>NW_019154110.1:21295408-21495395 GCF_002288905.1 Enhydra lutris kenyoni
GGGGGGGGGGGGGGGGGGGGGGGGGGGGGGGGGAGTCCCTCCGCCCTCCCCCCCCACCCCAAGGCAGGGTGGTGGTGGTGGTGGTGAGGCTGCAAGGTGGCAGCCGTCCCGGGAGAGGGTCAGGTTGTCTCTCCCCCAGACAGACAGACAGACACGCACAAGCACACACTGATGCACACAGAGGCAGCTCCCACCCCCTCCCTGCACGCTGCCCCCTCCTCAGCTCCGCGGGCCTTTCTCCAGGGGCCCCCCTGGAAATGCCTAACTCTGTCCCTTGTGCTTTTACTTCGGACGGGGATTAACTTTTTATTTTGGAAAATTACTTTATTATAGATATAGATATAGATATAGATATAGATATAGATAGGTATGTATGTATGTATATATATAAAAAGGTTCCATTTCATTTGTAAAATCTTATTTTTCTCTCTCTTTTTTTTTTTCCCTACAGAAAACGATGGCGAGGTTAAAGGAGAAAATAAGTTACATTACAGTTTCCAAAGTGGTTCTCGCTCTCTGCTGAAGACGGGCCACCGGCAGGGCTGAAATGCACTCTCGGTCCCAGGTCGTACTTTGCAAGAAGAGGGAAATAACTAGCCTGGTTATTTTAGGTTAAAATAGCCAAGAGACAGACGCCTTCGCCTCAAAAATATTCTGAGACACATACAAGTAGAAGGAAACAAGTCTCTTCAGTCACAAAATGTCGTACATCCCGCATATACTAGATTCAATTAATTTAATAAAATAGAATATACATAGAGATTCTGCACAAACGTATTGCTTTCTCCCAGTAGCTCCTGGTGTTGGGAACCGCAGCTGCACTGAGCCTCTCTCTTTCTGCCTGGCCCCAAGGTGGCCAGGGCTGCTGCTCCGAACGCTCTGGAAATTCTGCTTGTCGGTTCCCAACCCCACTGAGGCGGGGAGGAGCGCCCCCTTGGAGTCCCCACGGAACATTTTTCAGGAACACAGCCCAGGAGGAGCTAGGATTTGGCACCCAGTGGAGAAAGGGGAGTGGGGGAGTGGGGCGGGACTCAGGGCGCCAGGTCTGCTGGGTCAGAGGCTAAACCGGAGAGACTCAGCACATCTATCTTTGGGGGGGGCGAGGCAGCCATGCTGTCAGGGGGGCCAGAGGCCGAGGGATCCTTGGAGTCGCTGGATGGAGCCCTCCGCCGGAGGCAGACGCCAGGGCTGGGTGGGGGCCGAGGGCCTTGATTCTCTGGGGGGTCTATGGAGATACTAGGTGGGCTGAGTTTTTTCTTGGGCCGGCTTCCAGGCCCCCCCAGAGGCTGGCCCCCGAGGCTAGAGGGGTCAGGGCCCAGGCTGGGTTGGGAGCCGCTGTCCAGGCAGCTGACGGCGATGGAGTGCCTCCTCTGCTCATCCAGCCAGGACGCAGGCCTGCGCCGGCAGCTCTGGGCCTCCACGCTGTAACACTTCTTCAGGTCCCGTGGGGACGGGGGCTCCTCCGGGCTGCCCACGGTCAGGAGGTCTCCTGAAATCCAGCTCAGCTCTGTGTCCAGCTCTAAGCTGCTTCTGGTATCTGGGGGGCCTTTGCTCCAGGTGGGTTCTGAGCCTGGGCATGGGGCCGGCAGGGGCATGTGCTTCGAGATCTTGCTCTGTCGGCGGGGGTGCTGCTGTATCCGGGAGCCCAAGTGGCCCCAGAAGGAGGAGGCCCGGACCAGAGGCAGGGAGGGCCCACTCCCCTCAGACAGCAGGTCATCCCGGCTGCCCAGGCCCTGCACGTCCAGGGAGTCAGTCCTTATTGCTGCCTGTGGGAGGTGGGGGGAGAGCTCAGCCCACGGGCTTCTGCTCCCCCAGGACCTGTCCTCTGTCTGCGTCCCCCCCCCCCCATCCCCATCAAGCCTGATAACCCCATCATCCCCCTGCAGGCCCACCCCAAGCAGGAATGTCAGTATTTGGTCTTGGGAGAGGGGGGCTGTGTGCAGCCTGACTGCCCCCCACACCCCGTCCTTCCTCCCACCCCAGCAGGAATGGCTCCCTGAAGCGCCCAGCCCCTGGGGCACAAAAAAGCACTGCGCCAGCTCTACTCCCAGCCCTTTGCATAAGCTATTCTTTGGGCTTGAACACCCTTCTCGAATGACAAGCGCCCCTTGACTTTATGGGCTCAGGTTCTCTGTGACACTGTGCCTGACAACCTCTATCCACAGGTTAAAATGAACCCCTCCCTCCCCTTTGCTCCCTGCCACTCCCTGTGCATGCATATCCCAGCAGCTGGGCCCTATGGCCTCAAAGGTGTGATGGCATTTGAGTCTCTGGTTAGCCTGTGAGCTCCAGAGGGCAGGGGCTGCGTCCCCTGTGCCTGGCACACAGAAGCAGCTCTGGGAATCTTTGCAAAATGGATGAGGATCGGACCTGCATCCACGAGTGTGCGGCGCTGAGCTGATTCTCACATGGTCCCGATCACACATGAGGGCACAACAGGGCATGGGCTGTGGCCTTGTCACCGTGGGGGCAGACAAGCCTCCCCTGGCTGCCTGAGCCTCAGCTCTGTGCCCCTAGAAGGTGGGCCCTAGCCTTGACCAAAGGTGGAGGTCCCTAAAACATGCCTTGTGTCCCTTAGCTAAGACTAGAAGTACAGAGAATAATTGGGAGCACCACTGGGCAGGGGAAAGGGAGGCCAGAGACATGGGTTCTCCAGCCAAGTCGCCCTGTGTCACTGAGCAACCCTGGCCTGGTCTCCAGGCCTCCTCAGTGAAAGAGGGGGAGGGGGATATAAACACCAAAAAGGTCCCAGACCACTTCTCCTTTGCCCGGTACTGTGTCTCCAGTACCTAGAACTGCCTATGCCACATAGTCAGTGCCCAGTACACACGTTTGCTGGGAGAATGGACATGGCAGCCTGGGCATCACCAGGAGCCTAGGGTTCCCAGCAGAGAGGGCCAGCGCTGGGCCCCAGCCCACCTCTCCACACCTGCTCACCTGACGCCTAAGGGGCCTCTGAGCCAAAGGGGAGCGGCCTGGTGGGGGCAGTTTGGGGATGGTGCCCCAGGTGGGAGCACCGTGGGGCTGGAGCAGGTGGGGTGTGTCTTTGGGAAGCTGCAGGATGTAGCTGGTGTCTGCTGGCTGGGAGTGGACGGACAAGACCGAGCCTGTGGGCAGAGTGGGGAGGAGGAGACAGAAGAGCTGGAAGGTCAGTGGTCTGGCTCTTGTTCCTCTCCTCCAGCTCCCCCCACCCCGCAACCCTGGGGCCTCTACCCTTCCCACAGACCTCTCGTCTTGGATTGAAAGTCACTCTCCTCGGGCTGGAGGTCCCTTAGAGGTTGGAGAGACCTCTCTCGCTGCCTTAGAGACCCCCCTCCCCCAGGTCAGGATGGGCTGAGGCAAGGATGGGGTCTTCCTCTGTAGCCGAGCTGGCCTGCCTGAGCCCTGCTACCTGACTGAGCTTTGGGGAGCCCCCAGCTTCTGTGACCTAGGGACCCCTCAGCGGTTCTTCCATCCCGGCACATGTAGCTGTCATTGGGCAGAGAGTGCGTCCGGCTGACCCCAGACTTCCGCACGGTCAGCAGGTCTGGTCCCAGGGTGAGGGGCATCCCCTCGGGGTGGGGCTCCATCTGCAAAAGGAACAGGGGAGGGAGATGGGAAAAAGAGGGGGAATCGGTTTGGCTAACTGAGGCAGAGCTGGACAATGGAAACCAGAAGCCCCACCCCCCCCCCCCCCCCCCCCCCCCAGGCTCTGGTCCCATTCCCCTCCCCCGACAGAGCGGTAATGGGATGAGTTAGTCGATGGGGGAAAAGGGGGCAGACACAGGGATGAGCCCTCCAGCACAGCAAGGAAGCAGGTGGGAGGAGTCCCTGCCTCAGTAAAGCTATCCAACACTGCGTCACCTCCTGGAGCCTCCTGGTGGGGATGGTGACAGAATGAGAAGGTGTCCAAAAAAGGGAGAGCAGCCCCCAGGCCCAGCCCAGCAGGTCATTCAAGAAATGGTTCCCGGGGGCCCCATTAAGAGGCTCTGAATCAGGGAGTAGGAAAAGCTAAAAGCAGCCCCCTATCCCTGTGCTGGGGCTGTGGGGGTGGGGTGGGGAATGGGGAGGACCCAGCCAGTGAGCAGGGCCTGCCTACAGAGCAGAGGCTCTCTCACTACCCAGCACCTTAAGACAGCCCCAGGACCCAGCACTGGGCATGAGCTGGGCTACTCTGGGCTCAGTGACAGGTGACCACTGGCACCCGCCTGGCTCCCCCTGCCTTTTGATTCTCAGTGACTCTGGCAGGTGGCAAATGGGAGGTGGGGGGCAAGGTCTGAATGCCTGGAATGCCACAGACTCAGGGCCTCCCTTACAGGACAGATTGGGAGTGGGAGCGAGTTTTTTTAATTTGTTTCGAAGAAAAGCAGCAATCAGCCTTTGACCCCAGCTGGAGGGAGACAAGGTTTGCTCCCACAAGATCTCTCTACCTCCCTGTGACCCCTTTCCTCCTTGGGGATTCCTGTACCCTCCATACTAGTTCTCAGAGAGGCTGGAGGGTCTGTGTCCCCTCACAGGCCCAGCCAGTTAAGCGGCCCCAGTAGGGGCTGTTGGAAGAGTCTAGAGCCTGTGGTCCCTGTCTCAGCCCCAGGCTCCACTTCTGCCAGCCACCCCAAGACTCCTAGAGACCCCCAGCCTGTGGTCAAGGCCTTAACCCCAGCTGAGCCTTGCTGTGAGGAAGCAGCCCCTGTCTCTTAAGTCCGCAGAGGAGGGGGAAGGCAGGGAGGAGAGGGCTGCTCGAAGACCGGTACTGGGCAAGGGTAGAGAAGCTGTCCCAAACACAAAGACCCCCCCCCCCCCCCCCAGCACCAGGACATGGGGACACACAGGGACAGTGACGGAGGAGATAGGGACAGCCCCCCCCAGGCAGAAGGGCACAGTGGTAGCAGCAAAGAGAGAGCTTTCACCCGCTATGTGGTGGAGGAGGGGGGAATGGCTCATGTGGTGAGGAGGTGGGAAGGAGGGGTGTGGGGAGGGGAAGGGCTGGCTTGCACAGGCTCCAAAAACAGAGACTGACTCCGCATCCAGGCAGGCCCCTTGGTCAGCTGCCTGATGCCACCTCTGTTTTGGGCTGTGTTACTCCTGGATGTCTGGATTAACTCTATCACAGCTGCGCCCCTTGGCCCTTGAGGCCCCAATTTAATCTTGTCTAATTTCTTTGTCCACAGTGGGCCACTGGAAAGACCTAGAGAAGCCTGGGGCGCTGAGTGGCTGCTGGTGGGTGCCTCTGGGTGGGGCGTGATGATGGTGGTGGTGGGGAATCTGGAGCCCTGCAGCCAGCCCAGCCCCTGGGGAGGCTGGGGGAGCAGTAAGGGGCCAGGTGTAAGTACATTGCTCTCCAGGACACTAAGTAAGAGTGTGTGAGTATCATCAGGCAAAGAGTCATCCGTCAGAGCTAGAGAGCAGGACGGTTCAGACACAATCTCTGACGTCAGAGACAGAGCCTCCATCTCAGCTAGAGGGATCTAGACAGGGAGAGAGATGATCAGGCATAAGAAACCAGGACAGCGCGTGCCCGCACACATGCACGCGCACACACACGCTTGCACACACACAGAGCCCCCCTTTCCCCCTTTCCACGAAGCACGGCGGGGTCGGGGGGAGGCCTCTCTTCTCTCTCCCCACCCCTCTCCCAAGTCAACTGACACCACCGCCCCCACCCCTCCAAGCCCCTCCTCTGATCAGAGAGGCTGCGGCAGGCATGGAAGAGCCAGAGCGAACAGAACAGAACAGAACGCCACCACCGACAAAGCAGGAGGAACAGAAACTTATTCTAAAGATACCCCAGGCACCTGAAAGGCCCCCTCCCACACTAATACCACCCAGGGAGGGAGCGGGGAGCAGGGAGGGCTTTCGACTCTCAGAAAGATGAGACCAGGAAAAAAAAAAAAATGAAGAAAGGCCAGCAAAGCGCCTCTCCGCACAGACAGAGCAGCGTGGGGGGCGCTGGGGACAAAGCCGCCAATCTGATGACTGTTTTCTGCCTATTCTCTCTGCTTCCAAAAGCCTGGCAGGACTTGGCCTGCCCCCAGATTCTGGCTTCTCCCCTCCTGGGCCCTCCTCCGCCTGCCGGCAGCTTGCCGGCCCTCTTTAGCTTGGGTTCTGGGAGACGCTCTCCTCCTGCCACCATTCTGAATTGAGTCCCCTGGGGGAGGGGGCAGCCTAGCAAATTGCTGGCTCACCAGGGATCTGCGGGGGAGGGGGGATTTCAGTGCCTATAGCACCCCGGGGGAGGGGAGGGCCATCTGTGTGATTGCTTCATCATGTCCTCTTCTCTCCCTGCACCTGCCCCCCACCCCCACCAGCCTCCTTCAGGATGGGAGGCTTTGGGAAGGAATGTGCTCTCTCATGGATCATTCCAGGTCATTGCCAGGTTGAAGTCCCTACAGCCCTCTGAGACTGAATTCCAAGAGGTGATTCAAGAGGTCAGGAACCCTAGGGGCAGGGTGCCTTCCTATGTGAGGGTCACTATTCCTTTGGATCAGGCTACAGGTGTCCCAGGTACTGGGAAGCTGCCTTCCCTTTCCTCCACCCCACAGGGCCTTTCCTCTCTCCCACTAACACCTGTTTCCTTGCCTCCACTCCAGGCCTCCTGGGTGCTTCCCTGCAGCACCAAGCCTGGAGAGATGGCAGGGGGCCCTGCCAAACAGAGGGGGGTCAAGGGTAGCCAGATAGGTCACAAGGTGGGGAGAGGTGGATAGGAGAACCCCAGAAAGCTGAAGAGCCGCGTTTAGATGGGACTGGGGGGAGAAAAACATGCAGAGCTATGGAAAGGGACTGGGCTTACGGGGGACACCCCGCCACAATGAGGGCCCCAGAATCCACTCTCAGCTAGAACCTTCCATTCCCTCTCAAGACGAGGTCAGAAAGCACTGACTACTGAGAGCCCACATCATGTCTGGTGGGCTTCACGGCTAAAAAGGCCACCAAACAGAGGCTTCGGGAATGAGTGCTGGACAGAAGGAAGAAGCCAACTATGGCCTAAGACGTATCCTTCCACGGATCCCCTGCCCACCTGCACTATCCCCAAAAGCCCTTCTCCCCTGGATTTGGCACCACACTTCCTCCACCCACTAAGGTCCCACTGCCAACTTGTTTTCTCCCCCATCCTCTTCTTGTCCAGGCTCTTTCTGGCAATTGCCCTCTGTCAACCCCCCCTCCATTCATCCTTCTGCACTAGAAATGCAATCTCAGTGTCCCTACCTTCCAAGTACGTGTTCCAAGGGCTGATCTCAGCTTGTAGGAACCCCCGGCTGCCTCCTGCCAAGCCCGAAGCTCAACTTGAGGCCCTGAAGCTGTTCCTTCTCCAACTACCCAGCGGGCAGGAAACACCCCCACCTCCCCAGAAGCACGGCACCACAAGGCACAGCCGGGCACAGCACGGGGGCACAGTAACCTGTGGGTCGGAGCCGCCCGGGCTGCGGACGGGAGGGAAGGCAGAGGGCTGGCCCCCGGGGCCTGCCAGCTCGTCCATCAGCTTCAGCTCCCCTTCCAGGGAGCCCTGGATCAGCAGGGATATGGTGTCAAACAGCTGTCTGTCCTGGGGAGGACCAGCCCAGGAGGAGAGCCGGAGAATCAGGGGAGCGGGGTTTAGAGGAGCAGCGAGGGCAAGTGTCGCGGTGGCAGGGGATTGACAAAGAGACACAGAGGGAGAAAGAGGAGGAGGTCATACGCATGCACATAAGCACACGCGTGTACACACACACCAGCAACAAAGAGACAGGAGAAGGAGGAGGGGACAGGACAGAGGAGAGAGAGGTGTGGGAGGGAGGAGAATGGGAGCAGGAGATGAGAAGAGCTCACAGGGAGAGAGGGAGAGGGAAAATGCAGGTAAGGAAAGGATTGAGAGATGGAACCAGGCGGGTTGAAGGGTGGGAAGGAAAGAGGTTTGGTAATTGGGCAAGGGTAAGAAAGAAACAGGAAGGAAACAGAAAACTTAGCCTTGAACCTGAGAGCTGAGAAGGGGAGGCCAACTGGGCTGAAGGTGCAGGGCGTGGACGAGCCCACACACATGCCCGTGGCTCACTGGGGTGGCCCTGGGCTGCGAGGGCGGGCAGCCATCGCTGGGGACAGGCGGGGAACCGCTCACCCCTCAGCTTCCAGGCAGAAGGGGCAGAAGGATCCAGATGGGGCCCTGGGGTCTGCCACACTGCCCGCTCCCTGTACACCACCCGCCGAGGCACTGGCCCCCAGTCCCACGCTCCTCTCGGCAGGGGTGGCCATCTGCTCACCGTGGGGTGCTCCAAGGAGAAGCGTGAGGCCTCTCCAGCGTGGGCCACGGTGTGCGGGGCCCCAGGCTTGGGGCTGTTGGGGCTGTCGGGACCCTCGACCCCCGGCCAGAGGAAGGGGCTGCCCAGCGGCGAGTGGGGCTGCGGGCTAAGCGTCTTCATCTCCAGCTCCAGCTCAGCCTCCAGCTCGGCCTCCTCTTTGGCCTCCTTGTTGCTTTCCTCCAAGTGCTTCATCAGCACGGCGATCACCACGTTGACCAGCACGAACTGGGCCGTCAGCACGAAGGACACGAAGTAGATGGGGGAGATGACCGTATTATAGCAGGTGGACTCCTGGTCACAGTCCCGGAGGGTGTCCTGTGAGCGTCAAAAGCATTACACACTGTCCTGGGGAAAGGGAGTTCTGGAGGGTTCCTGCATGGAGGAATCCCACACGTTTATTCACAGCCACTCATCTTGCCAAGGAATCTGGGCTCAAGGAGTGGACCTGCCTCCCTGGAGCCAGGGCCAGCCCCGGGAGGGCTCCCACGGCCTGGGGTGCTCACCTTCATGATGCCGTTCCAGTTGTCCCCTGTAGAGACTCGGAAGAGGGTCAGGAAGGCCATGCCAAAGTTCCGGAAGGTGGCATGCCGGCCCAGGCCCTCGCAGGGGTGCGTCTCGTCACACTCTAGAGGAGGAGGGCAGGAGAGAGAGGTTGGAGTTAGTGCAGGAGCCCCTGGGCCTCCAGCCCTGGCTCCTCTGCCCTCCCCACCCCGACTCACCCAGGTCTCCAAAGAGCTCCACACCCAAAGCTGCAAAGATGAAAAACAACAACATGAAGAGAAGTCCCAGGTTCCCCACCTGGAAGAGAGGAAAAGAAATGGGAAAGGTGCCACTGGGTCTCCCAGACAGCTTCCCGGAGCTCCCCCACAGCTTGTCCCTTTGGAAAGCACCCCCTTCTCCCCGAGAGGACCCCCTCCCACCCACCCCCGCCTCCAGCTACCTGGGGCAGGGCCTGCATGACTGTGTCCAGCAGCGCCCGCATGCCTACAGCCATCTTCAACAGCTTCAGCACTGCGGAACAGGACAGCGTGGTGAGCACCCCCCCCCCCGCCCAGCTCCACCCCTGCCCTGGGCCCGCCACCACCCCCAACCCTCCCCTTTGGCAGAGCCTGGGCCAGGGAGAGAGACCCATGGGAACACACATGCATGAAGTCCCTGGCCAGCCACAGAGCCGCCCCCCGCCCACCCCCCCACCGCCATTTCCCCCTGTGCAGGGGTGGGGTGGGGTGAGCAAGCAGCCAGGCACCAACCTCGGGCAATACGTAGCACCCTCATGATGCGGATGATGGTGGGATTGATGGGCAGTGAGGCATTGACCTCGATCTCCTCCAGCGTGATGCCCATGATGGACAGCAGCACGATGGCTAGGTCCAGCTGGTTCCACCTGGAAAGCCCAGCACACAGCTCCCTGAGTGGGGGAGGGGCGCGGCGGAGGAGGGGGCAGTCGTGGCAGTGCAAGTGATTACAGAATGGAGGGTGGAGGTCAGCCAATCCCCCCTCTCCTCCCTGCAGAGAAGGCATGGCTTGACTCTAGTCACCAAGGCCCAGGTCTTCTAAGGCCTCTACTTTTCATTTGTATTCACTCAATTTTTTTTTTTTTTTTTTTTTTAACGTGGCACTTACATGCTGTTTCCCGGGTGCCGAGCACTGTTTTAAGGGCTTTACAAACAGGAACTCACAATCTTTACAATATTATTTCTCCTTTTATAGATAAGGAAACCAACACACAGAGAAGATAAGGAACTTACCCAAGGTCATCAGCTTCTAAGTGGTGGAACCAGGATCTTAATCTGGTCCAGGCAGTCTGGCTCCAGGCTCTGGGTTCTTAAGTCCCAATCTGGGCCACATCGATTTCCAGCTGCCTGCATCCCCCAGGCCCTGGATGCCCCCCAACTCCCCCTTGCCATCAGCCCTCGTTGGGTCCTGGAGTGGAGGCTGAACCTCAGGGGTCCGGAAAGCTTTCCACGTATTTCCCTGGGAGACACATTCCCCCACTCCCTGCTCAACCCACCCCTCTCTGTTACCTGTCTTGGAAGAACCGACGGAAGCCAAAGGCCACGAGTTTAAAAACTGACTCCAAGACAAAGATGACGGTGAAGATATAGTTGCAGATCTTTAAGGCTTCGTCCAGGATCTGGCAGGGATGGAGGGGGGGCATCTATGCAGGGTTTCCTAAGGCCCAGGGGGGGATGTCTGCCCCTCCCCTTTCATCACACTCCCAGATCTGGGAGACGGGTGAGTTTAAGAGGACCTTTCTTTTCTGTCCCTGCCATGATGGTCGACCATTGGCCACCACACCAGGATAGAAGAGGGTCCTCACGCATGATCCAGGCTTTGTGTTAAAGGGTCTCTCTCCTTGAGGGACGGGGAGGAGACCACATGAGAGCATGCTGGAAGGCACAGAAGGCTAGAGCCTGGAAAAGGGCCTTGTGCATTACTAACTCAACATCCCCATTTTACAGATGGGGAGCCTGAGGGCTGGAGGACCACTGACGGGGGCCAATCTCAGGAGTGGCAAGATCGTTGGTGAGTTGGGAGCTGGACATTCACTAGAATCGAAACACTGAAAGCGCAGACACTGGTCTTCACTGGTCTGCTTTCTTTACCCTCAAAGGGAAAAGAAACCCCTGGCGGGCACTCAATAAATATTTGTTGGGTGAAGAAGTCAGCTCTTCCACTTCCTAGCTGTAGGACCTTGGTCCATTCGTGGAAGCTCTCTGAGCCTCGGTGTCCTTATCCATAAAGCCAAGACGATACCCGCTTCCAAGAGTCGAGGCAAGGTGTACAAAAGGAACTCCTGTCGGGGGCCCAGGACTTGCCTGAGGCACCCCAGTGGAGGGCTTGGCCTCCCCCTGCAGTCCCACGGCTGGACCCAGGGCCCGGAGGCCCGGTCACTCGCTCCTACCTGGGGCTGCTGGTAGTGCTCCATGGCCATGGTGACCACGTTCAGCCCAATGACACCCGTGATGAAGAGGTCCAGGTAATGGCTGGTGCACAAGTGGTGGACGAGGAGCCGGAAGCGGGAGTAGTCTGAGTAGTAGGGTTTGCACTGGGCCTCTGGGGGGCAGGGGGGAGAGCAGAGCAGCCATCGGGCCCCGCCCATGGCACCCCGGCCACCCGAGTCCCTCACGGACGCCAGCCTCTAACGCCACAGCTGCAACATTCCAGTGTCCTCCGCATCCTCGCCCTCCACACACTGCCTTTCTCGGGGGGGCGGGACTGGGGGGCTCCCTCGGCGTCTGCCCTCCAAGCATCTGTTCTACGGGCTACAGTGAGGTGCAGAAGGGCTCAGGACATGCAGAGCTCCCCGCCCACATTAGACACCAGGTGAGCCCCGTCCCCAAGGCAGCCTCCAAAATCCACCAGCCCCTCAGAAATCCCCTGACTTGGTGTCCCGCAGTAAGGCCAGATCAATAAGATGGAAAACAGCCGGTCTTATCAGGCTCAGAGGCAGCTCCATCAACAGAGGGGCAAAGGCCCTCGCTCCTTCACCACGCCGCAGCCCCTCGGGGGGAGCAGAGTGAGTTACACAGAGCTGGGATTTGGGGATAACACTGGAGATTGAAAATCGGACATCTTCTTGGCTGGCCGCATGGACCCACCCAGAGGGCCTGGGGGCGGGGGGGCTCATGGTGGGGGGGCGGGGTGCAGAGAGGCGGCCACAGGGCTCTGCACTTCCCAGATTCATCTGGGGTGGGGGGCTCCACCTGAAGGACTCACCCAGTTTCTAATGAGGCTATGCCCCGCCTGCTCCTTGGGGTCAGGGCGGCGTCACACTACAGGCTGGGCTGGAAGCACTGTCTGAGATCTGTCAGAGGCGTATTTCCCTTGTAATTAGTGAACCACTTAGTTATAAGATCATGGTGCCAGAAGGTTGGCCGGCTAAGCAGGCAGAATGAATCTGGGGGCAGGAGATGGCAGGGGGCCCCTCCTCCAGGTGCTGAGCAAAGGTCAGGCCAAGTTGGGGAGGGATGTCAAGTGGAGGCGGTTGACAGATGGGTCAAAGAAAGAAGAGGCTCCCCACGGGGAGGCTTGGGGCAGCCTCAGGTCCCAGACAGCCCTTCCCCCTCTAAAACTCTAGGGCGGAAGCCAGCCAGCAAGGGCTGCCGCCTCTGAGGCCCGTGCCAGGCAGGGCTGGCTGGCTCAGGGGCAGCAGGAAGCTTGGGGTCCAGGCCAGCTCAGATATAAATGTCCTTCCCCATGCAGAGGACGATGGAACAAAGAGGTAAACTGAGGCAGGGAGTGGCCTGGCGGGGAGCCCCCACCAAAGGCCGAAGGAAGAAGAGCGCCCAAGAGCTCCATGTGCCATCTCACCGGATGCCACTCTCCAGCATCGGCCTTGAGGTGTGGATAACCAAGAGGCAGAAAGTCCCGAATGTTCTGGTGCCTCATACAGTGCGTGAGGCCATCAGTTTTGTTTTCAGAGATGGGCCAGCCAGCTCTGGCTTCGTTAGCTCAGATGGCCCTCTGCTCCCCAGGCCGGGGGCAGGTCGAGAGGCGCGGGATGGGGGACAACATGAGGCCACGGGTCATCCACACTGCGATTGTGGAGGTGGACCAGGTGAGCCAGGCCTCTTCCTTCCTTCCTTCAGTACCCACGAGAACCAGAGGGCGCTAGCCGCCCTGCGTTGCCTTAGCAGCTGGAACACTGTCTCAGCATTAATCTCCATAAGTGCCGGGAGCACCCGATCCCATTATGCTAAAATATGAATGGAGAATTAACTAAAATGTTTGAATACAATTAGGTTAGAAAAAGTGGCTCCTTATTAGCCCCGTTATTAGCTGAGATAATGCAGAGGAAGAGGTGGGGAGAGTGTCCCCTCTCCCCTGTTCCCCTAGTCTGACAGCATACGCAGCCCCAGGCCAGACAGAGCTGAGGCAAACGGGATTAGCCTGGGACCTTCCTCCAGACAGCCCAGAGGAAAGTGGGCAACAGGGCTGAGGCGGGACCTCTTGCTCAGTGACAGGTGCCGGGCCCTTGAGGTCTGCCCCTCCAGGCCCGGCCCCCACCCCAAACCAGCAGGTGCCGAGGCTGACTGAAATCCCACTTCAGAGCACAGGTCCAGAGAGTCCCAGGGCCAGTCTGATCAGCATGCCCTTGACCAGCCCCTCGGTTTTACAGAGGGAGAGAACAAGGCCCCGCACAGGGGAGCTGTCCATACACTGAGAGGTCATGACAGAGCCAGGACCCTAACTCTCAGCCCACATCTCCCGCCAGGTGCCTGGTGGATTTAGACACAAGGCCTTGTGCCCTTGCCCCAGAGGTGCCCTTCAGAGAGTTCACCCAAAGGCTCTCACTGTTAAAGTTTGGATGATGCCACCCGCTGTGGTTCCCCAGCCCTGGGTTCTACAAGCAAGCACCTGAGCTCAGAGAAGTAGAGACCTCCCAGAGTAGCATTGCGCGGGTCTGGCCATAGCCCATCTTCCTGCCCCCACCAGTACAAGCTGCCTTGGAGAACTGGCAGAGCTGGTCAGTAGCGGTGGAAGGGCACCCCCAGGACTGCCCAGCCCCCAGCCAGGGGCAGGAGCCAGGAGAGGATGGGGGCAGCATGGCTGTGAGTGAGGGCAGCAGGTGTGGGGGGGTTAGTAGAGCCCAAGGCACAGCCGGGGCAGAGGGTTTGCAAAGAAGAGTGACAGGCAGGAAGCAGAAGGCAGGGGTCACTCCCAGGGACGCAGGCCCTGATGGCAGAGGCCACACCTTCAGCTGCCGTAGCCAGGTCTGATCCCAGTGAGTGGAAATAGGTGCCACAGGTGGCCAACAGGAGTGCCCCCGATTGGTTGGTGACCCTGGTCCCTCCCTTCTCGCCCAGAGGCTGGGCTGGACCCAGGTGTCCTATCAGGCCCATTCCCCTGATAATCAGTCAGTCTTTCCTTCTGCCTTTCCCCAGGGTCTGGCTGGCCCGCTCCTCTGGGAGCGGCACAGAGTGGGAGTAGAGCTGGCTGGGAGGTGTGGTGCACGGGGTTGGGGGGGGTTCTTTCTGGCTGCCCCAGATTAGGGTGTGTGACTTTGTACCCATCACACAGCTGGGTAGACCATGCGTCGTCATCGCCATCCCCTGGCAACGGGTTGGCAATGCAGATGATCTGTCCTCCCCTAGAGCAGCCCGTGGGAATATCTAGGGCGGGGCTCAGGTATCTGTGTTTTAATCTGTTCTTCAGGTGATGCTTATGTGCCCAGCAGTTTGAAAAGCTCTACTGGAGACCACACAACGGCAGGTTTGGGAGAGAGGGCTTTGGGCTGGTCTGAGCCCCTGAGGGGGGTCTCTGAGTCTTCATCACCGGCTGGAAAGGTAATAAGACACACCGTTGTCATCAGGGGACGGGCCTGTAAGTGCCAACGGGAGCATGGTGGAATGTGCCCAGAATGGGGGTGCAGCGTGTGGGTAACACAGATGCGGGGCATTGATTGGGAGTCTTGGAAGGAGACCTTGGGGCCAAGAGAGTCTGAGTGCGTTCATTCCCGGTGGAGAAGCCTCTGCGGGCCAGCCCTATGCCAGGGTGGTATTGGGGGAAATGTGTACTCGTGGGTGTTCAGTCTGCAGACCAGGTGACCCCATAAGGGAAGAGCTGAAGCTACTTCCTCCTCTCCTCCCCTCCCCCCAACACATCAGGAATTGGCAGTACAGCCTGACACAGAGACGTGGGACCCAGGCAATCCAGACACAAACCTGCCAGAGCCTCCCAGACCCCCAGACGTGTACACAGTTGCTCAATGCCAAACACCAGAACCTGGCACCAAGCGGACAGGAGACATCAATCCTCAGGAATGGCCTCCCAAATTGAGGCTCGGGGGGCCCCTGAGCCCCCATAGATCAGGTAGCCCAACATCTAGAGGGTAACATCTGCCAGAGTCTGGCTTCTGGGGGAGTGCAGAATAGTGGGGAAAGGCGCAGCCCAGTGGTCCCCAGCCTGAAGTCCCAAGTCCTCTGCAGCCCAAGAAGGCTGTTGTATGGGGGTCCTTACGTTCTTTTCAATATTTCTAAGAGCTTAAAAGAAATCAGACCTAGGCCTACATTAAGACCCCACAGACTGATCTAATGGCAGAAGGGTCCACCTTTGCTATCGTTCCGGGCGAAACCTTCCACAGCGCAGAGCTCTGGGTAGCAATTAGATGTGCCTTTGATTAGCAAAAGCAGTGAAAAAAAGTCATTACGGACGTGCGCCTAACTTCAAAAGCAGGCTCTTAGAACGTGGGTTCTGCTGGAGGAGGTGATAAAGGGTGCCTTTGGGGATGAACAGATTGGGAACCACTGGGCGAAGACAGGGTAGAACGAGGCCCCGCAGCCCTGTCACAGGCTCCCTGAGCCTCTGACTACCTGCCTGGTGCCTGGGGGCCGTGTCAGGGCAGCGACGGGGCAGCAGCGGCCTAAGGACTGGGGAAGGACAAGCAGGACCAGAGCCTTCCCAGGGACACGGCTCTCAAAGACAAGGACCCAACTCACCCCTGACCAGATCTCTGGCTTTTTTGGGAGGTGGAGGGGAGACGCTGGAGGCTAACTCAGGCCGCGATTCCCAATCCTGCTGTTTGTAGCGATGACGTGGTCACCGCGATTACTTGACTATTAACGAATCAGTTCAATTATTCATTGTTACATTTTTAAAACAAATCCTTTCCCTCTCTGTTCCTCTCCTCCCGCTTGCTGGGATCAAAGTCTCCCCTTCAGACAAAAGGAGACGGGCGAGATTTGCAGCTCTAATAATCAAACAATCGAACGGTGTGACCCAGGGGGAGGAGCAGGAGTGGGAACGGGCAGCAGGGGGCAGGGCAGCTGGGCCCTTGGAAGCCCTGTGGGGAGAAGGAGGGTCCCCTCCCGGAGGTGTGGGAGGAAGAAGCGTGCAAGACCCTCACCTTCCAGTCCTGCGTAGCACAGGCCTAGAGGATGACTGACGCAGAGCCCGGTGCCCCAGGGACCCTCCGTCCCTCACCCCAAGAGAACGGAATCAATGAGCCAAGGACGGGGGAGCAAAGAGGACCTCGCGGCACGCGTGAGGCAGGCCTGGGGGCAGGTAGGGCCTGACCGTCCCCGGGCCTCGCCCTGGAACCCACAACCCCAGACGCAGTACCTGGCGCCGCGCTGGAGTTGCTGCCGGAAGCAATTACATCGTCCAGCATTAGATCTAAAAGAACGAAACACGACATCGGTCACTGGCCGGACCAGGCGGCCTGGGCGGGGCCCCCTCTAATCAGCGCGCTCCCCCTCGTCTCCAGCCCTCACTCGGCCTATGAACGGGGTGCCCCGAGCACTAGCATGGGTGGCTGGTCCTAAGCGTTTGTCCGGCCCCAAACTCTGGCCCCAGGGCCTTTGAGGGAGGTGAGCCACTGGGCCTGCTCCTCAGGGTCACAGGGGCGGGGGAAACAGGTATGGGGAGGGGCAGGGGCCGCCTGTCATCAGAACAGATGTCCGCTCCTACCCGCGCCTCAGCCGGGGCAGCACCTGAGAGAGCTCCAGACCCCAGAAGGGGAGCCAGCTGGTCAGGCAGGGCCAGAAGCGCCTCCTGCCAAAAGCGTTCCATCTGGAGAGGCCCTGCTGCTGAGAAGGCAGAGGGCAAGGAGGGGCGGGGCGGAGCAGGGGTGGGAGCGTGGCTGCTGGGGGTGGTGCCCCTGCTCAGCTTCAGACCTCCATGGGGATAGCCCAGGTGGGGCCCCTACTCCAGAGTTGAGCAGGGGGCATGGGGCACTGACGTTGAGGATGTGGGGCGTTGAGGATGTGGGACGTGGAGAATTGCACCACCCACCCCTGCCCAGAGGCCAGTATCTCCTCGCCATTGCCATGGGTCCTCCCATCCAACAGGAAGCTCTGGCCTGGTCCCTCCATCACCCAGCCCGGCCCCCTTCCCACCCCCTCCCCAAGCTCCAGGTACTCTAGGTGCCCCCAACCGGTAGCAGGAAATAGGGCCAGGAGCAGAGCGGAGGGAGGGCCACAGGAGCCCCTAACCCCTTTGTTGGTACTCACATTTCAACAAACCAAAGGGAAAACTCAGAGCACTGCACACATCTTATTGGCGTGAGGAAGAAGGTTTGTGACAGGGTGGAGGGAAGGGAACCCCGCAGACCAAATAGAGACAGACACAGAAAGTCTTAGAGAAACCCACACAGAAAGATATTCAGTGAGACGTGGGTTGAGACTGAGACAGAGTCACAGAGATTACTGAGTACGAGACAGGGACCCTGAAGACAGGGAGACAGGTGCACACACCCCTGAGAAACAAAGGGGCCCCCGCGCCTGTTCCTTCTCTCACATCCTTCCTGGAATCTGTGTCTTTTCTCTTAGTGTCGGCCCACCCCTGGTGTAAAAGCGTGAGCAGGGATGGGAAAGGGCCTCCTCTGACCAACACCGAGAGATGCTGGAGATCCCAGGTGAGGGGGCTGAGGGTTCTAAGGCCAGAGAGTCATGAGGTCAGAGTTCCTATAACCTCACACCTGCCCTGAGAGATTTCCATGCCCCCAACCCCTGGCTTGGCAAAAATAAATAAATAAATAAATAAAAAATAAGGACAGCCAGGAAGCTAGGGGCTTTTGCTGGAGATAGGGAGAGAGAGTGGGTCTGGGGTTCTCTCACGCATCGTCCATTTGTAAGTTCTGCTGAGGTCTTGCTCAGCAACTACAGACCCTAGGCAGGCACGGGTTCAAGGTGCTTGCTCCCCAAACCTGGGGCAGGCGAGTCTGGCGCCTCGGCCAGTCCCTGGGTATCTGGACACCGGCAGGCCCCAAAGCAGCAGGATTCTCAATCCCATGAGGCTCCACTGCGAGGCGAGCTGGGAGGGGTCGTGCATCACCTTCTGCCCGGCATCCTCCGAGAAGTGTGATGCTGAGACCCGGGGAGCCCCACAGGGTGGGGGTCGCTCCCCCTCCCCCATGGGGCTGGACTGGTCTGCTTCATGCGTGCTCTAAAGGCTGACATGCTCTTGAGGGGAAAGGAGGTGAGGAGGGGGGTGGGAGTGCCTTCTCCCGCGCCCCCCCCCAGCCCCTGGTCCCCTGCAGTCACAAGGCCAAGGTCAAGCACGACTCAGAGAGATGTGGAAAGACTACCGACCAGCCATCTGCTTCTCCTTACTCCTTCTCTTTTTCTCCAGTCTCCGTAGACGCTTCTCCTCCCGCCGTCGAGCCTCCTCCTCCTCCTGGTGCTGCCTGCACTTGTGGAAGTTCTCCACCACCACGCCCACAAACATGTTCAGGACAAAGAAGGCCACGATGAGCAGGAACGAGATGAAGTACAGCAGCATCCAAGGGTTGTGGTTCATGACGGGCTGGTGGGGATCAGGAAGGACAGGTGGAGGCATCAGCCCGAGGAGGCGTCAGACCCGGCTGCCTCGGGTGCTTCCCCACAGCCTGGGCTCCTGAAGACATGCTCTGCAGACTTGGTTAGCTACAGGGCCCCCGTGGGAGATCTACATGAGTGATGTGGCTTTGGTGTTAAACAGGAGGGAGCGGTGGGGACTGTGGCAAAGGAGAGGTGTAGGTATTCTATCAAAAGGGGCAGCTGCTTCCTTGTACCAGTAACTCCTGCCCTGAAGGAATTCAAGCCCCATGTTCCCAGATCCTTAGGCTAATCCTGAGCGGGCCCAATTCTGGATTTGCACGTGAATCCACTAGTGTTTAGATGTTTGCCGCTATTCAAAAAAATGTAAACATGCTGCAATCCAACAAAACATGCCAGGATTTGGCCTGCAGGCTACCTCCTTGATGGCAGTCTGTCAATCAGCCTCCCTCTTTCTGTCCAGGGCCCGCACCCCATCATGCCTAGAGTGGCCTGAACGCAAAGGTGAATCCTGCCTACCATGGCCCTACCTGCTGGTCCACACCCACGGCATCCAGCCCGTCGTACATGATGTCCACCCAGCCATCCTTCGAGGCCAGCACGAACAGGGACATCAGGGCCTTGGGGGAGGGGAGGAGGAGAAACCATCTGAAACCTAGGCTGTGTGGCCAAGCCACCCACCACCTGTCCCCAGAGCACCTCCTGGCAGCAGCTCAGGGGACCTGCGCCTTTCAGAGGTCAGGCTTGAGTCACACTGCGGGCCCCTCGAGAGCTCTCTGTCCCAGAGCTTTGTGGCTGGTGTGAAGCCAGAGGAGCCCTGGGAGATGATCAGGGCCTCTGACCTTGGCCAGGTAGAGGAAGGGACACCAGAGCCCTGGAAATCCAGGAAGCAAAACCAGGCCGGGTCTGGGAAGCAAACCAGCAAAAGTAAATGAGCAATTTCGTTTTCTACGTGGCTCTGTGTTTGCGAACGTGGACAAGAAGGGGTTGCCTCGACAGTATAAATGTGTCCTGCCCCAGGCTAAGCAGACGCATCCATCGTCTCGTTGTGCCCTTCCCACGAGCCTCCATGGAAATGCCAGGATGACCCACGCATCCGCCAACGAGGCGGGGGCCCTGGCAAGTCAGCCATCCCGTGCATCGTGACGCGTGGACTCGGGTCGTCTCCAGACGCCTGCGACCGCCACCCCCACCCCCACCTCGGAGCATGGAGCTCACCTGGCCGAGGTTGTCAAAGTTGTACTTGTGCCGGACCCACCGGTAACTGGCCTCAGCACAGTCGGATTTGTTGGTGATGTTCCTGGTGTCCTCACCTTGGCATACGAAGAACTTCCCTTTGAAGAGCTAGACACACACACACACACACACACACACACACACACCAGGAGACAGAGCTGAGTGAGCTGTGGCCACAGGAAACCCTGAACTCCCCAGCCCCACCCCTCCCACACAAGCCCTGGGGCCTGGGAGCTCCTGCACACCCTGACTGAGGACCTGGTGTGCGGGCGAGTCAGGGGAACACCGACAGGAAGCCCCCTATGAGCACCCCTTCCTCTGGGCTCCCGGGACCCGAGACCCTAGAGGAGAGAAGGTCAGTGGGGCAGGTGCTGGGGAAGGACAGAGGGAGGAAGGAACTGTCACTGGTTTTCTGCGAAGGGTGAAGCCAGTGGCTCTCCGGGTGGGGTCCCTGGACCAGCAGCATTGGCATCATCTGGGAACATGCTAGAAATGCAAACTCTTGGGCCCACCCCACCCCTGCTCTGGGGGAGGGGCCAAATGACGTGGTTTAATGGTGTGGCCGGCTAGGGATTATCGACTCCACTTTACAGATGAGGAAAACGGAGGCTCGGGGAAGTAAATTCACACTTAACTAAGGGCGAATAACCAGTAGGTGGCAGAAAGGGGCCTTGAATTCAGGTATTTCTGACTGGAAAGCTCCCCCTCCTTTCATAACACACCAGGCTATGACTGTGGGTGGGGAAGGGAATAGGGGGCCGGGAGGACCAGGAGGCCTCGGCAACCGGCTGAGGATGGACCTAAGTCTACTGGAAAAGCCCAGGACTGGGCTCCCAATGGCTCCCTCTGCTCATTCAAGCCATTTGGACGTGAGGAAGGGGAAGGGGCACTGGCTATGCCAAGAGGCTCCACACAGGTTTGGCAAGTGTACCCCAGCCTGGTCCCTGGGGCTGGAGAATTGTAGCAAACCAGGAACAGCCCTCTGCCCTGGGCAAAGAGGACACTCCAGGAAGCCAACAGACAGGAATGGGAGGGGCAGTAGCCACCCAGGAGCTCCCCTGCCGCCCAGACAGCGGGCCGGCTGCCCTGAAGCGGAGACAGCTTCAGCCAGGGGGTTCTGGAAGGCTGCGGTGGAGGGGCTCCCCGGCTCCCGGGGGGGGCGCCTGCTGAGTCCTGCAGGCAGCTCCTGATCTTTTTTCCCTCCCAAACCAGTTTCCTCCCTGGGCCAGAGGCCCAGTTTCCCCAGCAGCCCCCACTTCCTGCCTCATCTGGGGTCTGCACCCTCCTGCCCGCCAGCTTGCCGCTAACCTGGCCCAGCTGTCTGGGCCCTGGATCCCCAGCTCTGGCCTGCAGCCCGCTCAGCTCGAGCAGGGAGGGAGGGGAAGGGATCCCGGAGCAGATGGGGCCGGGGCCGCTGCTGTCCGCCAGCGCGCGGTGTGGGAGGGGGGCAGGAAGAACAGTCTGCAGCCGCCACGGGTCAGCAGCCTCTCTGAGGCCCTTGTCCCCTTTGGGAACCTCTTCTAGGCTCCGAGTTTTCTGCAAAACGCCCAGGAGGTAAAGGGGACTGAGGCCTAGGGCCTCAAGGGAAGTGTCCCTGCCTATTCCTTTCTGGAATCAAGACAGCAGCTGCAGCTGGAGCCTCAGCATCCAAGGCCCAAGAGGAAAGCCACAAGTCGGGTTTTCACTCCCCCCCGGCCCCCAGGCCCCCACAAACCTGCACCCCCAGGATGCCAAAAATGATGAAGAAGGCACAACAGATGACCACGATGTTGCCGATGGGTTTCAGGGAGGACATCAGCGTTTCCACTACCAGCTTCAGACCCTGGGCCCGGCTGATGACCCTGGGGAGGGACAGAGGGGAAAAAGAGGGCTTCTCTCAGCTCAGAAGCCCCCTGGTCCCTTGCCCTGCTGCCCTCACCACCCATCTGGGCTCACTGGTTCCCATCCTGGACTCTGGCTTTTTGGGCTCCCCGTGCAGGGTACTCCCGCCCCAATCTCTCCAAATCTCACCCCTACCTTCCCCACCACCCCCCTCCACTCCCAGATGTCAAAGTATGACCTGGTGGGCTGGGGTGGGAAATCAGCTTGAGAGAGGTGGGACCCAGGGATGCAGTGTGTTGTGGGGATAGGAAGGCTGACCTATAGGGGGCATAGAGGGTGCAGGCAAGGAGGGGTGGTGGTGGGAGGTGGGTAGGCACTAGTCAGTTGGGATCGTCCTCATCCATGGAAAGTCCTGACATGGGAGTCAGGGGTGGGGTGGAGGGTGATTGTGGGACAGCAGATTCCCCACTAGCGGGGTTAGCTGGCGGGTGGTCCCGGAGAGGTGTGTGAGGGTAGGGAGAGGAGTCTGTCACCTCCCCAGGGAGGATGGTCACCCCCCACTCCTAACAGTGACACCCAAGGGAGAGCTTCAGCTAAAGGCTAGGAGGGCCCTGCCTTCCGCCTCTTATATTGGGGCCTGCCCGAGGCCGGGGCATGGCAGCCTCGAGCAGACTGTCCTGTGGGGACGGTGACGGTGGCGGCATGCTCAAGGAGGGAAACCCCTGGGGCCACGGTTCAAGCCAAGTGATGCCTGGGTTCCCTGTGGGGGTCGCGGTCAGGAAGCAGGGGCTCATGGGGATCTTGCTCCACTGCGGGCTTGTTGGAGCCGTCCCTAAGGAGGGCGCTTGGCCGGGGACGCACCTGAGTGGGCGCAGGGTTCGCAGCAGCCGTAGGACCCTCAACATGCCCAGGATCTTGGTGCCGCTGTCGGAGACCATGGACACCAGGATGTCGATGATGGAGATGAGCACCAGCAGCCCGTCGAGAACGTTCCAACTGCTACGCAGGTACGCCTGCTCCCCGAAGCACCAGCCCAGCGCTACCACCTGGGGACGCCCGCGGCATCACTGTTGCCGCCGCCTCCCTGAAGTCCCCAGCCCTGTCCTCCTATTGGGATCAATCTCTCCAACCCCCTTCACCCCAGAAACCAGAGAGCCCAAAGTAACACCGACCCCCTATTACCTTCACGGTCATCTCTGCCAGAAAGACTGCGGTAAAGATGTAATTGGAAAGGGTCAGGAAGATGCGTTCCTGTAAGAGACAGCAGGCACGTGTCACCCACTAGGACCCCCCTTCGTAAGCCAGGGCTGCCCTGCAGACAGACAGAAGCCAGGAAACACCTCCGACATTTGACTCAGGAAAGTGAACCCCACCTTCCCCAACAAGGCAGGCGACCTCCTCTCCCCAGACCTCTCTGTCTCTCTCTCACACACACATAGCCAGTGCCAGGTCCCCTGACTCACTTGCAGCTCTGTGGACAGTCTGAACAGTGCTGCCTCCTGCCCCCCAAATGGCCTGGAGAGAGAAACGTTCCCCCAACCAGTACTGTCATCTGAGTCCTGTATCTCGGAAACCCTCAGAACTGGAGCAGGGTTTACCTTGATCTCTGACCCCCCTCCTCCTACTCTCCTCCCTTCTCCCCGCACTTGCTTTCCTGCTGTGTGGCCCAGAAATGGAGCCACAGGGCCAGCAAGGAGCTTGACTACAGCCTGGGCCTCCGTTGGCACCGTATTTATGGAGGCATGGGTGGGGGCAGGGCAGGAAAGAAGGTGACCCGGTCCCCTGAAGTCTGCAGGCGGAGTCCATCCCTCGGTGGCCAGGAGAGGGGTGGAGAGGACTGGAGAGGCAGCAGGCAGAGTGTGAGTGTCAAAGAGAGAAAGGGGGAAGGGAAAGAGAGAGGCGGGTGCGTGGCAGAGCGAGAGATAGAGGGGCCGAGGGGGAGATGGAGGGGTGAGATATGGTGACAGAGGCAGAGGGCCCTGCAGCAAGGCCTGGGGCAGGTGGCAGACACAGGGGCTGTATGACCAGCCACCCTTGCTCCAACCCACAAAAGCTCCAGTGGTAGGGGTCCCTTCCCCCACCTATTTCCAGGCTGGCCCTCCATTCAAAAAGGTTCCTCCGTCCCCACCCTGACCCAGCTGGAGCCTACCCTCTGGAGACTAGAAGCCCAGGAACCCAGAAATCTGAGGGGCTGTGTGGGGGCGCAGTGAGGAGGGGTGGGGGCCACTCTGGGCAAGTGGGGCAAGACGCCGTAAGGGGCAAACACTGTCTGGGGTAGGGGCCTATGATGCCTGGCTGGGGAAACACAGCGCCCAGAACCAGCTGCGCCTGAAAACCTACTTGTTTGTGACCTGGCAAGACCAAGAGGAGCAAAGCGCATCCCCCTCTCCTCAACTCTCCATGGCCTGTGGGGTAGGCCAGGCAGGACATCTCCCCCCATCAGCACAGAGGTCAAAGGTGAAACCCAGACCCTCTGCAAGGGAGCAGGGGAAGCAAGACCACTCAGCCCCAGTGGGGTCTCTCTCGCTGTTTGCATCACTCCAACACTCGCTGACCCACACCTGGGCCCCCCCAGGTCTCTGGATCCTGAGCACGTGCTGTCTACAAATAGCCAGGAGGCAATGGGGCTCACTTTTCACCCAGGTAAGGAGAAGGGCGCACCCCCCCGCCCCAAGCTGGGCTGCTACAGAACAGAAGGGAAACAGAGGCAGAGGCAGGAGATGGACACGGGAGGCAGCCCAGGGTGCCAGGTGCCAGGGAGGACTACAGGAGACTCCTGGCTCCCTCCCTCCACGTCTGTCTGGGCCTCCTGGCCCACCCTGCTGGCTCTCTGAGTGCTAACCCAGGAGGGGACCAGCACCAAGTAGGCACTCCACAGCCCCCAGCTTTAGTCTTTGGTGACTCACAGCACTGTGGGGGTCGATCTTGGGACGCTCCATGGCAATGGTGATGCAGTTGAGGAAGATGATGACAAGGACCACATGGTCGAACATTTTGTGGGTGATGATTCGGTGACATAGGAGGCGGAACCTGCTGGAAGACAGGCAAATGCTAGTCAGGAGGTGAGCAAGATGGTGGCAAGAGGCCTCACCTCGCAGCCCTTCCCCCTCTTGGGACCTCCCAGCCTGGGGCCCCTCTCTCACTAGCCCCTAGGTCAGAGGACACTTCTGGCATCCCCGAGACGGGGTTAGGGGCTCACCCCCCAGGAGGAGAGGTCAGGGACCCCCTGCTCACCTTGACTGAGGAGGGAAGATGTATGCTGACCAGGAGTCTCGCTCACGGCAGCAGGCAGGCAGCCGGGCTCGGATCCAGACTCTTATCCGCTCCCCTCTGCTCTGTAGAAGGATCACGGGACTTGTGTGCACGGCCGGGCCCCCAAGCTCCCCAAGCCTGCCCTGCTCGTTAGCAGTACTGAGGCGCTCACTGGCTGTCCAGCATCTGCCATCCTTCTCTTCCTTTACTCCTAAGACCCCCATCTCCCTCTCAGCCCCCTCTCGTCCCCTGAGCATCGCTCACTTCGGTAATCTCACCCCTCTTCCCCCGCACCCCTCTCCCAGGCTCTCTGCTCTTATCCTCTCTGTCCCCAGCCCGGCCCCACCTGCCTGGCTTCCTTTTTTCCTTCCCCATGGGGCTTGGAAGCCGTATCAATTATCAAACATTGTCCCCATCACCGCTGTCTGTTCAAAGACACACCTGGGACCAGGAGACACTGGCCCCTTCTCCTCATGGGCTAACCCTGAGGTCCTAGGTCCCTGTGCCCCATCCCTGGAGTCAGAGATGGTGGTGAGGGGCCCAAGGAGGGGTGAATGGGTAAGAGTGTGTGTGAAGTCAAGCCTGGTGATGAGGTCAAGATGGGAGAGGGGGATGGGGAGGGCATGGGTTTGGAGAGATGAGTGATGGGTATTTCTGAGTCACAGGGGGAGGGCCATGAAAGATTCATACACATCTGCCCGAAACCATCCATATCCACCAGCCCCGCAGATGACGAGGATCTGGGGCTCGGCGGGGCGGGCATCGGGAGGGAAGGGGCTGCTTGGTGCTCAGCTTCAGGGCTGGCCCCCCTTGAGATCCCTGGGGCATGAGGGGGTATGACGGCAACTCCCTGAATGCCACAGAACCGGGACAGGCTTGTCTAGCTCCCCTCGCTCAAGGTCGGGGTGAGACGTCACTGCGCCCACGGGAGCCTCACCAGGTTGCCCTCGTCATCGCCATCATCCCCGTCCAGTGGGGGGTCGTCGGGCCGCAGGGCCCGGGCCAGGCGCCCCGAGGCCGACTTGCCATTGCAGTCCTGGTGCTCAGAGGCCGAGCTGCGGCCGCTGGCTGTGCGATGCAGCGCGGGCACCCGCAGCGTGTCCGGCAGGTCAAAGGAGTTCTTGGCCTCCCGCTCCAGGGACCCCCCATGGCGCCGGTCACTGCCCGCCGGGCTGGTCCTCTCCTCTTCAGAGCTCTCCTCTTCGTCCTGGCTCTCTCGGCCCTCTCCCGACAACAGGGACCTCCGCTCCCCACTCGGGCTCCTCCGCTTCAGGCTGGGGGCGCGGCCCAAGCTGTTCCGGCTGGAGCGCCTGCTGGTCCAGCTGCTGGCTGCACTCCAGGGGCTGTGTGGAGAGCTGCGGGCACTCGGCTGGTGGGGGGGAGTCAAGAAGAGGGTGGTCGCCACCAAGACCTCCCAGCCCTGCACCCCCTCCCGTGCACGCTGTCTCCTGTGAGCCTCCCTGGCATCACACCAGGTATCAAAGTGTAAGGAGGAGCCCTGGGTTCATATTACTTACTCCAACTAGCTGTGTGACCTTTGGCAAGTTACTAAACCTCTCTGTGCCTCCGTTCCTCGTCTGTACGTGAGATATGACACTGAGACCTATTCCTCATTTAGCTGACTGGCAGTATAAAAAGACGACAGGAGCCCTGACGTCCGCTCCTGGATGAAAGGGCTGGCTGTTATCTGCTCACAGGACGCAGGGCATCCCACAAATCAGTTTGGCCATCTGAGACTAAGATTGCATCTCTAAAATGGGGATAATGAAGATACCTCCCTCATCGGCTTGCAATGAGGATTCAATGCATTTAGAATGTTTATGAGCGGTGTCTTAGAACAGTTCCTGGTCCAGGGCGCCTGGCTGGCTCAGTCGTTAAGCATCTGCCTTTGGCTCAGGTCATGACCCCAGGATCTTGGGATCAAGCCCTGCATCGGTCTCCCTGCTTAGCAGGAAGCCTGCTTTTCCCTCTCCCACTCCCCCTGCTTGTATTTCCTCTCTCGCTGTCTTTCTCTGTCAAATAAATAAATTAAATCTTAAAAAAAGAACAGTGCCTGGTCCAGAGTCAGTGGGGTTTGCTATTCTTACGATGGGGTATTAAGAAGATAAGGACCAAAACAGAACTCAGAGGCTGAGTCTCACACAAGGTCACTGAGTTAAGGGACCGAAGAGTAGGATTAGAACATGGCTCTTCTGCCCCCGAGACCAGAGCTCTACACCTGTCTGCTTTACCAGCCCTACTGACCTCCCTGGGGGTTGTCCAGTCTGGGGCTCAGAGGCCATGCCCTCGGGCCCATCTGCTTCCCTCCTCTGTTCCCTCCTGACGTCTGTGCATCTCCCACTGCCCAGCATCCACAGGCACCCCGTACCGGTGACTTCATCTCGTGGGCTGCCCCGGGCTCAGCAGACCCGCTGCTGCTGGTGCGGCGGGAGGCGGGGCCCGGCACCTCTGCCAGGCCGGTGCTCGAACTCTTGGGGAGTGACATGGGTGTGGCAGCCGTGTGGATGATAAGAGGGGGCAGCAGGTTCCTCCGCAGCTCTGGGGGATCCCCCAGGGACACCACTGCTGGGGGAGAAGAGGGTGAGACCTGAGACAACCCGAGGCCGGCCCAGGGCCAGGGACGGCTCCCCCAGGAGAAATACTCACAGGCCAAGCGCTTCTTCCTGTCCCCATTGCCATCCAGGCTGGGTGAGAAGAAATCAGGCTCCGACTCGGACTTGGTGGCGTCTCCCTAGGGTGGGGGAGCAGTGAGCCGTTAGGGCCCCGGCCAGGCACAACTTAGTGGGAGGGATTCAGGTCTCCCTATCTCCACACGCACACACCACATACAGGCTACGGGAACCAGCAACCACGGCACGAGACATGCACTGGCACAGGCCAGACCACGAAGGTATGGGGCCCAGAGCTCCCCAGGGCCCCCGACCCCCCTGCCTCCCACCAGCCACACCTCAGAGAAGGCCACGGCTCATCCCAGAGCCCGCGACACAACCAGCCTGGCTGGGACTGGCTCCAGGAAGGGCTGAGGGGAGAAGGGAGAGTGAGCCGGCAGGTGGGTGCAGAGGCCAGAGGGAGCTGGGGACCTAAGTGAAATGGTCACTAGAGCCTAAATTCCAATTTGAGCCTCTGCTTTCCTTCCATGGCTGCCCTACCCTGGGCCTCAGACCTGAGGACCCCAGAAGGCGATTGAAAGACCCCAGACAGAGCAGCTCAGCCCAAGGAGGCCACTGCAGGCCCTCTTCTTCGTCCCCTTGTCTTCCCCAAGACCCCGCCCCTTCCCCTGGCCCCATTTGTACCTCCGTCCCTGTCTCTGGGGCAGTTTTTCCTTCTTAGCAGGTCAGTAGGTTCCCTCGTAATTACGCACTTCTCCTTAAGAAGTTATTAAGAAATACTTGATTGCTACTTTTGATAAGGACATAAATATTGCGTAATTGGCATCTCAGGGGATCATTTTCATTAACTCAGTTTACATCCCTAACAAGGCCTTTAATTATCGAGCGGGATCTCTGGGGGGCTGCTCGGGATACACAGCACTGTGGGGTCCCGCAGGGATCCTGGCTCCAGCCCGCAGTTCCCGCGCCTGTGCAGGAAACGGCGGAGGAAAGGCTCGGCATGGGCGCCAGAACGTGTCCGGGAACACCTGCCGGGCCTTCCAGGCGGTCAGGGGGCCAGATACTAGGAAGTGGATTTTAAATTCTGGTACCTTCCGGCAAGAAGCACCTCCACCCTCACATCCTCCAAAGACTTGTCCTGAGCTGAGGCAGCTTGTGGGGGTTTCCAATAGGGACTCAGGTCAAGGGGGAGGAGAGAGAGATGGGGGAACATGGTCTGTGGCCACGGATCCCAAGTCCACAGAGGCCCAAGGACGTGGACTCCTTGGGGACCTCAGCGTAGGCACACACACGCGGTGTCCCCCACACGTGCACACAGACGATTCTAAGTCCCTTCCTTCTCCCGCCCCTCCACCGGTCCAGTAGGGGGCCGGAACGGTGCCCTTTGCAGGTTGATGGGGGCAGAGGCAAAGAGACTCCTCCTCTCAATGTCCTCTCAGGGAGGGGTGCGGGGGGAAGGGACTTAAAATCGAAGCAAACCTCACGACACCAATGACCACCACAGCTACCACAGTTGCACAGCAGCTGAGCGTGAACACGACCACAGAGACGCGGAGGCAGAGTGGAGGGGGCACAGGGCATGGGGAAGGGGGGCATGCCGACTCGTGATCGCGTACCTACCCCCTGGGAGTCGACAGGCAGCTGAATACAGCTTAACTGTCCACTCGCATCTTCCCGTTTGCTGATTTCCTACAGGGAGACGGGGAGGCAGGGGACGGGCGCTGGTCACAGGCGCTCAGGCTTTCAGACATCAGCAGTGTCGAAAGAGGATGAAGAAAAGGGTGGTGCAAACCAGGCGGGGGGTGGGAGGGGAACGAGACACCAGGGGTAGGGGAGGAGGAGAAAGAGGACAGAACGGCCTTCCAGAATTCAACCACAGACCCTCGGGCCAGAATGAATTTGAAGGGTGAGGGCAGAGGCCAGGAGGATGGGGAAAAGGGCAGGGAAGGAGACTGAGCCCCCCGATAATCGTAATAACGACAGCTACCGCTCACTGAGGGCGTGTCAGCCCTCCCGAAACTACCTTATTAATGCCACCAGCTAGCCTCTCGCAAAGTGGGAAGGGAGTACCACCAATGTCCCCTTAGGGGAAACACCTGAGGTTTGGAGAAGCTAAGACAACTGCCCCAAGGCACGCAGAGAGTAAGGGGTACGTCCCGGCCTCGCACCTGAGTCTCCAGCTCGCCTTTTACTGGCCCCCCACTGGCAGGGGGCTTGGGGAATGGGCAGACAGGCTGGGAAGAAGGAGGGGATGGAGGCAGAGGCCGGGAGGAGGCTGAAAGCTGGAGCTGGAACGGGCCTCCCCACTCCCACACGCCCAGCCTGTGTCCCTCCAAATCAGACCGGGTCCAGCGGCTCCCACTGGGTTGGGATGTGACAAGTAACACTGGGATGACAGCGATGATGTTGTTTAATATCAATTAATGGCCTCACACAGGGCCTGCCGCCTGTTCATTTAATTAAGTGTGTGGATGATGAATATACAGGCATTCAGGGCACTGCCCCCCACAAGTCGGGCATCATCAGCGGAGCCAGCCCAGCCCCCTGGGGCTCCTCCCTCTTACCTATTAGCCAGGTGGCAAGGCCAACCGGGGGCTATCCTTGAGCCCTCCTGCTAGCGATGCCCCACAAAACGGGGGCAGCCACTTCCTCCACCGAGGTGGGTTGCCTCATTTGTAAAAAAGCCGACCATCACCATAGCAAAAAAGCAGCCTCTCCTGCCAGATTGTGGGGCTGCCTCAAAGGGACACGTTCAACCCCCTGAAACTCATACACGAGAGGGCAGGTGTTTCTGGAGGCATCCAGGTCACTGGCATTGAGTGACTGGGCCTTCCCTTCCCCGTCCAGGTGCTGGCCTGCCTCATGCAGGACAGCGGGCAGGTGGGCCAGCCCCTCCTGTGGGTACCCCAGGGCCATGCCACTGCTTCCCCCAACCCCCATCCCCCAGAGAAGGGTGGATCTAGACCTCCTTTCTCCATCCCACTCCAGACCTGAAGCACCAAGCCCTGAGTGGGACCCTCCCCTACAGACATCTGTGCTTGGCTGGTTGAGGAAGCTGTGGCCTCAGGCCCGACCCTGCCCCCCTCAGGCTGGGGCAGCCACAGGCTCCCAGCAGGGCCAGAATGACCTGCCTACGTCCCCAGCAGCACTCACTGCTGCCTAGCAACCAGGCAGGCCCCTGGCTCCTCAGCACTCCATTGAAGAAGGTGTTTGCTGAAAGGGGTGGTGGTGGGGAGGGGGCTGTCTGCTCCGGGCACCTCCAGGCCAGCAGAGAGGAGGGAAGTAGGTGTTTTCCATGTCCCTCTATGGAGTTCCTCAGGAATTTTCCTGAGGACACTTAGCCATCAGGAACGATGTGTTGGAAGGGGCTGCAGGACCCCTGTCCCCTCTCGGCTCCTCTTGCCACAGGCTGAGGGCTATGGCTGAGAGCAGGTGGCATCCACAGAGATCCTGGTTCTTAGGGGAGCACGGTGGCACCCCTTAACTTTCCAGGTTCCAGGGAACCCCCAAGTGCATGCCTTGGGCCTCCCCACAAAGAGGTCCAGCCATCCCCACAAGCAGGCTGCGCCTCCCCCCAGCTGTCCTCACCGCCACCCTGCGGGAGGAAATGCCATCCTGGATCACTACAGAACCCGCGCGGCTGGCAGCAGGAGAGGGCCGGCATGGGCCAGATGCACCTGCATCCCCCCAGCCCAGCCGGCCTACGGGGAGCGGCCCGCTCTCGCCAGGCTGGGAAAGAGTCGGAAAATAGATTTTTGTTTTTCCACCGTGTGCCGAGTATTTATAGACCAGGCCGCAGCGGGAGTTTCCATCCGGGTCACCCGGAGAGAACTGGACCAAGAGCTTTTCTACGCCCAACCTGGAGCGTTTCTAGGTTGGGTCAACCTGCCTGGGAAAGATGCCCGGAGGCTGGGCTGGGCCAGCCCGCAGCTCGGGGGAGAGGGGCAGAGCCGAGGGAGAGGAACGGCACGCCGCCCTTTGGGCAGAAGCTGAGCCCGGGCACAGCAAGGGCAGGATCAATGCAAATCAATATTAATTGATGACACCGCCTATGACGAAGGTGACGGAGCCTGGGCTGGAAATAGGTCGCTCATCTCTGCCATGCCTGCAGCTAATTGGGCTCATTTCTCACCTTGGGCAGCTTAGCCCTGCCCGGGCCCCTGGTGGCATCTTCATCAGCTCAGCTGGAGCTCAGATGACTCGCACGCACGCTTCCCCCCAGCCCTCGGCTCAGGTGGATCCCCTCTGGATGTCCCCGAGAGCATCCATGCTTGGGATCCAGCCGCACCCTCGGGCAACTTCTCCAGCTCCCCGGGGAAGGGTCTAGCCAACTGTGATGCTGGAGCCCAGCTGAAGTCAGCAGCTGACCTGGGCCCCGGGGGTCCCCCACAACCACCCTGTCTCCCTGGGGCCGAGGGGCTGCCCGAGACCTGGAGCCTTCCGCCCTAGCCCTCCACCCCCACCCCAACACCCAGCCCGATGGGCATTTTCTGCGAGACCTCCCAGGCTCCCGCAGCTGACGGCTGCGGGCAGGGGGTTACCTCCGCCTGGAAGCCCTCCACCAGAATGGCGACGAGCAGATTGAAGAGCACATAGTTGCCGAAGGTCATGAGGGCAATGAAATAAAGGGCAGCCCAGGACGATGTGGAGGCCATGCCGTTGTAGAGCACCTTGTTCCAGTCCTCCTGGGTCAGGATCTGCAGGCAGGGGCTGGGGCTCAGTGCCCTTGCCCAGGGGCACCGCCCCCGCCCCCCAACCCTGTCCAGCCCTGCCTGGTTATCCTGGCACCTGAAAGACGGTGACGATGGCCCAGAGCAGGGAGTCGAAATTCTTCCGGTCCGGCAGCGTGTCCCCGTCCCGCTCAGATGCAAACTTGCAGCCGAAGAGATGCATGCCCAGGATGCTGAAGACACAGGAGCCACGAGACGGGGGTCAGGGCAGCAGCGCCCCCTCCCCATCGCCCCTCAGTCCCTCCCTGCCGCCAGCACGGGCGCCGCACCTGCCCTCACCTGAAGATGAAGATGAAAAGCATGAGCAGCATGCAGAAGGTGGCCACGTTGTCCATGGTCTTCATGAGCACCACGAGCTGCCGCTGCAGTGCCGGCAGGAAGCGCACCAGCTTCAGCACCCGCATCAGGCGGAAGGTCCGCAGCACCGACAGGCCACCCCCCTGCTGGCCCACGATCTCCCACACGCTGCAAGGAGGGCAGGGAGCCTGAGCCCCTGCGTGCTCTCCCTTCCCCCTGCCCCTCCCTCAGAGAGGGCCTGGCAGCGTAGGAGGGCCCGGACAGGCCCCACAGCGTGAGCCCAGGGGGGCCCAGGTGGGCCCCCGGGCCTCCAGACAGGAGCCCCTGAGAGGGACAGAGGGGACAGCTCCAGCCCTCTCTACCCTCAGGCCTGAGGTCACACACCCAGGGCCACTGAGAGCCCTTTCCCAAGTTCCAGCCAAGGCCGGGGCGTCTGGTTACAGAATGTTTGCTTTGTTCTCTCCTAACGAAATCAAAAGCCAATTCCAGAAAGCAATAAGGCAGCTTTCTCAGGGTCTTAGAAACCCTACAGCAAGTGGCGGGGGTCTGAGATGGTTTCCAAGCACCTTGCGAGCAGGGACAGCTGGCCCAGCCTCACACCTCCTTCAACTCCTCTGCAAAGCCAACTCCCCAGTCCTCACTCACCCCGGGCCTGCATGGTGTCAAGGGCAAGAAGTGGAGAGAGGAGAGTGGAGACCAGACAGGGGTCTGGTCCAAGGAGACACGAGGCCAAGTTCAGCCTGAGCAAGGTAGGGCCGAGAGAGGCTGAAGGGGATCACCCTCCACTGGGGGAGTGGCAGGGCCTGTCGGTTGGTAGAGAGGCAGGGGGACTGACTCTAGACCCCCGGAAGCCATGCGGAGGAGCAGGGTGCGCGGCTTCTTGCCCCACGGGCATTTCTCTAGGCGCCGGCGGCGGAGGGCGGTCCTACCTGATAACGACAATGACGCCATCGAAGATGTTGTAGGGGTTCTTGATGTAGCCAAAGGGACCGTACACCAGCAGCTTCAGCAGCATCTCCAGGGCAAAGAGGCTGGTGAAGACGATGTTGCTGATTTCCAGAGCATTGGTCAGCTCCTCGGGCTGCAGGGCAGGGCGGGGGAATGAAGCGGACGGCGCTCATCCCCGAGCCCCTCATTCCTGTCCTCCCTAGCACCGGGCCACTGGGAGAGGAGCCATAGGAGTAGCAGGCTGGGGCTGGGTGGGTGAGCCGGGGGGGCCACGGTGGTGGGGGATACTCAGGCTCCAGGGGAGGACCCTCCCCCAAAGGGTCCATGATGAAATGCATTCACGGATGGCCGCCACACAAAATCCCAGGTCCGGGTCTCAGATCCCGGGACCACAGGGCTGAGCTGTGAGGCGTGCCCACCTCCCCTAGGACCCCCGAGACCCGTCTAGTCCCATGCTGCCATGCCAGCCTGGCAGGCCAGGACCAGCAGCACAGTGACGCCGGCCGATGTCAGAGGGTGATTGCCAAGGCCCCACACGCCTACACAAACACACAGCCACACGCAAAGTCACATGTGCTCTACGATTACTCTGTGGACTTGGCAGCCTTCTCCTGGACAACTGTTGGCTACGCTGCTTCCTTCCAGACACATGCATACACTGCACAGCCCCACATGGTCCACACACAAATACACGTGTGCTCACAAACACGTGAACATGCGGGCACACGCACACAGATGCACACATCATGTGTGTGCAAACATGCTGATGGGCAGAAGGGAGAGTCACAGGAAGGTTGTCTTAGAAAACGAGGCACCGGGAGCTGCTACCTGAGACTTGGACATCTCATTAGTTCCCAGACTGTACCCTGTCCACTCACTGTGTGACCCCCAGCAAGATTTTCCACCTCTCCGGCCAAATGTAAAACACTGGTGGTCATCCCTTCTATGCTTCTACCCACGGTCTGATCTTGGGACCAGAGACGCATCCTAGAGCGCTCATCAGAAACGACACATGTCTGCTATTCCAGCTCACCAGTTACCTCGCCCCCCTCCTTCTGTTAATATGAAGTGCCTACTGTATGCCTAGCAGTGCCTCAGATATTAAAGGAACTGCAAAAACACGCCCACTGTGCTTCCTGCCTCCCGGAGCCCAGAGTCTCGCTGGAAACAGGTTGTGCACAAAATAGCCGAATAACTACAAGTGGCCTGAGATTCTTAGATGCCAAAATAAATTATCCAGACTGTGAATCCAGGAGCCTAGGGGAGAGATGGTGAGGGAGGAACACGCTGGGAAAGCCGTGGTCAGGAGGCAGCGCTTGAAAGGGACTCTAAAGGGTATGTGGGGTGTCTCCAGGGAGAGGGGCGCAGGGCTGGTCTGAGGGCTGGAGATGAGAGAGGAGACCTGGTTGGCTCAGTGGAGCCCACTGTCTACCTTATGGGTTGTCTCGATCCCCCAAAAGCCCAAGTTTCAAATCAGCTTAAGAAGTTCGAATTAAAATAAATAAGCAGATGAAGCCCTTGGTCCATCGGCCATCTCTCCCTGCTGACCCAGCTGTCTCACCTGGCGGGCTGCCCAGGGAGGTCACCCAAGCATGGAGCCAGGCCAGGGAGCCACCAAATGTATCCTAATGGCCTGACTTTATGGGGCCAGCCTGGGTAGGGGAGACCTGGTAGGAAGGGCCTTCTGACTGACAGGTGAGGAGTGTTTGGGGGTCAGTAGCTACTCCGAAGGAGAGACGTTCTCAGCCTGTGCTTGGATTCTTTCCAGAGGCAGCCCTGGAGGGCAGAACCAGGGTCAGCAGGCAGGGCTGAGAGCCAGCTGTGGGGTCCAGTGTGGCAAGGAGCCCATGGGTCTGGCAGATCTCGAGCCAATCCTTGCTCCCCAGACTGCAAGTGGGGGCCGGAGAGGGCACTGTCCCCTGACCTAGTGTGTGGGGCGCAGAGAGATAGGACTTTGGGTCCCCCCAGCATAGCACAGCGTGGGTGATGGGGAAGGGTCACTGTCATGGCAGCAGGAGCTCAGGGCTCAGACCCCTCCTGATGAAGCAGATCTCCACTCTGGGCTGCCAAGTGCCATCTGCCAGGGGACCGTGGTCAGCGATCCTGCCTCTCCATCACTGTGCCACCTGCCCAGCTGTCCATCCTTGCATTAGATAAAGGTGATAAGCACAGACCACACAGGTGCGACGCCATTGAGGGGGGAGGGTTCCGAGGCTCACCCTGTGTCTTGCCTCGCGCCACCCACACGGTGGCCCGGGCACCCACGCTTTATAGATGACCAGAAAGGTCAAGAGCTGTTGAATGACTGGTTCAGAGTCACAGGGCAGAAACAACCAGGGCGTGGGCCCCAATCCCAGCTCATTTTGGCCCTGATAATACTGGGCAGTCCAGATTCAAACCCACCCCTGCTGACAGCAAGGGGCGTGTGAATCCCGGCCCACAGAGGGATGGAATTCATAAGGTACCCTCCGAAGTATATAAAATTACATTTCACGTGAACTTAGATGTATGAAGAAAGAACAAGTTGATGTGAAAACACAGCCGAGGTGCATGTACAATGGGTGAATTTTAAAGCACACAAATACCTCAGAAAAGGGGGCCAAAAAGAAAAATTAATAAAATGTTTTTTAAAAAGTAGCTGAAAGCACAGTAGCTTTTGGTATCTCGAATTGACTCTATCAGTGACTCTTAAAAGCACACCCAGCACTGGGCATGTACAGGGGATATTTCTGGCCTTTCCTGATATCATCCAAGGGGGTCACAATTGTCTGTGCCTGATGGCTCTTGGCCCACGGACACCTGCACACCGAGCAGGAACCTCGTCAGAAAGATTAGCACAGGGCTCCCCCAAGGCCTGCATCTTCGGTCCCAGTTAAGGGGGCGGCAGCAAAGGTTGGAGTCCCCGCCGCAACCCTCCAGGCAGCTTTGGGACTGGAACGGCAGGGGGAAAGGAGAACCAGGCGCTGTCCCTCAGCCTGCCCTCCATCTCCTGCGCACGCTCCCTGCGCACACCTCAGGGCCATGCCCATTTCCTCCCAGGGCTCCGGTATCCCCTCATAATCCATGGGAAAAGGCTCTCCTCCCCGAGACAGGTCTGCCCAAGATACTAAATTGGAGGCTGGGAATGTTCTGCAAAAGCAGGAGCAGGACTCAGAGACACAATCTTAGCAACACGGTTGCCCCAGGGACCAGAGCCATGATCACAACCACTGCAGCAGCAAAAGGGAGGGGAGGGAGCCAGCTTCTGCTAGTCCCCTCCCAGGGCTCTGCACTGGCCGATGCCTCCCTCCCAGGATTTCATTTCCTCCAGGCCTTGAAGACAGCCAGGTAAACTGAGGCTCCGAGAGGTATGGTGACCTGATGGAGCTGGCTTAGGAAGGTACAGAGCAAGGGATGCTGGCACGTTCCCCTGCATCTTCCCACAATACGCTCCCCTCCCCCCAGAACCTGTGCAACTGCACACAGGGCCATCAGCTGTGCGGCCCATCAGCCGCCCCCTCCCGAACTCTCCCCTGCTGCCAGCAAGTCCCTTCTCAGGTCTGGACCATATCCTCCCTTCTGTTCATGGACATCAAGGACCCATGGGGGCTTTAGGAAGATGAGGCCAGGCAGCCTCAGCTTCCTCCTACCCCCCACCCCAGGAGGACCCAAGCTCTTCTCTGGGAGGGTGCTAATTGTAAACCCCCCATCTCCCAACACTCCCTCTCCCCTCAGCCTGTCACCTTGGAGCAAATGTAGGCCCTGTAAACTGCTCCAGACTTCCCAGCATCAGGACTCCCCTGAAACCCATCACACCTCCAACAACCAACCTGTAATGGGCCCACTACGTGCAGCACACTGGCAAACACAGTGTGGGGTTAAACCAGAGTGTGGGTGGCCTGCCAACTCTGAGCCTCTCTACCTGTGTGACCTTGGGCAAGTCCCTTAACCTCTCTGATCCCCAGTTGCCTCTTCTGCTAAGCAGCACCTCATGGCCGGGCTGCTCTACAGGACACAGGAGTTAAAGACTGTGAAAACACCCAGCCCAGAGCCACTCTCAGCCAGCCCCATGGGCACTGACAGTGGAAGCAGGCCTCACACGTGGCAGGATGGGACACCTGCAAGGCTGCACCGAGCACCATGCTGGGGCAAACACCGGGAGAACCCCAGGAGCTCAAACCCAGCTGGGGCCAAGATCAGTGAGGAGAAGAACCCTGCGGAGGGCATCCCCGGCAGAGGGGAGCATGAGCAGAGGTGCAGAGCAAGGAATGCTCAGAGACCAAGGATCCCGTGGTTCTCCCAGGTCAGAGGGTGGGAAGGGTCCATGGGGGACACGGCTGTAAGGCCAGCAGAGCCCAAGCAGGATGGCCTTGACTCTGCTCCACCACCAGGGCTGCACTTGTCTCTGCCCACGACACTGCCACTGGGGCTTCTAGGGCGAGGGAAGGGACGTGCAGAGCGGTGTATTAAGAAGATTAATCTGGGGGCGCCTGGGTGGCTCAGTGGGTTGAGCCGCTGCCTTCGGCTCAGGTCATGATCTCAGGGTCCTGGGATCGAGTCCCACATCGGGCTCTCTGCTCAGCAGGGAGCCTGCTTCCCTCTCTCTCTCTCTCTCTCTCTCTGCCTGCCTCTCTGTCTACTTGTGATCTCTCTCTGTCAAATAAATAAATAAAATCTTTAAAAAAAAAAAAAAGAAGATTAATCTGGCTGCAGTGGTGGCAGCATGCTGATGGCTCAGAGACACGGAAAGATGGAGACCAATTAGGGGGGTACTGAAGCGGTCCAGGCAGGAGGCCTGGGAGCTGGCTCTGGTACTCAGGGAAGGCGAGTGGGGCGGACAAGCCGGGCGACCGCTGAGCAGAAGCCTGTACGGGTCACCCCAGCCCTGCCCAAGCACCCCCTGTACCCTCTTCTCCTCCGCTCCCACAGCTCCGCTGACCTGGAAATCTCTGCTCCCCAATGCTGACTCCCTGGCTCACTTCCCCTCGGCTTTTTTTTTTTCCCCCTTGGCTTTTTTTTTCCCCCCCTCGGCTTTTGACAGTCCTGCCTAATGCAGCCCCACACCCAGAAGGGGAGGTCCAGGCAGGGCCTCAATGAGGGGGCAGGGGTCACTGGGACCTTTTCCTTCTTCCTCCTCCTCCAGGGGAAATCAGGAAACCCCTGGGTGGTGGGTGCTTTCCAGGAAAGTCCATAGGCACCCCCGTACAGATCACGGTCTTGCTCTCAGGACACTCCAGCAGCTCTCCAGCATGGAACTCTGTCTCTCTGGGCAGATCTCCTTCCAGACCCTCGTGTCCCCTGGGCCCCAGTGTCCCCTAACTAGGGGTGGCTTCGGCACCCCCCCCCACAATCTCCTGCCAGCTCTTCAAAGCCGCCCCAAGTAAACACACAAGCAGAGTAGGCCCAGGGCACCCCCAGTGCTCACTCAGCCTGGAGACGGCCAGCCCAAAGCCCCCGAGACCTCAACCCCTGGAGCTGGGACCCTCACCCCTCCCCTCCCAGAGCCACGTCTGGGCAGAGCCCATGGTGAGCCACCACGAGGTGCGGTGAGGCTGCCCTCATGCCCCAGACCTCGGCGTGGGGGGGGCGTCAATCCCCCCCCCCCACCTCCACCCCTGCAGCGGCTGAGGAAATGCTGAGCATTGCTGTCACGAACCTGTGCCGACTGGATGGGGCAAGGCCAGCTGGGGGTCTCACGGCAGCGAGCCACCTTCCCTCACCACCCTCTGCTGTGGGGGCTTGGCCTCTCCCCAGCTGGAGCTGCTCCGGACCCTCCTCCTCTCCCTGCCCCCCCAACCCTGTCCCTATCCCCTCTCCCCGGGTCCTACTGCAGGGGGCCCCCCCGCCCTCCCCGCAAACACTTCCATGACCTGCAGCCTCCTCTCTCCTCCCCTCCTCCACCTGCACCTCCATCTCCCTCCACACACACCCCACTCCCCTGGGCCCCCGGCCTGTCCATCACTATCCCTCTTTCCCTCACTCCTCCAATCTCCTTTCCTGGCCTCAGAGCAGAGACCACCCCCAACTGGGAGTGCAGGCTCAGGCCCCCCCCCAGCCCCAGGGCCCAGCACCCCAGCTCTCTCCAGACTTTCTCCCAAGCCCCCCACCTACCAGTGCCCCTGATTTCCCCGACCCTGTGGGGGCGCCACCTCCTGCCCATCTAGGGTTCCTCTCCCGCTGCCTTTCCCCCCTGAGTTCAGTCAGATCCACTGTCTCCCCTTGCCCCAAAGCTCCCTGACCCCCACCCCTCAGCTGTCACTGGGGTGCAGACGACACGAAACAATGTCCCGCCGAGCCCTTGGCTCCTTACCGGGAGAGCCAGCCTGCCTGATAGCATTCCCTGGATGGCCCGCGTCCAAACAAACCCTCTCACCCCCTCTTCCAAACCTGACCCTTCCCTGACGGCCAGCTCCATCACCCTCCAGAATGCTGTCTTGGAACCTGGGCCTTATCTAGGATTCGTGTGGGCCCTCATCCCTCCAACAGCAGGTGCTGGGCCCACAGACCCCGCCAATGGAATTACTGCCCCCACTCCAGGTTCTTTCCACCAGCACCATACTTGGGGCCCTCACAGCCTCTGATCTGAAGGACAGAAATAGCCCCTGGGCCCCTCCCTCACCCCAGCCCGCACCCACTGGAATCTCAGGCTTCCTTCAACACGGCCGGACTCCCATCTCTCCTGCTCATACACCTCCAGTGGGGGTGGGGGAGGCAAGGACTGTCCTTCAGAGTGTCCCATGGCCTTCTGGGCCCTTCCAGGCCAGGCTGCCTGAATTCCCCTTTATCCTTCCACCGAGACGTCTCTGCCCCTTGCCCCAGCTGCCAGTCCTACCTATCTTTCAAGGGCCGCCCGCCCCCAAAAGCCACTTCCTTTGCAAAGCCCTTTCAAGCCCCCACCTGGGTGTGAGCCTCTCTTCTCTGTCCCCAGAAGCCTCCCTTAAGACATTTGGCATAATCGTCCATGAAGCAGAACTTTTCAGCTAGAACCAAAATTTCTCCGGTGCGTCTGGCTCCGTCCCCCGCCCCCTGCCATTCTGTTATTCTATTCTAGCGTGCTGTGCTCAGGGGGTGGTGTTTGCTGGACTGGGGGAGCCTAGAGCCAGAGGGTGCCGAGGGAATGGAGCGCCCCCTTAGCCAGCCAGCTCCGAAGCAGCTTGCATTTCGTCCCCTACATCTGGAGAGACTTTGGAAATCTGGGGTCAGGGAGGCTCTAGAAGAATCTTCCCCCAACATCCAGCTTGGCTGCAGCCTTGGTGCCGGAGCCAGGGCTCCTCTGTCTGGAGGCCAAGAACTCCTGGAAGGCCCAAGGTTTAGGCTTGGGGTGGGAGGTGTCCATAAACCCTTGTCCTCAATGGCCACATGTGAGATGTCCATGCCTCTGTGTGTTTTCTGGGGAGAGAGTCCCCAGTTTTCAGCAGGATCCCAAAGCAATCTGTGAGGGCCCTCAAAGGTAAGACTGGCCACATCTGGATTCTCCTCCAACCCCCACCCCACTCCACCCCCAGCTTCCCCTGCCTTGAACAGCTGACCTCACTCACTTAAAAATAGAAACCCTCCCTGGACATGTATCTAGAATGACAGGATGGGTCCAGAGTCTGCGCTATGAGCAGAATCGTCACCTGCCCCGTCCTCTGCTGGCCTGGGTGGCAGTCCACTTGAGACCCTCTCTCTCTCTCAGCCTAGGAGACCGCTGGGACATGCGCCCCTCCTCCACCTCTCTCCGTTGTCCCTCTTCTAGAAGATGAACTTAGCCTCTGCTCTCAGCACCCCAGAGCCAGGAAGGGGGTGATTAGGAAGGGGGTGATTAGGAAGCCCCTGTGTCCCCAGGGGACCCTCTCCCCATACCCACAATGTTCCTCCTGGAGCAGCCTGCCCTCAGAGCAGACCCAGGCAAAGACACCCTCTCTTCTGAGCTCCAGCAACCTGCTAATTATGGCCCAGGATACCCCACAGATGCCTCGTCTCAAACATCCTGCAGCCCCGATCTGCTCAAGGTCCAGGGCTTCCACCCTGAGCAGGAACCTGGTCTCGTTGTGGCCGCTTCCTTCCCCATCTCCAACTGGTGTGGAGTCCTGTAGACCCAGCCACCTGCCAGCTCTCCTGGCCCTCTTCCCTCTACATCCAGGGATAGAGATGTAGGCGCTGTCTGGACCACTGCAGTAGCCTTCTCCTTGGGCTCCCTGCCTCCTGTCTCCTCTCCTTGGCTCCAGACGACTTTCAATAGAACACAATAGAACACAAACTTGCTTGTATCACTGACCTGCTTAGAACCTCTTTTGGGAACCTATCACCCTCAGGAAAAAAATCCACATTCCTTTCTGTGCCTCTTAGGACCTGGCCCTGAATTTTTTTTTCAAATTGGTCTCTTTTTACTTGTCCATCCCAGCCCCCATCCAGCACCCCAATCATTCGGAAAGCCTTACAAATCTCTCAGTTTCGGTGTTCAGTGGGTGGCACCTCTGACCCTCCCCCACATTGTGCTCTCCACCCCACCCTTCACTGGCCACACCTCGCTCTTCCTTCAGACTCAACTCCCAGATCATATCCTGTGTGGGGATCTCCCGGAATCTCCCTCCCCGAGGCCAGATCCCGGACTATACCCACATCCCCCTTTGAGCGTCTGTGGCATCAAGTAAATGTGACCGTTCAGTTGTTGGTGACCTCTCTGAGAGGAAGGACGCAATGTCCTAGGCCTGGTATAGGCACACTTCTCCTCCCAACCCCATATTCAGTGACATCACGTTTCTATCTTGATGACAGCATTTACACCACAATAATTGGCAAGCGCGCTAAACGCCACAAATCAGGACGTGTTCCCCCAACTCCGATGTGCAGGAAATGTGTGTGGGATGGATGGATGGATGGAAGGAAGGTGAGAGAGAGGGATGGTTAAATCACAGTAAGTTCCTTGCTCCATGTTCTGCTTCCTCACGGATGGGGGCATGCACATGCTTGCCCTCCATTGGATCACACCTCCATCCTCAAGTTTGCTCCCTCTTCAGTGTCCTGTCCTTGTCCTCCTCACTAGTCCTTCTGGGAGAAACAGTCCTGCCAGTTCTCACGAACCAATGGGTTAAGAGGTGGGGGAAGCAGGAGGGCAGGGACAGCATGGACCTTCCTGGGGAAGGGCGGGGTATGACAAGATGGGAGCTTCCTCTGCTAGTGGAGAGGGGCAGGAGGGGTGTCACCAACCTCAGCAGGGAAACTGAGGGGTAAGGTAGGTGACAGGGAGAGGGAGAGGACAGGCCTGGGGAGGGCAGCAGCAATGGGCAGGAGAGAGACCTGGGCTCCTTGTTGGGGAAGGACACAATACTAGGACGACAGACCTCTCCCGACCGATCCCAGGATTAATGGACAGCATCTCCTCCTCGTTCTGGGTTCTGCAGGGACACCACCTTGCCTGTCAGCATGTGCTGCCACTCTCCCTCAGGTCTTCGCCCCAACAACTCTCGTCCTACCCTGGCTCCCCCTCCCCTGTCTGACAGGCTCCATCCGAGCCCGAGCCCGAGCCGGAGCCCATGTCTCCAGCCCTGCCCAGCATGTCCTCATCTGCATCTGGGTCTTGTTCTCAGTCTTCAGCTCCCTCTCTGCTTCTCTCTGTCTCTGTCACCCCTGTGTCTCTATACCTCCATCTGTCTCCATCTCCTCCCTGAGTGTCCGTCTCCCCCTCCCTCTCTCTGTCCCTCCGGTCCCTGCCGCTCGGTCCCCCCTTCTTTATGGCTGCCTCTTTCAAGGTCTTCGCTTTGCCCTCTGGGACCTGGTCTCCTGGTTTCCATCTCCCTCCGCGTCTCCGTCTCTCCTTCTGGGTCTCTGTCTCTCGGCACCCGTGTCTGCCCACCCCCCGGCCTGCCCCCCTCAGCCTGCTCAGATCCCGAGGCGCAGATGGCGGGACGTTCACGCCGCAGTGCCTGCGAGCACAGGGCCACGGCTGCTTCTGGGACTTCTGAGCACCCCTGGCCCCCGAGCCTGCCAGGCAGCAGTCAGTCATCTGTCCCCAGCCTGCTGGGGACTCCCACTCAGCTCTGCGGGGCCTGCAGCCACCAGGGACTGGGGCAAACTGGCTCACTTGTCACGGAGTGGGGACTCCCTGCTGCTGAGGGCTTGGTGGGGGGTGTCCCCTGCCTTCCTCAGGAGCTTGGGCAAGGGGAAGCCGCAGGCACCACTGACCGATCCCTTCTACTTCCTCCCCGAGGGGGTGTCCCTCTTGACATCTGACTGAAAGGCTTCTTGCTGCCGCTTCGGTGGCCCTCAGTCTCTGTGACTCAGCGTCTTCCCAGTGCAGCCAAAGCCTCCACCAGCAGCCTCGGCCAGGACAGGTTGCAAGGAGCAGCATCCTCCCCACCCCCAGGGGAGGGGCATCTGACCTCCACTGGAACTGGGTGGAGGAAGAGGAGGCTGAGGTTCAGGGTAACAGGAGGTTAGGCCTGCCACTGGCTGTGTCCCGGCGGCAGAGCAGGCTGCCCCCACCAGCCTGGCAGAGTGGAGCACCTCTCCCCAGGAGGCTGGCTGGGCGGGCGTGTGCACACACACCCACACCCCAGGCGCCCAGACACAACAAGCTCACCGCAGCGTCGTACTCCCCACCTGCCGGCACCGTGGCTGGTGTCCTCCCTCTCCCTGCGCCTCACCTCCAAGAAGAGGGAATAGGGCAGAGCCACCTGGTGGGGGGGAATGTTGAGGCGAGAGGAAGGGGTGCCAACATGGTGTGAGGGTGAGGGGGGAGGGGCTGGGTCTGGGGGGTGCATCTGGCTGGACCGGGCAGCTGGGTGCCCACAACATGAAAGGTACAGAGGGTGGGGGAGGGGATTCTGATTGCCCTAAGAAATGAACATCTCACATCAGCTCCAGCCCTGGCTTGGACCTGTGCTCCCCAGCCTTGCCCCACACCCTCCCCTGCCCTTCCCCCATGAGGCCCACCTAGCCGCTGTGGTCAGCCCCCCACCCCCAGCTCTTCCACATCCCTGCCACACCAGGGGCAGGGGAAGTGCCTCATCTCAGCTCTCTACCAGAGAAGGTCAAGTTCTGGCAGCCCAGTCCCCTTCCTGAGCCTCAGGGAGGCTGGAACACAGAAGCCTGAGGTGGCAGCACGGACTGATGGCACTCCCTCCCACCCCCCCGCCAGCTTTTCCAAGGTTCAGCCAAGGGGTGACCTAGAAGACCAAACTGGGGCAAGGGGCTGCCTTGCAGAAGGAACTCTGTTGGGAGGCCCCATGGGGCCCGTGCAATCGGTGTGGGGAGGGCTGGGGGCAGTGGGGTCCCCAGGCCACCCTTCGTGTTCTTTCAAAGCTCTGGGAGTGAGAACAGCCTCCTTCAACTCAGCCCAGATCCCACGGCTTGTAGCCATCAGCCCCACAAAACAAGCCTGCTCCCTCTTCCACATGACAGCCCTTCAAATATTTGAAGACAGCTCGCCTGGCCCTGCTGAGCCTCCTCTTCTCCTGACTAAACATCCAGTTCTTAGAACGATTCCTCAAACGCGACGGTTTCGAGTCTCTTTACCACGCCGGGCCTTGTCATCCACCAACCGCCTCACTCACGGCAAGGTTCCCGGAACGGAGGCCGGGACCAGATGGCCTCCCTCCCTATGGGACAGGCCTCCACTCCATCTGAGATGCAGCCACCAACCCTCTCCTCCTCACCCCTACCCACCTCCAGTGAGTTACCCCCACAATGACCAAGTCAGGTGAAGGCTGGGGGTACCCAGTGCTGGGCCGGGGGATCCCCAACACCTTCTGCCCTACCCCGTATCTTTTCCAAAGACCCGAATCTCTTCCAATGATTTGCCCCTATGGAGAGGCCCTACCCACATGGGTTGCTCGCCACTCACTCATCCTTCAAAGGCCACTTCCTCTGAGAAGCCTTCCCAGATAGAACACACGCGGCTCAGATCCTGCCCCTGCCTCAGGCAACATCCATACACACAGAGTGCGTGACATTCACTGTTTGTCACCCTCCAAAGTCCCCACGCATTGGTGTACCTCCTTCCTGTCCTCCTCCCCGCCATCAGGCTAGCAGCATGTGGAAGAAACGGGGAAGTGGGGTGGGAGGGGAGGAAGGCAGAGGGTCGCCCGCCCCAGGGACCATGCCCTTGCACACACCCCTACCTGTTCATGGTACTCGATGCCCATGCTCAGTGTGTTGACCAGGATAGCGATCATGATTCCCCGACCAAAATACTTGCTGTCCACGATCTTCCGGAAAGTGTCACAGATCAGCCTCCAGAAGGCCAGCACAGAGTTGGGCTCCACGTCCAGCCCCAGGCTCTGTCGTTGCCGGCTGTGGGGGTCCCGGACGTCGCTGTGCTGGGCGTCCTGCGTGAGCTCATACACCACCTCGCTGTCTGAGTCGGGCATCTCGTGGCCGGCCAGCTCCACCGGCCCCGCCCCCGCCCGGGCACAGTAGGGGCAGCTGTCTGGCCCACAGGCTCCACTGTCTGCCTTTAAGCAAGGGCTGGAGATCTTGCAAGAGCTTTGGCAGGCGCCTAGGACGGGAGGGCAGAGGTTAGAGGCTCCAGAGCTTCTTATTGGGGTGGCCCTTCCCTCCCAGTGTCTATAAAATGAGTTGGGGAGTGTGGGGTTCTTGAAATGACAGGGGAGCTGCTAGGCACTGAGCAGGCCAGGGACAGTGATTGCCAACAGCATTCCACTGACAGTCCCTACTGGGGGTTCTGGGGTTTGGCAGGTGGACTTGATGTTCCCTGAGGTCCTGGGCAGCTCCCCTGTCTGTGGAGCCTTTAGCAAGGAGCCCAGACCAGCTCTCCTTCCCAGGAAAGCCAGCCCTGCACCCACACCGTGCAGAGCTGCATTTCCCAAGGGATCCTTAAGATACACACACACACACACACACACACAGATGTGTGCTCCTGTAACTCCACCCCCAGACACACACACACGCAGTATGCACACACTCGCATGCACACACGCACTGTGTCCTTACATGTACCATTTGTGAACCATGCATACCTGCACAGCTGAAAACACGCGTGCATACATGCATGCACATTATATAAGGCACCTGGGCTACGCATGCGCATACCTGGGCACACGCACGGACCACAGCAGCACCCTGGCATGTGCACACACAAACTTCATACACCAGATACACGTGTGCACATACATACATGAACGCTAAACACACCCGTGCACAAGCACCCCTATGCACACCAGACCCCTTTGTGCACACATACACACACACACACACACACACACACACACACTCATGCATACAGTGACCTGTCCCAAGACATCGTTGTCCACTGAAATCCAGCTTGGATCATAGAACCAAAGCACTGGAGGAAAGCTCAGCAAACGCCCCGGGAAAGTAGGTCCGGCGAGGCGCAGACGGCTCACCCAGGGCCCCACCCCCAAGAAATATCCAACAACATGTCCCCTCTCACTGCAGGCAGGAGGGATCGCCGTCAATGACCACGGCCCCAGGCCGGCCTTCTACAAAGGAGGGGACCAAAACACGCATGTGTGGGACTGGATTCCATCTCCCGGCAGGGCGGCAGGAAAGCTGGCTCAGAAGGCCTGCCCGTGGCGTTCTGGGATGGCTCCTTCCTGTCCCCGCCCACGTTCCCGCATGACATCCCACACGTACCCCACTGCTCCCACGTGCCACATCCTTCCCGAAACCCTGGGCTTCAGCAACAGAGAGTCTGTTTTCGGGGGAGGGCTCGCCACCCCTGTCTGACCGGGTGGGGGAACGCCCAGAGGTGGTGAGTGTCTCACTTCCCCTGTGACACCGGGTGTCCCTCTCGCCAGGCTAGCAGCCCCTGGAGGACTTGCTGCTCTAGGCCCCTGGTCTCCCCGTGGGGAGCCAACAAGACTGGTGTTTACAAGAGTCCCCTCAGCATGGAGCTCGAGGCAGTCCACCGTCACACATCACCTCCCCTTGGGGCCTCGGAGGCACACAGCCCTGAGTTCATCCCTCACCAATGGCATAACCTTGGGCACGCGAGTCAAGCCACCTCTCTGGGCCTCCTTTTTCTCATCGGTACGACGGGGACGATGAGAAAGCTTATCATCTAAACTGTTGAGAGGCTCCAATGGGCTTCTGCCTGCAAAGCATGTGGCAGGCACAGACCAGTTGGCCAACATGTGTTGGGTCTTCTTGCAAATGGTGTAGAGGCTAGCCAGTGTTCATCCCACAATCATTCTTCTTCTCATGACAATGCAAGAATTCAGATTCCCATTTGAAGGGATGAGAAACTCAGGCCTCAAAGAAGCTACGGGACTGATTGAAGGTCCCAAGGCCTCGAGTGGCAGAATAGGAATCAGGGGCCAGACCTCCCAACGCCAGGTCCCCAGGCCTCTCTGGGACACCACCCAGCCCCTAGGCCAGGGCCCCAGCATACCCCCACCCCTATCCTGGAGTCCTTACCTGTGCTCTGTGTCTCCAGCAGCTTATGCATGGAGCTGTAGGGCCCGGCTGGGATGTTGAGGCTGGTGAGCGTGGGTGGTCCAGAGGTGGGGGCCACCTCCACCAGCGCTCTCTCCTTCAGGGTCTCTGGGGGAGGGCTGGTGTGCACCGTGGGGTACACCTTCCCGCTGCCCACAGTCCTGCCTGACTCCTCAGATGGTGACCTGGGAGGGGGTGCCTGGCAGCGGACTGGCTCCAGGTGGCAGTCGGCATGGTAGAAGCTGTGCACAGACTCTGCGCCCCCCGGAGGGCCCCCGGAGAGGGCGGGCGTTGAGGGTGGAGGCAACATGAGCCGGCGGGACCCACTGGCATCCCGGTCCTGAATCTCAGGGCTGGCCCGCGGGGCCCGCAGCGTCCCATTGCCCAGGTGGTAGTGATGATGGTGATGGTGGTGATGGTGCACCAGGTGGTGCACGGATGGACGGCGGTGAGAGCGAGAGCAGCTCCCGCCGGGCTGGGGCTCCTGGCTGCTGCGGGGCACTGGGCCACTCAGCAGCCCAGCCCGCACGCCCACTGCCCTGGAGACCTGGGCCAGCCTGCGCGCCGCTTTCCGGAGGATGTATACCAAGTACTTGAGCAGCTCCTCATAGCAGCTGCCTGGCTCGGAGAAGCTGGCCAGGGTGCTGGCATTGGACAGAAACCGCACGCGCTGTTCCCGCATCAGCTGGCTTTCCCGCTGCTTGGTCTCTGAGAACTGCGTGGCGATCACCACCAGGCACAGGTTGATCATGAAGAAGGAGCCCACCTGTTGGGGTGGGGACAGGAAGAGGAGATGTCCTGAAGAAAAGGGCACTGTCAGGCCAGTCGCCACATCCCAAGCACTCGTACCCGCCAGGCACTGGGCTCCGTTACTGTCCCAGCATGATCTCATTCTCTTTATTCTCATGACAGTTTCAAGAGGTGGCACTTTTATAACTCCGTCTGACAGGTGAGGAAACAGGCTCAGAGAGGTCAAGGCATTTGCCCAAAATCATTCAGCAAGCTCACAACGAAGCTGAGACTTGAACCAAGCTCTATAGAATTCCAAGGCACGGTTATTCATCATAATGGTATCCCGCAAAGATTTCTCCCAAATTCCCTGCCCCCAACCACGGCCAGCCATGGAGATTCTGAGCACCCCTCCCCAGTTCCCATTAGAAGCAGAGAAGGCTATAGAGATGAATGCAATCTTGGGGACATGGGGTTCTCATATTGGATTGAGCCTTTGAGGTCTTGACAGAAACACTATTCCCAAGACTTCTGCCTCGAATCCTACATCTAGCTGCACGCCTTTGGGTGGGACCCTCAACCATAGGGCCTCACTACCCTCCTGACCATTAGCCTTGCCTGTATCTTCTTTCCCTGTGCCTCTCCCCTCCCCCAGCCAGGTAATGGGCTGAGCCCTGATCCCTGAAGACTAGCCAAGCTGCCATCCCTGACTTGCCCACACTCCCTTGTCCCTGTCCCCATGCCTCAGTTTCTCCAGGACTCCGGGATAGCCATTGTTGGGACAATAATCCAGAGTGAAGGAAATGAATATTTATGGTGACAGAGCAGATTTTTTTTCTAGATTGTGTCCTAGTAATTATGATAATTAGCTTCACTAATATGATTCCAGAGAGCTGTTTGGAAGATTTTTCACGGGTGTGTGGGTGGAAACTAGGCCCCTTACCACCCTGTCTGCATCCTTCCCCTCCCCCAGGCTCACAGAGAGAAGCATACTGAAAAGACCACGCTTCCTAGAGATGCTGACCTCGATGCCCCCCAGGTGATGGTGGGGGATGGGAATAGGAACCAAACCTGGCCCCTCGTCCACATGCAAGGGGCAGGAGGGCATGGCCTGGATGACTGGTTCTTTCCTAGGACCCACCCTCTGCCTCTCTCCCAGAGCTGTCTTAGTAGGTCTCCATCTCTCTCCAGAGTTTGCCCCAGGTCCCAAGTAGATCTTAATCTCTGTCTTAATCTCTCTTTCTCAGTATCTGTCCCTCGCTCTGGCTCTGTCCCTTGGTGAACTGTCACTCTGTCCTCTTGGTGACCTAGAGAAGGGCTGGGCTTGGAGCCTGTAGCCTGGGGTTGAATTCTCGGGTTTCTGAAGCTCAGAGTCCTCCTTTAGAAGACGCCCCCCCCAACTCCCACCCCCAGCTTGCCTCACCTCCCCTGCCCGGCCAGGACCATCCACTGCACACGCGGAACCCATGATGGGGTCAGACAAACGAGGAAACGTGGGTTTCCCCTCTGCAGAATGGAGATGATAATGGGATCGTGGTGAGGACTAAAGGCACCAGCACATAAAAAGTGTTGAGAGTAGGAGTGGTGCATAGTAAGTGCTCAAAAAATACTAACTACCAGTAGTAGCAGATCAGTTATGAACTGGGAATGGTAGGGATGACAAGCATCAAACATGGGGACCCTTGACTCTGTCTTCTGCCCTTGTGAAGCCTTAGAGCTTCTGAGCTGGCAAGAACAAGAGGTCGTGTAGTGTTTCTCAACACTGAATGCCAGGGAGTCTGGATGGTATGATTCTGTTTGCAGGACAGTCGTGTTAAGACGCTTACTGTCTCTCCCCAGCCCCCCAGCCAAATGCCAGTAGTGCTACCCTATACCTCGTGAAAACAAGACCACGCTTTGCTATTTCCCAATACACTCTGGGTTGAGAATCACCCATTTTACTGATAAGGAAGCAGAGGCCTAGGGTGGGGCTGGGGGGCTCATGGGGAAAGACTTGCCCAAGGTACTAAGTGATAGAACCAAGCCTTGACCTTGGATTTACTCCTGACTCCTCATGACAGGTGCCCTCTCTACCTGAGTCTCTGAGGGACCAGTCCTGAGACCAAGCTAGCGTTCCCCTCTCTGGACTCCTCCCACCTGTTTCCCCAGGACCCCTCTTCCCATAGGGGCCCAAGGAATCACTCACGATGATGAGGAGGATGAAGTAGATGAAATTGTAGAACGAATGAGCATCCATGACAAAGTACATGATGTCGACCCAGCCCTCCAGCGTGATGACCTGGGGAGGGCGCAGAGGGAGAGGCTGACTTGGTGGGGGTGGCTAAATCCTCCTGTGATCTCCTCAGAGGCCCCAGCCCCCTCCCAGCCCTGAGGACCGCCTGCTCCAAGACAGGACTGCGTCCTGGTGCTTGCGTTCCAGGGAACGTCTCGGTGCCCAGGCAATCCCACCTGGAAGATGGCAATCCAGGCGTAGCCGATGTTGTCGAAGTTGATGGCGCCCTTGAAGGGGTTGTGCTCCCCAGCAGAGCAGTTGGTGTAGTACTGGTTCCAGTTCACACAGGTGGTATTGCTGGAGCTGTTGTAGGCCTCATAGTCCAGGCCACAGGGGGGGCCGCCGCCGCCCTCCCCGCGCAGCGTGGGCACACTCCTGCATGAGCGCATGCCATTCTCCCGCGGCTGAGAGCAGATGAAGGGGTTCTCGTCCTCGTTCTCCGTCTGGTAATAGCGTTCCAGGTCCACACTCAGGGGGCTGCAGGGGGGGCAGGGAGGAGCTGAGAGCAGGGGTCTCCAGGGAGACACCCCAGGAAGGATGAGCTGTGTGGATGTAGTGAGACCTGCAGAGTGAGCTGGGTGGGGACGAGAGCTGGGCGTGCAGCAGCTGGGGGCAGGGATTTCTGGGTGTGGGTTGGAGGGCACTGGGAGTGTGCAGACTGAGGGTGAAATTCCAGAGTCGGGATTGGGGAAGGTTATGCCCTAGGGCAACAGTATTCTAACATGGCTGCCCACCAGGCTCACGGAGGAGCTTGTAAGGATCGCCATGGCCGCGCTGAACCCCAGGCCAATGAAATCGGGGACCCACGCCTCAGGAATTTTTTTCTAATTCCCCAGATGACTTCAATGTGTAGCCAAGTTTGAGAACCAGATGTGTCACCGATATGCAGACAGCGATGTCAATGGCAGTGGGGACTGGGGTGGGTCCCAGCCCTGCAACCATAGGTCCCCACCCCCCTCCCCATCCCGGGCGACACTCACAGGCTGAAATTCTCCGGCAGGAAGCATCGGTTACGAAGCAGCCCTGCCCATAGCTGGACGCCAACGATGCCGAAGATGAAGAAGACGAAGAAGCAGAGCAGAAGGACATTGCCCAGCATGGGCAGCGTGTCCAGCAGCAGCGTGACAAGGATGCGCATGCCTGTGGGGGCAGAAGCCACGCTGGGGGTGCCAGGCTGGCCAGCCTAGGCCAGCTGCCACGGGCCTGGCAGCACACCCAGAGGGGGCCTATAGGGGTTTCCCGGGCAGAGACACCCAGTTCAAGCTGGAGGGGAGACCAATGGACACCTCTAACTCCACAGGCAGGCCTGGCAGCCCCAAGCCCCTGCCCACCGTCCCTCTTGCCCCATCCGTATGAATCAGCACATAAGACCACCAAGGATGAGCCAGAGTGCTCGAGGGTTCCAAAGCTCCTCTCTCCTGCACCACACCCCTGCTAACTCCCCACACCATCTCAGCTCACAGAGGAGGATCGAGGAGGCTCAGAGAACTGATAGGACTTGTCCAATATCACAGAGCTGCACGGCGTTCTACTTCTAGATCCCACCTCCCAATGTACACACATACACACACACACACACACACACACACACACACACACACACACGCCTCTCACCTGACACAGTCACCTGACCTTCCTAAGTCATCAGTTATCACCACTGCAGTCTTTGGGGAAACTGAGGCAGAGAACTCCAGGAGGAAGGTCCGCAAGGAAGCAACCTCACTTCGAAAGCCAGACCCTCAGCAAGGGTCCAGACCCCCTGAGCTTCGCTATGGTTCTGAGCCCCCTGCTGGGTCCATTCTCTGTTGATACAGAGCCCCACATCGGAGGTGAGGAGACACAAGGCCATCTTCTCCAGTGACCATCAATTAGCAGGCCACCAGAGCCCCTCCCCCTCCAGACTTGTTGGAGATACTGCCCTGGCTCCTCATTCCAGGTCCAGGATTCCACACCATCCATACCCCACCTGCTCTGAACCACCCCCAGGCCACCAAACCCTTGTTATGCACACAGATCTCTAATGGCTGGTTTTGACCCCCCAAATGCCACTCATGGCCCCCCTGCCCCTCCAGAGGAAGAAGCTTCTAGGCAACAGCTGATTAATCCTCCTGGTGCCCTGTGGCCGTCCTGCCTGGCCTTTCAAGCCCGGCCTTCTCACTCAGTCCCTCACCCCCTCCTCCAGCCTCAAACTCCTTCAGCGCCTCTGGGCTCCAGCTGAGATCAATTCCTCAGGGTTTGCATTAAGGGAATTACACTGGTGGTTAGACAGAGGCCTATAAATCTGCCAGCCATCACCTGGGGTGGGAAAGGCGGCGAGAGCGGGCGTGCCCCTTGTCTGGGGCTCCTGTTAACACTAACGTCCCGAAGCCCAGAGGACACGGAGCAGCACTGCCCACCCAAAGGCAGCCGCATCTCATATACATGCACACACACACACAAACACACACACAGCACAGGGGGCTGCTGCTACATCGGGCACAGAGCCCCAGAAACATGCTCCTATCCCCCACTCCCGACTCTTGGGACCGAGGTGGAGACCATTTGCGGACTGTGTAGGTTGGGGACTTGCAAAGGGGGCCTGAGCAAGGGTGGGGGGGGCCAGGATGTAGGGGGAGCTAGAGCTGCCAAAGCTTGGCTGGCTCAGGAAACCAATGCGGTTTAATTTAGATAATGGTCCCGCAGTCAGTTGCGGCAGTGGGTTGGAAGGGGGTGGGAAGGAGGAATGGGACACAGGCGGAGGGTGAGACATGGAGTGGCCTTGTCTGGAGAGAAGTCATGCTCAGTGTGGCTAGTATGGTCTCACTCGTGGGAGCCCGAGTGCGTGAAAGGCTGTTCTAGCTAGAAAACACCATTACACGCTGTACCCACCCCTCCTGGCCTACCCACCTCTCCTCCCCCTTCCCACTCACCCCTGTTCCCCTGGAGGGAGCTGTCCTCTAGCTGAAGGGAAGGAGTCATTTGAGACATGTCTGAGATTCTGACCCCTAAATCAGGCTAAAATAAGGGGGACGGTCTTTTCAGGTAACTCTCCCAGGGCCACAGGCCGGTGTGGGGGCTCCGTTGGCTCCAGTGGCCCCAGCTCCCCACTGAGCCCTTGTCTGATGAGATCTGCCTCGGACTGCCAGGCCCTGATGAGGCCGGTGAGTGGTCAGGAGGAAGGGGTGGGATCTGGGGTTTCCAGATTTCCTCTGGGGGCTCTCCATCCAGGGGCTGAGGGCCAAGGGGTCACTCACTGGGCACCCGGTTAATGGCCCTGAGCGGTCGCAGCACGCGGACTGTCCTGACAGCTGAGAAGCTGACATTCTGCAGGTCCAGCGAATACTCCAGCATCCTGCAGGGAGGGGCCCAAAGGGAGGCCCTTTGAGTCTGAGGCCGCCATGGGGGTCAAAAGAGGTCAGTGAGGAATCTTGCTGCGGTGCGGCAGCAAACCTCTGACTCCTCCCTCTCCTCCACCAAGGGACCCCGAAGAGCCAGCTCTCTGTCTGGGGGCAAGGCCACCCACAAGCCAAGGACAGATCCCCATGGAAGAATAAACAGAGGAGGACGTGGAAGCAAGGGCTCGAGCTTTACAGGCAAGACCGCCTCAGACCCTGAGGGGACAGCCAGGAGAAAGCACGGCTGGAAGTGGGCGGGGCAGGGGGGGTGGGGGGCAGTGCTGGGGCCTAGGACCCTGGTCCTGGGGCAGGGACTGATCCGGCCGTTGCTCTCCCACCTCCAGCCCAGGTCCTCACCCTGCAATGACGATGAAGAAGTCAAGCCGGTTCCAAGTGTCTCCCAGGTAACACTTTTTCCCGAAGATACCCAAGGCCACCATCTTCACCACCATCTCCACGGCGAAGAAGGCAAAGATGAAGTCGTCAAAGGCCTGGTGTGGGAATGAGAGGCTTTTGAAACTGGGGGGTGGGGGGGGAACAACCCCCCCCCCCCCCCCCCCCCCCCCCAGCGGGGTCAGGGCCCCTCCCAGAGACATTTCAGCAGTTACTCAACTCAGGATGTCCCCTCCCCCAATGCCCCCCAACTCACCTGCAGGATCCGGCAGCGCTGGGAGTCACAGGCGATGTCCTCACATGGCCGGAACATGCCCAGGGTCACACAGTTGAGAAGGATGACCAACATGCTGATACGCTCAAACCAGGTATCCGGGGGGTTGGTCAAGGAAACAGCTGGCAGGGGCTGCAGCCGCACCTGCGCCACCCCCCCCCAGCCCACCCCAGCACCTCCTGCTTCTCACCCCCCCCCCACCCCCCCCACTACCCCCCACCGCCCTCCGCCATCTGAAACGGGGCCCACGTGTCTGACCGAGCCCAGGCCGGAGCCCAGGCCCAGGCCCATCTTGGCCGTCACCTCTCCGCACCCAGCTTCCTCGGCTATAAAGTAGGAAAAGCCACAAATACCCTGACTATTTGCACAAGCCATTTGGGGGATAAAATCGATCGTGCCTGTGGAAATGCCAGACACCAAGAGTGTGCTGCTGAATCTGAATCCTCTTCTGTCCTACCTCCCGGGGAAGATGTGAGAAGCAAATGAGAGAATGCAGTGAATGTGTGACACAAACCTAAAGTAGGATTATGCCTGCCTTACAGTTTACCAAGCGCTTTCACGCCACGCCACATCTGATGCTCACAACAGCCCCGAGAGGTATCCGGGGTGGATCACTCTCTTCCCCGGAACCCAAGTGCACGGAGGCCCGGGAGAGCCCAAGTCCTACGCTGAAGGTCACGGGAGAAGCTGCAATGGGACCGAGGCATCCGAGCTTCCAATCTGGGACAGCGGCTGCCACAGTGGCTCCGGTGTGCAGGGGAGGGGCTGGCGGGAGCGTGCAGGCACCGGTCAGACGGGCAGGGGTGCGCAAGAGTGTCCATTGCAAGAGGGTCCCCAGCTGTAACTGTTCTCCACCACAGCACCAGAGCCTGTCACCCCCTCTCCAAGTGCCCACCCTGCCCCTGGCCTCCTGGAGCCCTCAGGTAGCCTCCAAACACACTCCTGCATTGACACAATGAGGACCCACCGCATACCAGGCCCCGGGCTGGATGGGAGTCCCCACCCCACGCAGAGCAGACAGTACTCTGCACACACGGACTGCGAGTCTTTCCACGGGGTGGATTTTAGTAAGGGCCTGACTTCCAGCCCATCAACGGGAGAACGTCCGAAGTGGGTTCTGGACCTTAGAAGGGTCTGGACGTGGGACCCACAGAGAAGTGATCCAGCATCCTCTTTTTCTAAAGGAAATATGGGGTGGGGAGAACAAAGAAGATAGAAGGGAGCGGAGAGTGGAGACGGGGCAAAGGAGGGGCTTCAGGGAGGGGGGTGGAGGGTGTTGTGGCAGCCCACCGTACGACCCACCAAGCCACACTGGGGCACAGAGGACCTAGGGCAGGGGAATCTTCCTGTCATAACCTCACTTCTGGAGTGCAAAGGCTCTGTCCGGGGATGCCAGGAATTTCCTCCCAGCTGGTCCCGGCCACCCCACTCCGTAGCAGCTCAGGACACCCTCGATCCCCTCCTAGGCCTCTCTGCCACTTAGGTCCTTTGCCCTCACATCCCTTCCCACCGACAGGCACCCAAACAGGCTAGGCACTGCAGTTTTCCAAGCCTCCACCTCCTCCTCACCAGAATAAGAGTAAAAAAAAAAAAAAAAAAAGTTCTAGGTTTTGGGGGTAAGTAGATGGAAGGGGGAAATCAAGAGAGTGTTCTGTTTCCTTGGAGCTGTTTTCTAGAGTGGAACCTGAGCCGAATGGACGTCTCCCCAGAAGGGGGGTCAGCCAGGGGTCACCCTGGAAAAAGGAGGATGGGGAGGGAGCTGTCTTGGGGTGATTCTCTGGAAAGGGAAGGACACAATTACCCTCAAGAACTGGTCTGCATTCCCCAAGCTAGCCCCCTCTTCTCTGCAGGGAAGGGACCCACATGAGCAGTTATCTCTACAAGGGGGGCTGTGGGCAGTTCTCTTGGGAAGAGGGGCTCCTGGAACACCTATTTGGACCCTTTGAACGGCAGGGATGCCGCCACGCCCCATGCTGTCTGTGCACTAGTCTCATCCCCCTTGCTGAAGCAGGGACACTCAGATACACGCTCGTATCCCCTACGAAGGGGACAGTAGCTCCTGGCATGTGGCAGACGATATGCGGAGGAAACAAACGAACAAACGAATGAATGAATGAATTGATCAATCGTTCAGTCTCCCTGCTTAGAAGCCACTGGATCTCCTGTCAGGTTTTCCTGTCTTGTCTGCCTCAACAGGGATACACTGATAACAATGGGGGAGGGGGCGGAAGGGACATCACAAAGGGGCTGGGACTCCTTCTGTTCCCACCTTCTACATGCTCACCCTGGGGCCTCTTATAGCTAGATTCTGCCTCCAAATAACCCCATCTCCAGCTCTGGACCATGGAAACCCCTTGTCAGGCGTCCCCTTGGGAATTTAGTACATCTCAGTTTCATCCTGTTTGCTCTCTACCTTTCCCCATCCCTATAGGTAACCGTTAATGGACAGGGAAGATACCAAGGCACAGGGACCTGGGGGATAATCTGAACAGAAATAATTAATGAGGATGGGGGTCTTTCACCCTTCTCAGGGTAAGGCTCGTTTCCTTGGGAACATGGCCTTATGTCACCGTGTGATGTTCCCTTGTTGCCATAACAACAGGAGGATGTGTCACCAGGTGGTGTGGATTTGTTGCTATGGCAATTAAAGGGACCCCCTCACACATGAACTCCCCTTCACCAGACTGCTGTCTTGTCCTCACGCAGGGAAGAGAAAGTAGGAGACCCACAGGTTATCAGGTTGGGGGGAAACCATGTGACAAATCCCCATGGCAACCAAGGGAACGGGAGACACTGGTTGCCATAGTGACTATGAGAGACCTGTGCAGTCACATGTCTACTGTTGCTATGGCAACTGTCCGGGCTGGAGTGGATCCCAAAGGGGGAGGTGGGTAGGAGAGGGGAGGCTCTTTCTTCTCCCCACAGCCCACCATCAAAAGCAGAGAAAAAGGAAATGGCAGGGTGAGGAAACCCACTTCCATCCCTCCTCCTCTTCTCCCTCCAGGAGAACTAGAGCATGTTATCTGTACAACTCAGTCCTCTCTGTGGGGCTTTATCTAGAGCCCTTGCCTAGCCTGGCAGCTGTAAGGGAGAGGGAGGTGGGGACAGGAGGGAGGAGGACTGGGGCACCTTCAGGGGCACCGGGGCTCGGGCATGACTAAGAAGAGAAGCAGGCCCTCCGGCTGTCCCGCTCCCCAAACTGGAGCCTGGAAATCTGAGACAGAGGAGCACTGAGGAGGAAATGGGCCTAGACCCAGGAATCCTGGCCTCCTAGTATGAGTTGGGAAGGTGGGATCCTTGTCTCACCCGCCCCACAGAGCCACAGAGCGGCTGCCATCTATCCGGGGGATTCTGCATTCCTGGGGGGTGGTGTGGACTATAGGGGCTCAGCAGTGTGGCCAGCACTGGGGAGGCGGAAAGGGGGATTCCCCCAGCCAAGCCCCCACTCCCACAGCCTGTTTTCCAGTGGTCTCCTCCGCTCCAGCCTGTGGGCGTGTGGGGAGAGAGGTTTCCAGCTGAACTGAAAACTGAAGCCCGAAGAAAGGCAACTGGCCCCACCCAGAGACAGAGACGGGAGACCCAGAGACACAAGAGAGCCGGCCTGTTGGAATCTTTGGAAGGGGAAATAGGCCAGAAATCTGATTCAAACGTCTGTGACTCTGTGTGTGTGTGTGTGTGTGAGCATACACACACACACACACATACACACACGTGTGAGCAGCTGTGTCTGTCGCCACCCTGGCTGAGGCAGGCAGGGTGGGGTGAGGGCTGCAGCGGGAGCGAGGAGGGGTGGGGGGGGTTTGAGTGGTAGGGGTAATCCCAGGAATGGCTCCAGCTGGCACTGTGGGTGATGGGGAGTCCCCCAACAGTTCCGTGGAGTCGAGTGGGTGTGTAACCCAGCAGGAAGGTGGGCCTGGGGCCGGAGTGCTACGGGGTGCTCTGCTCCCCCAGTCCCGTTCAGTTCCCTAGCCCTCTTCCTCAGCACCCCCTCTGGAGAGTCTTGGGTTTTAAAATGAGAGGAGGGAATTGGTGAGGGCACAGGAAGAACACCCCCTCCCATTTCCTCTGAGGACCAAAATGGAGATTTCTCCCTAGGTAAGAGAAACAGGCAAACTTGGGGCACTGGGACAGTGGCAAGGAAAACTCCAGAAATTCCTGGTGCCCCCTCCCCTGCAGACGCACACACAGTGACGCAGTCATACACTCACCCTCACTTCTGGAAGCCATTAGGGCTCCTGCCTTTCGGGCCTCCCCCTTCTCCTCCCCCTACTCCTGGCAGGCTCCCTTCTCCCCCTCTGGCCCCCCTCTCACTCCCCCTCTCGGCATCCCAAATGCCAGCCTGTGATTTCCAAATGAGAAAAAGCTGTGCTGGGCTCTGAGCTTGGAGAAACTCCTACACAAACTTCCAGATGTGACACAACAACCAGAGAGGGAATGCTCAGGATCTCCTTTCCGGGAGGGGCGATGCACTCCCTCACACTTCAAGAAACACATATTGGAAAGTCCAACTGGCTCCCCTATAACCGGGGAGGAGGGGGGCCCTACTGATGGGAGTGCCCCTGGTCTTCACAGTACCAACACAGGCACTTCTGAGCCTCTCTTCCTTTTGCTGCCCTCCCTTTCCCCATACACACACACACACACACACACACACACACACACACTCACACCCATGCAAACTACTTCCTACCTGGGTCTAGATCTCCTCTCTAGGAAACCTGGTGTGTTAGCAGCTACAGGAGGAGGGGCTGAGAAAAATGGCAACAGAAGTCTGACTAGCTTCAGTTAGTGAGGGAGGTGTCCCTATGTCTCTCAGACTCAGAGGTGCAGAGAACCTCGTGGAACCAAGGGAAGCTTCACTAGTACCAAAAAGAGAGAATGGGAAAGACTGAAGTCCAAGAGATAGCTCAGAGCCCCTCCGGTGATGACAACACAGGTTCGCCTTGACACTCAGGTGTGATAGGATTTATGGGACCCAGCACAGGCACCCCCTTGGCCAAAAAAATTGTTCTCAACCCATCCTCAGCCAACCCAGGCTTAGTGACTTGTCTAGGCCTAGTGACGCCGCCGGCCCACATCCCAGACTCCCACTACCCCAGACGTGAGCCTGCTCCTCCACCCCCAAGAAGAGCACTGGGGTCCCACCTCTCTTTTCTCGTTCCAGCCTTCTCCACTTGCTCCCTCTCAGAGCCCCTCAAGGAAGGAATCTGCTCCCAGACCATTCACTAGCCCCTAGAGCTAGGGCAGGTGGGAAGATGCTGGCCGAGAGATATGGTTGTTTTAGAGGGGGAGGGAAAGGAGAGATCTCTCTACATTCCCTGGACTCCTGAGGAAGAGGAGAGGGGGATAGGCTTTTTACCATTCATGGAGAGGGTACGTGGTTAAGGTTAGAGAGGAGAGATAACCAGAACCCGTCTTCTCAGAGACATTTGTTCCCCATGTCCATCTCTACATGGAGAAAGGGGCCTGGGGGGTAGGGGTGCAGATGTGGGGGAGGAATCAGACCCCTCTGAGACCCCCTACCTCTCTCTCTGCAGCTCAGAGAGAAAAGAAGAAGGGGTAAGGGATGGAGATAGGGTGTAACGAGGGGAGCTTCCTAAAAACCTGCGGGGTGTAGAGTGTGGGGGTTGGGTGGGGGACACAAGCTCACATCCCTGCTTTGCGCACTAGAGGCAGCAGAGCTGCAGAGAGTGAGGGCGGCACCGAGCTTCCCCCACCTTCCCCAAAGCAGAGTCCTGGTTGGGCTCTTAGGCTTTGTAAAGCCTAAGGGAAACCTGAGTTCTCCCACCCGGGGCCAAAAGAGCCTCTGAGCTGGGAGGAAGGAGTCAGGAGAAGCTGTCAAGACCGGGGATGGCAGCGCAACCCCCCTTTCCTTCCGGCAGTGACAGGACCCACCCCGGAGCCTGGGAAACCTGCATCAGTCAAGCTGGAGCTTTGTGCTAGGGGCTGGGGGAGAAGCCAGGGGGCTCAGGGGGCTGGGGTCTCCCCTATTACTCCAGATCAGGCGGAGGATAGGGGACAGTGCCAAATCTACCTCCCCAGAATGTGGGGCTTGCATCCCACAAACCCAGGCAAGGAGTAGAGCCCGGGGTGCTGGACCCGAGTCTTCCTTAGCCAACCAGCTTCCAGCCTCACTGTTCCCCCAATACTTTCTCCAAGGCTGCGGTCTCACATACCTGCCCCACCATCAGGCGGGAGCACTCTATTTGTGACAGGGTAACTTGGACCCACTTAATCCCATCCCCCGCTGGTCAAAGCTCTCGACACAGTCTTTCCCTCCACAAGAAAAAAAAAATCTAGCACAAAACTCCCTAACCCCAACACAAAGCACCCCGCGCTGAATGAAGAATTGGGGAGAAGGGAGGAACTCCGGGCAGTGGGCTCCAGCTGAAAGGGTCTCAACTCCAGCCCTGGGGGCAGACAGCTTCCCCTTCACCACCACATCTTGTTCTCATTCTGCGCCCCTGACATCAGCCGCCGCCGGAATCTCCTTGTTGTGCCTCCAACCCGCGGGTGGGGGTGGGGGAGTTAGGACCTGGTCCCCGCCCCCCAACATTTCCCTCTGGGTCAGTAGAAACCCCGGCCTCGAGGACCAGGTTGGGGGCGGGGAGCAGACCCTAGAATCCACCTCAAACTTTGGAGCGGGGGCCGGAGGGAAACCCAGAAGATCGCAGTCCCCCCTCCCCCGTCCCCGCAGCTTCCTCCCCCCCCCACCCCCCAAACTCGGAAACCCAACCCAGCTCGCTAACGGGCGGCGGGCGGAGTAGAGCTCCCAGGCTCCCGAAGCTTCCCACATCTGGAGGATGACGACCCTCCCCTGCCCACATCTGGAGAGCGTCCAGCTACAAACCAGCGGGGCACGTCTCCTCTCTTTTCCTGGCCTGGATCCCAGCCCCCCAAGGAGGACTGAGGTGTGTGTACCGAGGTGGGGCTCGTCTGGGGTATCAGCCAAACCTGCTCCCGTCCCCCCCCCCCCCCTTAAGCCCCCCCCCTCCCCTTGGCGCCCCCCCCCCCCGCTTCTGCCCACCTTCCAGCTCACTTCTCCGACTCACCTGGCTTTCGGTCCCCTCCGGCGGCGCGGCCCGCCCCCCTGCGGACCCCTTAGCCCGGCCGTCGTGCCCTGGAGGATATGGATTACAGACCGTGCGGAGACACCAGCTCCGCGGGCGGCTGTCCTGGCTCAAGTAGAAGAAAACCACCGGGGCCAGCGCCGGGTACGGCAGCCCCTCCGCCTCGGAGTCCGCGCTGCCCGGGTCCTTTTCCGCCGACCCCGGCCCCGGCCGGCCCCCGGCCCCCGACAGGTCGTTGAGCCGCATGAAGCTCCGGGGCTGTCCTGACTCCTCGGTGCCCGCTCCATCCTCCTCCTCGTCCATCCTCTGGCCAGCCGGGGCCCCAAGCGGTCTTGAGAGGGGCGAGCGGCGCCCCTCAGAGGAGGTGTCCTCACGCCACCGGGGGGCCCCGGCGGGGGCGCATCTGGGGGGCTCTAGGGCGCAGGCTGAGCCCCCGGGAGGGCCAGTTCAGCCCAGCTCCCCCTGCCCGCAGGGGCATGCTGCCCGCGGGGCGCCGGGTCGCAGGGAAGCCCCGCCCGGCGCGAGTCCCGCTTCCCCAGGGCTCCTGGGGCCCCCCCGGGCCAGCCGGCCGGCTCCCCCTCACTTTGTTCCGGCTTCTTCGCTTCGCGCCCAGGCTCCGGTCGCCCGATTCGGCGCTACCTTCCGCGAAGCGGCCGGGAGAGGGGGAGAGAGAAGAGGGTCGGAGAGCGGGGGATAAGAGGGGACGCCCCCTCTTCCCGCGGCGCAGCTGGAGCAAGATCTAAGGGGTCAGCATCGTCCCGGCTCGGCGCCAGCGGCGGCGGGGGGAGGGGAGGAGGGATCTCTTTGGGGTGGGTTTGGAGGGGGTGGGGGGCGGCTCCTTCCTCCGCCCCGCGGCGGGCTCACGGTCCGGGAGGGGCGGGGAGACGGTGGGGGGCCGTCCCGGGCGGGGGTGGAGGCGGAGATGCCGCCGCCGCAGCCACCGCGGTGGCTGCCGCTGCCGTAGCTGTCGCCGGCGCCACTGCCTCCTCCTCCGGCCGAGACGCGGAGCGAGCAAGCGAAAGCGGCGGCGAGGAGCCCGGCTCACACCACAGCTGGATCCCTCACTCCAACTTCAAGCCTCGGCCCCGCCTCTCCCCAGCCAGCCTCGCAGCCAATCGCTGCGCGCCGTCGGCCCCGAGGCGCGCGCCCATTGGCGGGCCGCCGTGGCAGTGAGGGCGGGGGCGCCGGGGAAGAGAACCACAGCTGGAATCCGGTTCCCACCCCGAAGCCCAGGACCGCCCCTCTCCCCTCCCCTTGCCCCTGGGTCGGCTCCCGAAGGCCAGAGCCAATTAGACGGCTACCCAGACCGAACCCACTTTCCTATTGGCCGCTGGGGTCTCTGGGACTCCCCTGGAGGGAGCCCCGGGGAATCAGAGTAATCCGCGCCGGGTCCTGGGATAGCGCTGCGGACCCCGGGGTATCCTTTGTCCACGACCCCTGAATTGGACCACAGCCGGAGGGTGGGGCTCAGCCCTGGGCGGGCCTGGAGAAGAAGAGAGGCTGGCGGCCGGGCTGTGGGGTGTGACCAGGACCCCAGAGCGAAATCCTGGGTCTCCACCTGATTAAATCGCCCACCCTGGAGTCGAACCTGGGAGCAGGACCGAAGAAGGGGAGGAGCGGAGCAGGACGTCCCAGGGGTAGGGCTTCGGTTTGGGGGGGCAGTCTTGTGGAAATGGGAGGAGCCAAGGGAATTCAGGGGCGAGCAAGGTCTGGGCGTGGTTTCCAGCAACCTCTTGGCCTTGTAGACCTCTCTCCCAGGTCCACTAATGCGACTTTGACCCTGACCTTCTGACCCTGACCCACTGACCCTGACCTCACGTCGGCACTCCTGAGCTTCATCCCCTCTGCAGTTAGAGATCCGTTGAAGGCTCTGGCTCTCTCGCTGGGGCTTCGCGCTTGAACACGTGGCCTCAGAGAGGTCATGCCGGTCTCAGGGCCCGGGCCCCCCAGAGCAGCCGAGGAGCAGAGAGAGGCTCCCGCGAAGGGACCTGCAGGGGCCTCGAGTGTGTGGGAGGGGGTGGAAGCAGGGAGCTGGGCTTTCTGAGTCTCGACCTGCAGAGTCTCACTAACCGCCCCCCACCCCCACAACTCCGTGCCTCAGTTTTCCCTCTGGATTTCCAGCTTGGCTGGGAGGCCGTGCGCACACTCCCCTCTACCCGGCGCGGGTCCTCGAGGATCTGTGGCTCTCCGCGCGCCCTCACTCACGTGCACAGCCTGGGCCTCACCCCTCCCCACCTCCCCGCGTCCCCGGGCTCAGTCAGCTCCAGCCCTCTCTCCCCGCCGCCCACAAGGCTGCAGGTGCCCGGGAGCAAAGCGCCGCGGGAGTGCTGGGCGCTGGAGTGAGGTGGGGCGCGGAGGGCATCTAACATTAGGCGTCGGGGAGCACTTCCCACCTCTGAGAAGGTAGACACGGTGACGAAACCAAGCAGGTCAGTCTGTTCTCTGTCCCGAGACTTCGGGGCGCTGACGCCACTGCGGAGAGGCAGAGGCAGGGACCGGGTAACCTCCCTCCCCCGCCGTCCACCCCTCCCCCACCGACTCCCAAGTCGGTCCCCCCCCCCCAGCAGCCCCCGAGCGCCACCGGCCGCCTAGGGTGGGTGTCTCAGCTCCCTCGAGGGCGGGTTGCAGGGAGTGCAATGGGTAGGGCCACGCCGCTGCAGCCTCCCGGGTTGCCCTTTCGCCGAATCCGGGCGCTGAGTTGTGCAAATGAGGCCGAGCTCATTTGCATTTCATGCTAATGAGCAGATCCCTTAAGTGCCTTTCCCTCCTGGCGGGAGTCTCTGCTCTCATTCCGCGTGTGCCCTGCCAGGCTCGAACTCTCAGCGGTCTTCTGGGAGAGGGGCCTATTTCTGGTTCATTCCACGCGTCTGACACCTTGGTCCCTCCCGCAGGTCCGCAGTCTGCCTAGTCCGTCGGCCCTTCCCCGACAGGGTCAAGAAGCCCCAGGGCAGACACCGGGAGGTAGTGACTTTAATCATCCCATCTTTGCGGAGGGGACGAGGAGCTGAGAGACACACGCCCAGCCGGGTGGTCAGATTTCCTGGTGGTCGGCGGGCCCCACACCTCTATCCATTACCTGGGCCACCTCTGTCTCTGGGCTGACCTTTGTTCTAGAACATACCCAGAGAGGAGCCAGGGTGTGGGGCTGACACACATTTAGGACTTGGGATGACCTGCCACCTAAGGCATCCTGGCCCCTGGGGGAGGGGGCACCCAGGGGGACTCCGACATCCAGTCAGAGATGCTCTCTTCCCCTGAGGGGGGCAAGGGGAGGAGGGAGGCAGGACCTACAGAGAAGCAAAAGGAGGGATGAAACCATCTTTAGTTCCTACCCTCCAAATCTCATCTCTGCCATGGCCTCCTCAGAGCAGCCTTTTTCAGCAAGTGCTGTGGTGCCTACTATGTGCCAAGGTGCTGAGGGCACAGTTCTGAGCCAGACAAGAATCTGGAACCTCATGGCACTTGCTCATGTGTGTAGTCATGAAATGATGGTCTGTCCCTCTGGGCTCTCTGCTCCCTCAGACCAAGGGTCCATTTTGCTCTCCAGAGCCTAGTCCGGTCCAGCTTGGCACGGACTCAATACTTAATAAATCTTTGTTAGACGAGTGAGTAACCCCGGTCAGGGGGGAGAATGAGGGACAGGAAGTTCCTTGGGCCCCCGTTTCCTCACAGAGTAGTCAGGCCTCCGTGTTCTCTAAGATGATGTCTGGTTTTGAGGGACAGCCTCGCATAGGGCCTGCTCTGCCAGCCCCCCTCCAGCCCCTTCCAGCCCTCTCCCCCTTACACCTCCCGCACAGCCTGGCTGGCTCCCTCAGGAACTGAGACACTCTTCCCATCTGTGAGATGCTCTGCTCGACGAGGATACATTATCTCATGGCGTCACCTGCAGCCTTGGGAATGGGGTGGTGGTTGTCCCATTTTTTAGATAAGAAGACTGAGGCTCAGATAGATGAAATTAGTGAAGTGACTTCTCCAACCGGGAGGTCCCGTCTCCCCTGGCGGTGGTCCCCATCTCCTCCGGGACAGCCCTGTGTAGAGCAGGGAGCCTACACAAGAGGGACCGACCAAGGGAAGAGAGGCAGCAGACCTAACAGCCCGTGTCTGAGCAAGACTGCTGTTCAGCCTTGCCCTTGTCAGAAAATGCTAGCTCTCCCGGAAGCCTGACCTGTTAAGGCCCTGACGCCTTCCTTTGAACTTGTTACAGAATCCTTTTGTGGAGCGCATGCCTGGTACCAGGGAAAGGGAAAGAGGACACAGAGCAGAGGGAAGACTGGCTAGAGAGGGGAGGACACACCAAATGCAGCCCCTTTCACAGCCATGCCTGTGCCTCCTGGGGGAAGAGGGAGGCTCAGCAGTGTTTACAATCTCCTGAGGACCTCGGGAAGAACCAGGTGTGCTGTGGTCTCAGACCAGCCTCTGACCCTCTCTGGGCCTTGAGGATCTATCTAGAGGAGGTCAGAGGCACCTGCCTTGTCACCTTACTCGTGAGGGTCAGTGAAATGGAGACAGAGGGTTTTGCAAACTGCCTAGACTTTCCAGAGCCAGGGATGGTGCTGCCAAAAAGGCCACCTGTGCTTCACCAGCTCCCCGCTCCCCTCTCACCGCCCCCCAGACCCAGCTCCACTTGCCGGAGCCTCAGACTTCCTGCCCGAGGCTGAGCAGGCTCCAGCCAGAAAAGGGCCACCTGACCTTGTTGGCCGGAGTTCTAATCCCCTCCAGATGGGCCGGTGGCTTGCATCGAGGGCCCAGCTGCCCAGTCAGAGCTGAGCTAGTCCCACTGACTGTGTGTGGCTGTGTGTGACTGTGTGCAGACCCTGCAGTGACAATTTGGTCTCCCACTCCTCCCCGCCGCTGTCATCCCCACAAGCAGCAGCCCATTCCCCATTCGAGTCTTATCTCTAGCAGCTTCTTCTGGCTGTCTGTTCTGCTGAGCCTGGGCACCCCTGCTGCCCCAGAGCCAAGCAGACCCCTGAAGGGTGTGGGGAGGGAGACAGCTCCTTCCCCTTTCCCTGCCTGTCACCCCCATTCCGCTACACCCACCCTGTCTGAAGCACGCTTCCCGCTGCCTTCCCCCAGGTGGAAGCTAGGTGGGGTTTCTGGGGTCTGCGAAGAAGATGCCAAGGGGAGGACTTGTGAGCATCTGAAGGCACAGGAGGTGGTCAGAGGAAAGCACCGGCCTCCCCTGCAGCAGGAAGGACTCAGATTTGGAGAAGCACTTCCAACCCAGTAGATGTTCCAAATGACAGAGAACCCTCCTTGGACTGGTTTGTGTGAAAGGAGGGGCACAGACAGTCTAACCTCCCACAGGGAGGCCTTGCTTAGCTCCATCCTGGGATAAGGCTGGGAGCTGAATGGACAACCCCAAAGTAAACATCCCTAGCCCCGAGAAAGCAGCTCCTGTGACGTACCAGAGCATATGCCAATGTCAGCATTCCCTGAAAAATGAATGCTCATTTAAAGCATCCCCCTACCCCTTTCCCCAGCTTAAAACAGGAATCAGTGGGAAAGGCAGGGCAGGCCCCTTTCCAAATCCCGTAGAGGGCCAGGATTGGCCTAGCCTCTCCAGGGTGAGTCCATACCCGAATCCCCCACCCAGTGGTCATTACAGGCGCCCCTGCCCTGAGTTTCATTAAAGTTGCAATGACCACAAACTGGGGAAGCATCATTGGAGAAGGTGGAGGGGTCAGCCGGTGGCCCCCTCTCACAAGCAAGGCGGAGGCCCCGAGGTTCCCGCGGGACGCTGTTCGGTTTATTCCAGAGTGGGTGCCCATGCGGGGAGCTGTGAGGGTGGCCAAGGGCCCCAGGTGACAGGGTGCCCAGGGACGGCCGCAGCGTGCGCAGGGCCCTACCAGGCCAGAGTCTCCTGCCAGTGGGGCAGCTCAGCCTCCCACCCCCGCCTGAGGTGGCTGAGACAGTCACTGGTGTAACAGTTTCCGTAACTCGCAGGGCTCCGTGATGGGCATTGAGCAGGCTTGGTCCTCACACACGTAGGCCGTAGCCCGGTCTTCCAGCCGCCGCAGGGTACTAAGGAAGGGCAGCTGGCGGGACAGGAAGCTGGAGGGGTCCCCATTGGCCAGGATAAGCACCTGTGGGAGCAGCAGTGGAGATGGTCCTCGGGGGGCTCTGGGACATGGGCGGGGCCATGTGGCTTTCGGCTCCCAGGCCTCCAGAGAAGGGGATGGTGGAGAGGTGCAGAGGGGTGGGAGCTCGGGCAGGGGAGTTGGAGGCCAGGGCTGGGCTCACAGATTCTAACCTTGTTAGGGATGTAGACAGAGTGGACACAGTGCAACAGAGCCTTGGTGTCCTTGGCCTGGGGGTCTCCACAGATCACGATCTGGTCAGAACAGAAGGGTAACTCCAGGATCAGGTGCAGGGAGCTGGCCCAGACCCCAGGATTTCCCCCACTCTCCCGCCACGCTGCACTGTAGCCCCAGGAAGGAGCACAGACCAGCTGCCAGGAGACTGCCTGGAGGTGCACACACATACCCGGGAACACACAAAGTGATGGGGTCCTACACAGCGGCAGAGATATGAGCACAGGGAGATGCAGCCAGGGGCACAGACCCCAGCGCACAACACGCACACACGTGCGCAGAGGTATGCGGGCACACACATGCAAATATAAGCAGGCAAGCCTGAACACGGGTCATGCGAGTGCAGACAGGCAAATGCAGACCGGTGAGCACTCACCAGCGCACACTCAGCAGGCCTGCACACACACAGTCACATGCCCCCAGGGCCACACGCACCTAGATTTGCACACGCAGCAGTAAGGCAAATAGAGACCTGCACACAGATAAGCACAGACCTGCACACACGCTGGCAGAGCCAACTACACAGACACATGGAGACCTACAGAGAAACACTTTGCCAGCCAGAGGGACCTATACCTAGCCCCTGCACCCCCCTCCCCGCGCCGAGAGCCCCAGTAACAGGCCGTGCCAGAGCCCCGGCTCCTCAGATGCGTGTGCACTCAGGTACCTCCGCTGCGTAGAACGGTCCTATGGATGTCCCCACGGAGACACCTGCACACACACTCCCAGACGGCCACACACTCCCAGACCTGAGCTCTGGGGGACAGCTCCAGGAGCCCCACCCTACGTCCCCATCCCCCACTGCAGCTCCAGAGCCCCCTCCCACCCAGGGTCCCAGCACAAGTGCCCTCACCCCCCCCACACACACACATACCTGCTTGAGGGTCTGCTGATGGGCCGAGAGGGCGCGGACCATCTCGGGCAATGCTACGGGGACGCGGCGCATGCGCTCAGAGAAGGCGGTCAACAGGCACACACACTTGTCCATCCAGTCTTTGTGTCCCGTAAAGCCATGCAGCCGAAGCAGGTTGTGGGCCGACACGGAGTTGGCACTGGGCTCCGCGCCGTCCTGGTCTGCAAGGGGGGCAGCAGGGTGGGGGCAGTGAGGGAGGGTCGCTAGGTCCCGGGACCCTGCCCCTGGGACTGTGGCCATGGTGGTGGGGGATGGGAAGGCCACCAGCAACGCTTGCTGAGCTTTCGCTCTCTCAGCCATTTGCTCCAGGGTGAACTTTTGGCCCCCCCAGCTCCCCCATCTCACTGTGGACTCCTCAATCCAGCTGCTCGAGCCGGAGAGACATCGTCCTCGCCCCTCCCCACCCCCCACTTCTAATCCACCCAGAGTCCGCTGGGTCTGCGGCCAGAAGGGACCTAAATCCCACTGCTTTCTCCCCATCTCATACTTCCAGCTTGTCCACGGCCAGTCCTCGTAGGGACTGAATGCCACTAACAGCCTCCTAACTGGTCACCCAGGTCCCCCTGCTCCCTTCTGAAGGTCCCTTGTGCACAGTCAGAATGATATTCCTAGACCTTACTGGACCAGATCACAACCTACTTAAAACCCTTCAGAGACTTCCACTCCTTGCCTATAAGACCCTGCAGGGATCCAGCTTTGCCCCCATGGATGCCTCCGCTCTGCTGGCCTTGGCCCCATCCTCCGTCCTCCATCCTCCAGGCTTCTCCTAACCCTTGGCTCAACGATGCCTGTCCCAGGTTTGATCGGACCTCCCCCTAGCTGAGTTGGGCCTCACTGTCGTTCTCTCCCCAGTTCCTTTCACTCTTTTGGCTACCATTTACAAAGCACCTGCTATGTGCCAAGCCGACATTAGACTGTGGGGCTGTGGAAGGAAAAGGAAAATTCTTGCTCCTGAGAAGCTTACATTGGAGCTGGAGGAGAGAGACCATGAACAGACCAGGCGCATCCAGTGATGGGGAATCGTACTAAAGCAGAAGGGGCCCGGGCTCCTACTTCCCGATGGCACTCATGTTGTAACTACGCATCCGTCCCCGCACTCTTGTGTTAGTCCTTACTATCATCTGTTACCGCATTTTCCCTGCTATGCTGTATTTCGTGAGGGTGAGCCTTGCGTGCTATGCGAATGCAGGTCCTTCAGTTACTGCTACCCAGTGTGTTCTACCGAATGGCTAAATCCATCTCTATATCTGCCCTGTAAGATAGTACCGACGTGAGCTCTGTCTCACATATTAAGAAACTTGAGGGTCTGGAATATAATGAGAACAGCTGCAAGTCAGCTGGTTAGTAAGTGGTGGCGATGTGAACCCACACTGGCTCTTTACCACTACATTTCACTTACGCCTCCTCCCCCAGGGAAAACCAGGCCCTAATGGGGTTCACGCCAGCTCCACCCCCACCACTGACCGTCCTTCAGACGCAGGGGCAGACCGGCCCCCAGCTCGGCCTCACTGCAGAAGTAGCCGCCACCTCGGGGGTCCCAGAAAAGCCTGTCTTGCGTGTCCTGCAGCCGCAAAGCCCACTCAAGCCAGGAGCTCTCCTGCGAGGCCTCGTACAGGTCCAGTAGGCCCCGTACTACGAAGGCATAGTCCTCTAGGAAACCCCAGCAGGGCGGGTTGCTGGGGGGACAGGCATTAGGGAAGGGGCTGGAGTCAGGCCCTGGGAGAGAGCATCTTTCCCAGAGGAGGCCGTTTGCCAGGACCCTCATAATCTCCCTCCGCAGTGGGTGCCTTTAGCCCATTTCTGGGTGAGTAACTGGGTCCAGGAAAGTTAAGAGCTCACAGCGAGCGGACGGCAGAGCTGGGATTGGAGCCTACCAAGGGTTAGGGAGAGGGGCAGAGATAGGCCTGGGATGCCCAGGGAGACAAGCCTTCCCAGGCTGCCCCGCCCTTGACCTGTGCTCCACGGTTCCCCCGGAGCCCGCATAGCATGTCCGCATTAGGCGGCCGCTGGCCACGTCAAACATATGCCTCTTCAGGAACTTGGCACCATTGATGGCATAGGTGATCAGCCTCTCCAGGCCCAGGACAGCCCCAGTCACAGCGTAGCCAGACACCATCAGTCCTGGAGGGAGGAGACACTGCTGGTCGTGAGAAGCTAGCCGGGCACTTCCAGGTATGTCTGCCCCTACCCCCACCCCCAAAGACCTAACACCTTTCTGGAGCAATGGAGTGAATGGGTAAGAGCTCTTGCTCCCTGCGCATGACCTGGGGTGGGTCACTTAAGCTGTTCAAGCCTCAGTTGGCTCATCTGTAAATTGGGGGTGATAAACCGGTTAAAGGGAGAATTGGTATCTAGCAGGTTCCTGACATTTACAAGGGGCTTCTCGAAGCATAAATCTGTAAGCGGGAATAGGGTGTCAGGCCCGGCCCCCCCACCGTTCCAGGCTGCCAGCATCTTGCTGTCCAGGTGTGGCTTCGGCCGATGTTTCCGGGCCTGGAAGAGCTTCTCCAGCCCCGTGTTGAGCAAGGTCCGGACGGCATCCACGTCCAGGCCAAAGCGGGCAGCGGTCAGTTCCAGCGAATACCGGACAGTCAGCACGTTCTGGCCCTGCAGCTCCCCCTTGGGGTCCTGAGGAAAACAGCCCCTGTGAGAGGGAGCCCCCTCCCCTGCCAGACCTTGGGACCCCTCCCCTCTCCCCAAGCATCCTCACCTGACTCGGGCTGATATTGCCGGCCTCTGTGAGCCCGTAGTGCTTCGTGAGCAGCTGGCCCGAGGTCAGAGGCTCGGTGGCCCCTAGCACAGGCTCAGGAAGGAGCTGCTGGACCTCTTTGACCGTCCACACATAGAAAGCACCCTCTTTGGGCCGCATGCCCCGCTCTGGGGGTGAGTCTGCATCCTCTGCGCTGTAGAAACCTCCAGACTGGGGGAGAGGAGAGTTGGCCGGCCCCAGTGTTGAGGGCAGCAGAGGCCCCAAGCCCTCCCGCAGCCAGGCCCACCTGCCTCAGTGGACACTCACCCGATGACTCAGGCTTCGAGCCACGTACTGCAGGATGCCTTTGGCGACATCGGAGTAGAACTCGTCACCGGAGATCTGAAGCGGGAGGAAGGAGACTGTAAACAGAGGTCTCTGGGATGGCCTGGGTACAGAGAGGGCAGTCAGCGTTCTCCCCTGAGGGTGGGGAGGGAGATTGGGCATATGGGAGGGGGTTAGGGCTGAAGTTAAGCAGGGGGCCACAAGTCCCCAAGAAAGCCCTGGAGAGGCAGCAGAGGTAGGTGGACAGCCTAAGTCTCTGCCCTGGGCTGGGTTCAAGGGTCACCTGGAAGGCCTGCGTATAGGCCACCGCGAGCTGTGCCTGGTCATACAGCATCTTCTCAAAGTGGGGGATGTGCCACTGGCGGTCCGTGGAGTAGCGGTGGAAACCCTGTGCCAGGCAAGACGTGGGGTGGGGGCCGACCCCAGCCTCTGCCCCCCACCCCTCTGCCTCCAGCTGCCCCCTTGAGGGAATGCCCAGTCCCTCTCACCTGTCCCACATGGTCTCGGATGCCCCCATTAGCCATCATTTTCAGGGTGTGCAAGGCCATTTGTTGGGCCCGAGAGCCATCCTGGGTTAATCGATGGCTGAGCCAGTATGAGAACAGGAAGTTCAGGATCACTGTGGGTACCAAGAGTGCTTGGGTGAGAGCATGGGGGACGCCGGGGGGCAGAGGAATGATCTGGGTGATCTGGAAGCCTTTGGCCAGGCTGGGCTTAGGGATTCACTCAACAAGCTGTCTCCCCAGGACACCGTGGGGGTTTGAAGGTCAATGGTCAACATGGAGGATGGAACTTCGTTACCCAGGTCAGTATCACGGGGTTGCCGCTCAGACCAGAAGTTAGGTTTCACTAGAGAGCTCCTGGCAGGCGGGGGGGTAGGAGCTCACTGGTCAGTCAGGAAAGCAGGCGGTTAATGACACAGCCAGGGGTCAGAAGAGATGGGCCGGAAGGGCATCAGAGGGCTGGGATGGGGGTGGGGCAGGCATGGGGAGGCACGGACCCGGCGTGGGGAACTTGGGGGCCTCCGCAAAGCCACCATACTCCTCATCATAGCCCTCATCCAGCTGCTGGAAGCAGCGGCTGTTCATGGTGGCGGCGGAGGGGGGCACCTGCCGGTCACCCATGCTGATCTCCGAGCGGGCCAGCAGGGCTGTGGTGACACGCTGACTGTTCTCCAGCAGAGTGTTCTTGTTCTGTTTCCACTGTGGAAGGCAGGGGTGGGCCTGGAGGTCAGCATACACACCCGCCCACAGTCCCCACCGCACCCCCAGTTCCCCGGGAGCACACCCACCTGCTCCCGTATCCTCAGCAACACTGTGCGGAAGCCAACGCGGGTCAAGCCATCCTCAGGGGGAAAATAGGTGCCCCCCCACAAAGGGCTGGAGGTTGGGAGTCAACCACACATTCATGGGCCAGCCCCCGCCACTGCTGGTGGCCTGGCAGAGAGAGCGAGCGTGAAGGGAGCACGGCTTTCCTGTGCACGGAAAGCCCCCGGCCCGGTAAATGGGAAGAGAGCTTACTTGCACGAAGGTCATATACACCTTGTCCACATCCGGCCGCTCCTCCCGGTCAACCTTGACACTGACAAAGTCCTCACTGAGCAGGCGGCCAATCTCCTCATTCTGGAAGGATTCCTCCTCCATCATGTGGCACCAGTGGCAAGTGGAGTACCCCACTGGAATGGGACCATGGTGGGCAGGGAGGGGTACCAGTGTCTGGTTGGAGGTTTCCTGGGAGGTCCCAGGCCCAGAGGACCCTTCCCCTATCCACTACTGCTCCTTTCCTGCCATCCCAGGGAAGGTGGCTACCTTACCTGAAAGGAAGATTGGCTTGTTTTCTTTCCTGGCTTTGTCGAAGGCTTCCTGTCCCCAGGGGTACCTAGGCCCGGCAGGGTTGGGCATCACTCACTAGCCCCAGGATAGGGGGGTGTGGGGGGGCTGAGAGCTCAGCTGCCCCCCCCCAGGGGACAGGGCATCAGGAGTGGTTCTCACCAGTCCACAGGGTTGTAAGCATGTTGCAGGAGGTACGGTGACTTCTCATTGATCAGGCGGTTGGGAACCTTCTGGAGTGTGGATGGGGAGCAGCTGGTCCGGCTTCCCTTCCCTCCAACAGGCATGGGCACTGTACTGCTGACCGTCACACTTCGGTCTTTGTCCCGGGAGGAGCTACCCCTGACATGGGCAGGTGGGTCAAGTGAGGGGTTTCTACCGATACCCCCCACCCTAGGGCCTACCCCAGAGGCCCATACCACCCCACCCTGCCTTCTGTCCCCTCTCCCGGAACCTCCGGCTCCCAGGCCAACCCACCTTTCTGAACCACGGGGGAGACCGTGGCCTTTGTGTTCCCCCTTGTGTTTTTGGGGGGGTGAAGAAAGGTGGCTCATTGGGGGCTCTCTGCCAGGTTAGTCTCCCCCAACCTCTCGGACCTGGCAGTGGGAAGGATGATGACTGTGAGGTCAGGGTGAGTCACAATGGGTAGAATGGGCCTTCAGTCTCCATTCTCCGCCCCCCACCCCTCACAACCCCCCCCAACAGGGCCCCTCCCCATGATGGCCGCTCTGAGGGTATTTCTCTGGCAGGCCTGGGTTGGTGATCTGGGCAGGACGTTGCCTGGGGTTGGTGGCTAGACAGGGCAAGAAGTGGATCTGGGACTGGACCAGGTGAGGGGCAACAGGAGGAAAAATCAACACTGGGGGCCTTCTCACTCAACATCCACCCCCTGGGCACTTCTATGAGACCAGACCCCCAGGTGGTCCAGGGAATCAGAAACTGGCTCAGACCTCTGGGGGGCTCAGCCTAGGAGCCTGGCGCCACAGGGCAGACCTAAATGACAGGCCCTGCAGCCATAAGGATTGTGACAGATCAGCCCAGGGTGACACGGCTGAGGATCCTTGGCCCAGCACTGGGGTTCAAGGAAGGCTTCCGGGAGGTGGTGTCATGAGAGTCCCTGGAGAGCTAGCCCTGCAGCAGGAAGGGACCGGGAGAGGGGAGAAGGAGGGCCTTATTGCCTGGGCCCCGTCGCGGGAACAGACTGGCGTGGGGAGGAGTTAGGAGGGGTGGCTGGGCAGGCACTGAGGACCAGTGCAGTGAGGACCCATCCTGGGGCCCCCTGGGCGCAGGACCCGCCACAGCAGCCCACTCACCCGCTGGTACCTGCGGCTCAAGGCGAGGCCCCACCCGGCGCGGGGCAGCAGAAAGCCGCGGCCCAGCCAGGCCCGTGGGCCCAGAATAGCTGCTAGCGGCCGGGGCCCGGACGATGCGGACCAGAAGGGAGGCCCGAAGGCTGCTAGGGGCGGGCCGCGGCACCCACCAGGCCGCGGGCGGGTCTTCGCGAGACTCCGGCCGCCCCGTGGCTGGTCTCCGCGCGCCCCCTGGTGGCCGAGCGTGGGGTGGCAGCCCGGGCAGCCCGGGCAGCCCGGGCTCGGGAGGATGCGGGTCTGTGCACAAAACTGGGCGGACTCCGCTAGACCTAAACCAGCTGCTACCTGCCGCCCCCCCCCCCCCCCCCCGGGGGATCCCCCTCATGGAAGGAACATGGAGGGTTGTGAGGATGTCAGAGCCGTGGGATGCCAGAGCCTCAGGTCGTTTTGTCCAACCCTTGCCATTTACAAATGAGAAATGCGTGAACAGAAGGCATGGCTTATCCAAACCCATCTGGCCAGTGAGCTTGGGCTCTGCGGCTCTATCCCAAGGTCCTGTGCAAATCCCACCCACTCCAAGAAGGCTTCCCTGAATAATAAGGATGAGCCAACGTCTTGTCCTATCATGTACTTAACACACTTGTCTCATTTGCTACATTCAGCCAATATTTATTGAGTGCCTACTGCCTGCCAGGCACTCTGCTTAGGTACAGTGGTGGGTGGAGAGAGACCAGGCTCCTGCCCCTGTGTTGCTCAGTCTGTTGAAGGCGACAGAAGTGAGTCTGACAGCCACACACATGAATGCACAACCACCCACTGTGAGAAGTGCCATGACTAAGTTTAACAAGGAGCCTGGTCGGTGGGAGAGGCGAGGCAGGAGAGGCTTCCCTGAGGAAATCACACTTGTGTAGCAGCTGTGGAAGAACAAGAGGCTGGGGTCTGGAGAGGGCTGTGCTGGGGGAGTGCTGGAGAAGCAGGAAAAATGGATGTGCAAAGGGCCTGTGGCATAGCAGTGAGTCAGGGCTGAGGAACTGGGGAAGGCAGGCATGGCTGCGGAGCAGAGAGCAACGCAAAGAGAGATGGGAGAGATGATATGAGTTCGGAGGAGGCCAAGCACCAGGTCCTGGAGGGATTCAAGAACTGTGAGTTAGGCATTTTGGTTGCTGATGAGAGAAGAAAGATAGTGAAGGACCCTGATCAGAGGAGTGACCCTACACATTGGAAAGGTCCCTCTGGCTTCCTGGTGGAGAACGGACTGAAAAGGGACACGAGTGGAAACAAGATTGATTAGGAGGCCCTGGCAGGACCTAGCAGAGGGGGTGGAGGTCTGCACGTGGAGGCAGAGATCGTGAGAAGAGTCTTGAGGCCTGTAGAGGAGGAGACATCCTCGGGATTGGCAATGAGGGAGAGGCAGGTGCCAAGACTGGTTTGCAGAGCAGGGCTTACCCCAAGGGGTGAGGCCATTTGCTGAGGAGGGGGCACAGAAAGGCTCAGGTGGGGTTCATGAGGTCAGTTTTGGGGAGGTTGGTTGGAGGTGCCCTTGAGATACACGTGTGGAGAGAACGTGGTGAGGAGAGGTTGGTCGGAGGAATTGGGGGGGTTCAGTGTGCAGACAGGGCAGGCATGGAAGGGCCCATCCAAGGAGCAGCACAAGGAGAGAAGCAGGCACAGGTCTGGGCTCAGGGAACTCAGGGGTGCACCCATGGAACACAGAACCACCAGAGGGTCCAGGGAACACCAGGAGAGGGTGGAGTCCCAAAGGCAACAGGACAGAGTTGCAAGGAGGAAGGGTCCTCATGGTTGGATTCTGGGATAGCCAGGTGGGATTGGACAGAAAAAGGCCTACTGGCTTCAGCAACGTGGGCCACTGGGTGGGCCCGACAAGACTGTTCTAGTGAGGTGGAGCTGGCCGCAGAAGCCGACTGGAGTGGGTCAGGAGGAGGAGAAAGGAAGGCGACATAGAGAGGTAGCATGGGCACTTGATATGATGGGAAAGACGGAAAGACTTTCAAGATGGATGAGGCTAATTACAGCAAATATCAAGGGGAAGGATTTGGTTGAGAGAAGATAAGAAGGAGAGCAGAGATCTCTGAGAAGGTTGGGGGTTGCTGGAGAAAGGTGGGCAGGAAGAGGGTCTGGTGGGTGTTCCCTGGAAGGAATGACATTAAGATCAGAGAACAGGAAGCCTGTGAAAGAACTGAGAGTGATGCCAAAGCCAAGAGTGACCATGGGTAAGGGTAGCTGAGAGGTCAAGGTCATCCTCCTAAATAATGGAGTCACGCAGGGTTAAGCAAGATCTGGGTGAGATGGTGAGCCAAGACTGAAGCATGGGGAGAATGAGGTGGAGCCCAGCCCTGGGTGGAGGGCAGGCGGGACTGCCCAGTGCCTCCAGCCTCCAGGAAGGAAGGCTCTGACAGGAAGCAAATGGTCCAGAAGTAGCTATAGCTACAGGGAGCAAGGCTACAAATCTCTTCTTTGTGGGGGTCAGGCAGCACCCCTTGGGAGTCCTCAGGAAAGTCTACAAGGGAGAGCCAGGGTAGAAGAGGAGAGCCCAGATAGGGGAGGGGCAACGGGTTAAGTCAGCGACCAAGAAGGATAGAGACCTCCCGGGTGTGTGTGGCAGAAGCCGGATGGGGGCCCTGCCTGGCAAGACCAGGAATGAGGGGTATGACGGGCTCATTACTCACAGGTAGTCTCTGAAGAAGGTGAGCCCTGGGCCAATGGACATTGGCCTGGGAGGAGCCACACAGCAACCTCATAAGGAAAGAACTCTTGTTCCCGTTTGACAAATAAGGAAATGGAGGCACAGCATCATAGAGAGGTTAAGTAATTTACTCAAGGTCAGGGAGCATAACCTCTTATTACGAAGTGATTATTATTGTTAAGTGCAAATCTTGGAGCAGAGTTTTGAACTCTGTAGGTCTGACTCCTCTAAGCAGGTGCTCTTGTCCATCCTGCCTGTAACAGTCACAGCCTCCCTTCCAACAAAGCAAAAAACAAAAACAAAAAAAAAGTAGCTCCTTTCTCCAGTCCCCCTTCCACTTAAGAAAGTGAGCAGCATTATAGCCCCCCCCCCCTCCACTTCGGTGATTCTGGACTATGGAAGGCTGTTTTACCTCAGTGACCCAAAAAGGGGGTGGTGGCTGGTAGCAGGGCCAGACCCTGAGCACTGAGGACAAATCAGTGTCAGGTGGTTCAGTGGTGGGAAAGCATTGAGGAGAAAGGGAATGTGGGTGACCATGGTGGCCTCTGGACGAGGTACCAGGCCCTGCCCCTTCTTCCCTTGGTTTCTCAGACCTTACATAAGCCCCTGGGAGGGGTCATGCTCTCTGGCAGGGCTGGGATTGAATTTCTTGCCCTAGTGTAGGAAGGTGGGAGAGGGTAGAGCCAGATTTAAGGTGACTCAGTAAAACAAAGGAACACCAGGGCTCCAGTACCGGGGCTGTCTCCCCACTGAGTTCTAAGCTCCTGGAGGCCGCTTTGCAATTCTTGGATCCCTTCCAGATGAGCCCGGCACTTTGTTCACAACAGGTCAATATTTGCAAATGAAACCTGGGGCCCAGCCTAGGAGCTCAGGGCTGTGGAGCCAGACAGTCTGAATCCCAGCCCCAAATCCTTGCTAGCTTTGTGACTTTGAGCATGCCGCTTAACCTCTCTGAGCCTGTTTCCTCCTGTATAAAATGAGAGCAAGACCAAGGGCTATGCACTTGGTTTAATGCTCTGCTGCCCCCGTTCTGAAATTCTTAGTTTGGAACTAGGGCCCCACCTCTTCATTTTTGCACCGGGCCCCACAAATGTTGTAGCCAGTCTTGAGTGGGAATAGCATTATCTACCTCAGACGCCTGTTGTAAGGATTAAATTAAATAATCTGTCTAAAGTGCTTAGCACAGAACGAGTGCGTAAAGAATGGGAACACCTGCGTATTGTTCCCTGCCATGAGATCATCCCCAGTGCTGATCTGTGGTAAATGAATGAAACGAGAGCATGAGTGAGAGCCTGGGGAGCATCTGGAAGCGAAGGTGCCAGGCTGTGAGGGTTGTACGGAAAGTGGGAGCATTTTTGCACCCCACACTGCGGAGCACTCGTTTCTACGGCAGCTGGAGATTCGCGTTGTGGTCCTGACCCAGCCGCCACGCCTCGCAAAAAGTCCACCGGGTGGGATTTGAGAAAGCGGGCTCCAGTCTTCACCATGCGGGAGTACTCTCAGCCCCGGGAAGTCTTCAGTCTCGGGCCCCCGGAGCGGCGGAGGGGCGGCAGAGGCCAGGACCGGCGCCTGCGCTGGCCGCGGGGCGGAGTCTCAGCCGTTCCGGGCTTCCTGGGGCGGGTCCTGGGGCGAGAACTCCGCCCCACCCCGCTCCTCCCCGCACAGGGTGGGGGGGCTCGCGCGCCTGCGCCGAGGAGGCGGGGGCGGGGCGGGGCTGCCTTCAGAGGAAGGGGTTGGTGCCGGCCTGCGGGGGCGGCTGGAGGGGCCCGGCAGAACCCGACGTAGGCAGCAGTGGCTGCGGCAGGCTCGCGGGCGGCGGCGGCGTGAAGGCGCCCGCCTGCGGGAAGACGCTCAACGAGGCGGGGAGGGTCACGCCGGCCGGCACGCTGCTGAGCGGGAGGGGCAGGGAGGCGCTGTAGGTCATGGAGCCCAAGGGCGCCCCGACCGGCCCGCTGGCCGCCAAGCCCAGCGCCGGCGACCCGGTGCGCATCTGGTTCAGGGTCGGCCTCCCCTGCTCGCCCGCACCGAAGGGGTTGGTGGGGGATGGAGCGCTGAGACCTGCGGAATGAGAGTGGGTGGGGAGCTTGGGGCTCACGAGGGGACACAGCCCTAAATGCGGGTGTGGGTGGGGTGGCTGGGAGGCAAGATCTGGAATCTCAGAAATAGGGAAGAAGAGTAAGATTTTTAGGGCAGGGGCCGGGCTCTGAGAAGAGTGATGGAGAGAGTAGGGGGGGCCCCAGTGTTGAGACCCTGGCGGGGACAAGGGGTATCCTACCTGTCAGGAAGGGGTTTCGGATCTTTGCGGCCTGGGGCGCCTTGACTAATGAATCAAGGTTGACCAAAGAGGAGGCTGAAGGGCCCAGGAAAGACTCTGGAGTCCGGCATGCTCGGGCCTCTTGGCTGGGCTGGGTTAGCGTCTCCCCCAGTACAGCCAGGTCAAAGGCATCTGGCTCCTTGGTGCCATTTTGCTTGGAACTGGGGATGGGGTCTCCAAACAGGTCCAGCTCTGGAACAGAGATGATAGAACTCATTGGTAGGGAGAGGGAATGGTCACTCTGTGGGAAGGAGAGGACAGCAGTCACTTGTGAGTGGCCCCCTCATTCCCCAGAGCTGTATCATCCCCTGACTCCTGCTTACCCACGGGACTGCTGGGCTTCCCAGAGGGCAGGGCCTGGGCACACTCTGGCCCCTCCTGGGTCTCTGTGGATACTGGAGGTTTGGCAAATGGGTCAAAGGGTGAGGTACCACCTAGAGCTGGCCAAGGAGGAAGAGGGAGAGGAGGTGGGTTGACAAAAAGGGCAGACACTGGTCTGACCCCTTTCAGGCAAGCAGCCCTCTTAACACGGACAGGCTGTGCTGTCCCTTGGCACTGGAGGGAGGGGACCCAGAAGTCCTCCAGCCCCTCACCCACACCTTCTGGCCCTCCGCTTACCAGGTGCACTGGAGATCTCCACTGAGGTCCCCCAAGGGTCAGCCCCAGTGTTGGGGAGCTTGTGTTGGGGGGAGTTCTGTGCCCAGAGGTCTGTGGAAGGGGGTCTGGCGGGCAACACTGGGGTCCGGCCCCAGGGCTCAGAGGAGGAGAGCATAGGGGGCAAGTCCCAGGGCTGGCTTCTGGACAGGTTGCTTCCTGAGGGAACAGGAGACCAGGGGTCTGCAGAAGGCCCCCAGGAGGAGCCACTGGGCTCTGTGTTCGGCCTGAGACCTAAAATAGGAACAGCACAGACATGACCTCAGGCCCACCTTTATACCCAGTCCAGGGCCCTTCCCAGTTACCCAGACCGAGTTGGGAGGCTAAGGGTCTCATCTCACAAATGAGATGCTGACTCAGGACTGACCCAGCAAGCTGGAGCCCCTGTTGACCAAGTTATGCCAGGAGCCTGGACTCCCAGGGATGGGCAGTTCAGACCACCTTCCCAGTCAGGGATGGGCTGGGGCCGGAAAGCCAGGGTGACCAGTGGAAATGAGAGAACATCTCTGAGTTTTCCATGAGGTGGGCTCTTCAGACGTGCTCTCGAATCCCTCACTACAACCCCACGTCCCAGAGGAACCTGAGGCTCAGAGGGGTGAGTGACTTGCCAATGGTCCTCAGCTATGGGGAGGAGGTGCCAGCAAATGGCTGGAAAGGAAGGGGCTTTCTGGGGCCAGTCTGGGAACATCTTGCAGCCCTGCATGCCCACCTGGGATGTCCCATGGGTCAGCAGAGCAGTGGGTGGAGGGCGGGGCCGGGGTGGGTGCGAAGATGTCTGCCAAGTCCAGGATGGAGGACTGTAGAGTGGGAGAGGCAGCCGTGGCTCAGAAGTGGGTGAGACCAGAGGAAGGGCGGTCCCTGGCCTGTCTCCCTCGGTCCAGCTCATTCTTTCCCTTATTCATTTCACAAACATCTACTGATGATCCCTCATCTCTGTACAGTGCTTTGCAGTTTATAAAATGTTTCCTCATCCATTTAGTGCCTGATTTTAATAACAACCCTGTGCAGTAGGTCGTGCGGGTAGTAGTGTGCCCATTTTACAGATGCGCCAGCTGAGGCCCAGAGAGTGGAGATGCTTTGCATGAAGTCGCACAGCTAGGGAGAGGCAGAGCTGGGATAAACCCAGGCCTGCCTGACCCCTTCCTTAGTTGTCCTGATCCCCAGCCCATCGGTGATAAAGACAGGTTTTATGACTAGTCTGCCTTCCTAGGTCAGAAACTAGCCACCATGAACATGGGCAGAAAGGGGACAGACACACCCTAGGGTTAGCATCCACTGCTTTGGAGGGTAGCTTTGTTCCCAAGAGCTACCCACTCCCCTGTTCTTGGACAGTATGTGTATAAGCCCAAGATACTGTCAGTACCATGTGCCTGCGCCCCCGCCCCTGCCCCAGGTGCATCCACAGCATCACATAATCCTAGAACACCAGAGGTGGAGCTGTCCAACAAAAGGGGGAAACTGAGGCTATAACAGTGATGTGCCCCAAGTCAGAGTGGCAGCAAATCCAGAATCCAGGGGACTCAGATCAGGATTCTTTGTATCCCACTTTGCTGTCTGCTCAGTCATCAGCCCGCGAGGTCTGGGACTGGGGACTACTGCACCCCTCCACTCCCAGTTTCATCAATAAATGCCTAAACAGCCCTTACCATATATGAAGTGTGGTTCTAAACTCTACAAATACCAACTCAGTTCCTGTCGCAGGCTCAGTCAGCCCAGGCACAGCAGCCTCCCCCTACCTGGCTGGTTTTCAGCTTCTCCTCCTCCTTTCTCTCTTCTTTCTCTGGCTCTTTGTCTTGCCAATGGCGGACCACGGCCCCAGCACCATTGGCCACAGGGGAGTCATCTCCCCGCCAGGACCTCACCTCCTGCAGAAGGCAAGAGGAATGAGGACAGCATGAGCAGCCCAGGCTGGACTTGAGGGGACTGGAGCTGGCGTTGAGAAGAGTGCAGTGAGAGAGAGGTTAGGCATAGCAGGACCACTGGGTGAAGCGGGAGAAGCCTGGTTAGTGCCTGTGTAGCACCTGCACCAGCCCCTGCGCCTGCTCCTACACCAGCCTCTGCACTTGCACCTGCTCCTATACAAGCCCCTGCACCTACACCAGCCCCTGCACTTGCACCTGCTCCTACACCAACACCTGCACCAGCACAGGAGGCTTGGCCCGCTACCTTCTCATGCTCCTGCCGGCTCAGACGCAGAGCCAACTGCAGCTGTAGATCCTCATCCCTGTGGGATGCTGGGGGGACCGGCTGTGAGGGAGGAAGAGAGGGGTGAACAGGGCCCAGTGCTCCCACTCCCAGGTGGGAGGGCAACATAGCCCGGCAGGGAGAAGGGGATGGAGAGAGAAGTGCCCACCGGGGGTGGGGGTGAGAGGCCCATTCCCAGGCAGCAAGGTGGGTGTGGCCTTCTCCCTGCCTGGATCTGCAACCAGTTTCAAAATCCAGAAGACTGATCCTTTTCTTCTGGGTTCTCTGAGTGCTCCCCCAAAAGCCCTGCCGTGGGAGGTCCAGCTGCCTGCCCAGTCTACCTGAATCCACAGAGGTGATGGCAGAGAAGATATTGGGGGGTGTCCCTGTCCCCCCAAAAGGACAGCTGGTGCCAAGGGTTGTGGGGTCAGTTTATCTCTGTGCCCACTCACTGCTTCCCTTCCATGGGGCCACAGCAGGCCCAGGAGACACACAAGTACCCTCAACCCACTAGGCACTCATGGCCCTTTCTAGGCCCTGCCAGAAGGGACGGGAGGCAGGGAGGCAGGGAGGCAGCACAGGCCTGTGCTGTCCTTGGGAGTCGGGCCGGGGTCTTGGGACCCAGAATGAAGGAGCCTGGGAGTCAAGGGTGCGGGCCTTTGGGGTACCCTTCCTTGCTACCCCTCATCCACCCCCCATGCCAACCCCAGCCCGGCTGTGGGGCCTCCCAGGCTACCCCAGGGGCCTCACCTTCTCAGCCTCCTCCCGGCTCATGGCCAAGGCCAGCTGCAGCTGCAGCTCCTCTTCTCCCGACGTCTGGGGCCGGGCCTGCTCCAAATCCGAGGTATAGCGGGGGGATGAGGAGGAGGCTGCAACGACCACACCGGCGGCTTCTGTGACCAAAGAGGTGCCCGTGACCTCCCCTCCCCCTCCCCACCAGGAAGCTAAGGCTCAGAGAGAGAAACTAACAACTGGCCATTGAAGGCTCCAGGGGGCCAGGCGGCGTGCCTGGCACTTTGTGTAAGGTTTGCCAATCTGTCCCATCAGAGACTCCCGTCCCTACTTTACAGATGTGCCAATAGCTCAGGGTGGACTGGCTGGGGTCCTGAGGTAAGGCTCAAAGCCAGGTTCCCTCCTCTAGCTCCTGCACTCTTCCAGTAGGGGAAGGGGGTCCCATCCTGCCTGGGGTCCAGTGAGGGGGGAGGGTTCAAAGTTCCAGTCAGTCAAGGCAACTCCATCAAGAGTCCAGAACGGCTCTGCAGGCACCCCTGTTTTCAAGGACAGTGCCCTTGAGCAGGGGGTCACGAGGAATGCCCCGATGGAGCACCCAGTGCCATGTGTCTGGGCACAAGGCCAAGGGCATTCCTGGGCTTGGTCTCGCTTGATTCTCACATCCAACAACTGGAGAAGATAAGATTTTCCCTAATTCAGATGAGGAAGCAGAGATTCAGAGAGGCAGCCCTCTAGATCACTCAGCTGGAAGAGGCGCAGAATATGGCATGTACCAGACCACAGAGCCTGGGCTGCGGCCACCACTTCCCCGGGGCAGCTCCCGGACCAGCAGTTAAGATCCCGCTGTATGGTAACTTGCAGGCCACCTGCTGTGCCAGGCACCTGCCTTCCCTGGCTCCATCCCCCATCTCCCTGAATGCGACAGTCCTTGGAACCTGGGCCGTCCCCCCAGCCCCAGCCCTGGGGCTCACTCACAGTTGTAGGAGGACGGGGAACCGTGAGAGCGCCCAAGGCCCAGCTGCCCGCTGCCAATGCCCGTGCCCTCCAGCGCCATGCGCTCCTTGGTCTTGAGAGCATGGGTCCGCTCCTGCCGGAGGCGCTCCTCGTCCTTGAGCAAGGCCATCACCTGCTTGACCTTCTCACGCACGTTGACACCCTGGTCCTTGCCGTCCCGGTCGATGTACTGGAAGTCCTTGAGCGTCTGGATGGTGTAGAGGTTCTCGCGGCACTGGTGGGCCACCCGCTCAGAGCCCGTCTTGAGCAGGTAGTCCAGCAGTGTCAGCGCCTTGTACACGTGCCGCCAGTTCTTGCCGCTGTCGTTGAGCCGCCGCCACAGCATGCCCATGACCTCTGCGAAGGCCACTGTGTTGAAGGTCAGGTCGGCGATCTCGGACATGAGCGAGCTGGGCGGGCCCCATGGGTCATTGCTGGTGGCCTCGCGCACCTTGATCTCTGCCTCCGAGTAGTTGTGCACGATGTTCTTGACCTGGCGCCGCAGTGCGGAGGTCGTCATGGCTGGGGACTTGGAGATGGGCGGCCCCCGCCCCAGCCGGAGGTGGAGGGCCGAGGGCCACCGTCTCGAGGTCACAGTCTCCAGAGATGGGCCGCCGTGCTTTCAGCAGGGCGGCTGCATCCTTGGGTTCCACATGGGTCTGAGCAAGAGAGAGACAGAACTCAGGGGTGATGGACCCTCCCTGACAGCCACTCAGCCATGGACCGAAGGCCTGGCCAGGGGTCCCCGCAGCCAGGAGCCCCGCTCTGGCTGGCATTTATTTTTATATTTCTTATTTTACATATTATTCAGCAGGCACTTCTGGTTCCGTGTGCTCATTGCTGGTCACAGTCACACCACAAAGATGAGATTATTACCTCGGTTCACAGACGGGGAAGTGAGGTTCACAGAGCTACCCCGGGCGACACACGTTTCTCCCCCATCCAGCCCTTTCCCTTTGCAAGAGACATGAAAGTCACCCCCAGGAATGCCTGCCTGCCCTGCTCCTGAGGGGCTATGGCTCCCATGTCTGCCAGGAGCTAGCTTAGGACCTATCCTTTCCAGCTCCTTCGCCCCCACTCTCGCCATTTCTCACAGCACAAGTCTGTGCACCTTAATTCATTCAACACCTAGCTCCTGGGGCCTTCTCTGAGACTGACACTGAGCCAGACCCAGAGCACAAGTCCTGGCCCCCACACATCAAGCTGCAGGGGCACAGACTTGTGCCATGCCCAGGAGTACCCAAGCTAGGAAAATCAGGGGGGACTTTCCAGTGGAGGTGACAGCTGGAGGTCTGAAGGGAAGGGGAAGTGGCAGGGTGAGGAAGGATAGCTCCCAGGGGATACTTGAGCTGGGCCAGAAGCCCGAGAGGAGTCCGGGGCAGGAAGTGGGCCCTGGCCTCTCAAAGAGACCTAGTCACTGCCACCCCTGTAGTACACAGGAGAGCACTGAGGTCAGGGAGGGGACATGGACTGCCTACAGTGGTGTATAAGCTGGGCAGAGCTGGGACCAACACCTAGGTCTCTAGAGACAAATGTGATACTTATTGACAGGGTTACTGGTTTTGTAATTAATTCATCTGATTGCTTTATTGTCTTAATTCCATCTCAGCCAGGATGTAAGCTCCCTGAAGGCAAGGCTTGGTCTGAGCGCCCCAAACCTGAGGTCCTGGGTGCACGGCAGACCCCTGATTCCCCAGCCGAGCGGGAAACAGGGTAAGCCTGCTACCCTCCCACCCCCAACTTCAGGACCAGGCCATCTGGGGAAACCAAACTCAGGCTCAAGACAGAAGAAGGCTTTCCCAGGGCCCTACCAGAAACCCAAACCAGAATCCCCCACCACAGCTGTTTCTCTCATATGGGTATACACACACATACACACACACACATATCTACACACAGGCTGGACCCACAGAGTGTCCACACCACCTGTGACCCCCCCACCAATACCACCACCCATGGAGACTGCACGTCTCCAGTCTACCGTGGGAGTCAGAAGCTGCCTGTCCTGCCCCCCGCCGCCCCAAACTGGACTTCCCCTCCACCCAGCCTGGCTAGTCCTGGGCTCAGGTCAAACCAGCCAGCAGGCCTAGGCCGGCTTCTTCAGGGCCCAGGTTCCTGGGAGAGCTTGGGCCCGGAGGAGGGGATCCCATGGGACACCAGGCGGATGGAATGCTGGCTAAAAGCCTGCCTACCTTCTGTCTGCTGTCTGTCCGTCCAGCCTGGCAGGCCTTCTGTGGGGATGCCAAGGCCAACGCTTGTTTAAGTCCTGCCCTCCCCCTCACTAGTGACTCAGACCCATCTTTCCCTCCCCAACCGGTGGGCTGGAGGGCGGCAAGAGGCAAGAAGAAATAATTGTGCCCCACAGCCCGCCCTGAGTGCACGCCCCTCCCAGGGCTGGCCACAGAAACCAGCTGAACCAGTCGGACATCCTGAATCCACCAGCAGCCCTACCAGAGCCTAGCTTCCCCGGCCCTCCAGCCCAGCCTTGGGTACTGGGAGGGGCCCTCAGCATGGACCCTGCAGCCCTGCCTGGACTCTCCTTCTAGAAGGGGGGATGGTGGAGCCTTCTCGGCACACCTTTGCTGGAGCTGGGGGAAGGGAGGGATCAGAAGTCCCAGGAAGGTGCCTGGGCTTCCCTCCCCTAAAGTTAAAAGGGACAAGGTGGGGAGGAAAAGGGGGGCAGGGTGAGGCCCAGGGAGCATGGAAAGGAGGGGGGAGGAAGGGAAGGAACGCGGGAGGGAGTAGCTGGGAGCCCTGCCAGCAGTGTTACAAGCCCAGGGTTTTATCGAACACAATATGCCCAGAAATAAAAGGGAGTGAAACAGAAACCCAGCAGCCAGTGGCAGCAGCGGCAGGCCCCGGGCAGGCGGGTATGGAATTACTGCGGTGACCTTGAGCCAGACCCTGTCAGGTGGAGGGAAGGACACTGAGAAGGCAGAGCCTGAGAGGCTCATTCAGACATGGGGTGGGGGTGGCCTCCCCTCCCCAGAGGCAGGAGGGTAGGGGGCAGAGTGGGGAGGGTTATACTGGGGGGTGGGGACAGGCCACCGGGTACAAGTCTCTGCTCTCTGCTTTATAGAGGGTGCCAAGGAGAACTTTACAGGGGAGAGGAGGTTCTTTTTTAGGAGTGGGGAAAGTGTCAGGGCGGGAAGTAGAGGGCATCCCCGGAGCGGGGATTCAGGGAGAAGGAAAGAGCTTAGATATGTTGAGTCACGTGCAAGAGTTTGGCCAAAGTGTGAGTGTGCCCCACCAGCCCAGAGCGCCTCCCATCCTCCGCCTCCCATCCTCCGCTAAGGCAGCCCCAGCCCCTGCCCAGCATCGGGTCAAAGGGAGCCATGGGGGGGGGGGGTCGAGGGGATGGGAGTGAGTAACTCTTGCCAGTGGACGGACAGGTGTGTGAGCTAGAGCTCTGAGCTTAAGTCAGCCCTGAAGTGGCTGTGTCCTGGGGCCCTGGAATGGGGTGGGGGCTGCCCCGGGGCTGAGGAGGAGGGGCGGGCAGAGGGGAATGGGAGTACACCGGGGAATGCCACCAAAGATGCTGGCCCCAGGGTAGGGAGCCAGGCCTTGAGTCCTGCTTGGGGGGGGGGGGGGGCTGCAGGGGGGGGGGGGGGGGGGCAGCAGGCAGGAAGCATCCAGGATCTTCTGTGGCTCTGTCCTCCTCACCCCTCTCCCTGGGATCTGGGAGGGAGACTAAGCCCCAAGCCTTCCATGAGAGGCACTGCAGCTGCCAGGGAGGGGCCTTCTTACCTCTGGTGCAGGCTCCCTTGGCCCCAGCCCCGGGACCGTGAGCAGCCTCTGCAGTGACCTTCCGACCCGCTCGGCAGGGAGACAGCACAGCCTTGGCAGCGTCCCCAGAGCCATCCACCATGGACCCGCGCCCTGGAGATGCCCACTCTCTCCCAGGAGGCGCAGACCCCTTGGAAGGGTGGCGGCAGGGTCCCCAGAAAGGGCTGCGGCTCTGCCTCTTGCCTGCTGGTGTTTTAGCTGCCCGGCCGGCAGGCAGCACTCGGCAGGCAGCACTCCGAGGAAAGTTGCTCAGCTGGCCGGGCAGGTCTGCCTCAGCAGTAACAGGACACAGGAGGAAGCGCTGGACTTGTTAACCCCTTCCTGCTGGCTGGGCAGGCGGCACCTTCGGGGGTGGGAGGCCTGCCAGCTGGCTGTCCCTGGGAGGCACAGATCCAGAGTCAGGGCTGGTGGCCCACTCCCACCCTGCAGCAAGTTAACCCTTCCCCTGCCTCAAAAGGAAATTGGGTGGGGGGTGCGGGGCTCCAACACCCGCCCCACTCCTACCCATCTCCCCTGGGCCAGGAAGACCATTGGGGGGAGGGCTGGCCCTTTGGTGCATTTGTTTTTTGTGGGCTCCCCCTGGCCCCCTCAGCCACCCTGAAGGGCGCATCCAGGCTCCAGGCATAGCCCCTCTCTGCCTCTGAGAAATGAGTGACCTGCTCTCTCCAAAGCTCCTCCCACTTTCAACTAGAGGATGCTGAAGCCTGTGAGGTTTTTATCAGAAGCGCCAAATGCAAAATCCAGCCAAACGCAAAACCGAGCTGGTGGGAGGCTGCGGCTACCTCTCCATCTCCCGCCTACACCTCTGCCCCACCAGCACTTAAGGCCCTGAGCCCCGAATAGCCAAGTTGCTCTCTGAACTCTGGGAGCCTGGAGCCCACTCAGCTGAAAGCCATCTGGGAACTGAGTCTGAGCTGAAAGCCGCCTTTCCTTTCCAGGAACCACCTCTTGTCCCCTTCCCATTTCTCTGAACAAGAGGGTAAGCATAATGTCCAGAGGCTGTTTTTCAGGCAAAAAGTGGTTCCAGGGGGGCCAACTGGCCTGCCATGAGGAGGGGATGAGACAGGCTGCCGAGGACATAGGGATCTGGCCTCTAGGGTCCTACAGTGTGGTGAGCATGGTCCCCAGAGACTGGGACCTGGCCCTTGACCTAGTGGAAGTGGGAGGATCTCAGGGAGCCAGGCCCCATGGGATCCAGTTCTCCTGGTCTCACACTTAGTCATACTGGGTGATGACACTTGGGGAAGACCTGGTTCCAGGAAGCGTGACTCCAAAAGCGTGAGCCAAGTAAGGTCAGACGCAAGGATTTCGAGGGCTGATGCTCTCTGTCCTGTCACCTGATTCATTCCTTATCCTGGTGCCAGCCTGCTCTTCCGCTCATTATCCCACACATCACCTTCCAGGTGTGTCTCTCCTTCCTCCTGTTGGATGGCTCCGGGAACGAGGAGGAGGGGAATCTGAGGCAGGTGGGACACAAGGGACCCTGGCCGTGAGCTGCCCTCATCAAGATCTAACGTCCAAGACGTGAAGGCCTAAAGGAAGTGGTGGGAACGTGAAGGTTCTTTATTGATTTGTTTGTGAACCAGTTTCCCAGAAGGCCCCTGGGGCACATGAGTCAGGTGCAAAGACGCAAAGTCTCCTCGACATCCTTTACGGGTCTGAGCTCGTCAGCCAGGACCATCAGATCAGTCACTAGGGTGTCCAGCAGCCCGTAGACCTGGAAGAACGGAGTGAAATCACAGGCAGAGGTTCACTTTGTGGAAGGCACCCCACAAGCCAGCACCCAGCACACGATGCGGGCAGAGGGGTCTACACCAGGACATCGAGCCGCAAAAGGGGTAAAACCACACCTGCAGAGTTTCTACAGAACTTTTGTTTTGGCAGGTAGTTTTATTTTTCAAACCATCTGAGGAAGTAATCCTGCACCAGGCCCTTGGGACATATGGGGGCACAAGAGCCTGGAGTGGTGAAAGGGGTAATTCCAGGGAGCAGTACCCATTTACCCCCCTCTCCCCCCTCCCCTGGTGGTGGGCCAGCTCTACCTCGGCCACCCAGAGGCCAGCTTTCCTTCTGGTAAGATCACAGACCCTCAGACTGAAATGTCTCCAGGGTGGTGCCCTCCTGTGGGGCTGGAGCACATGAGCCTGGGCAGGCGGATTCTTCATTGCAGAAAGCCCTTAGACTCCTATCTACACCCCATCAACCTTCAGACATCGCGTGATGTCACCAGCAGCAAATGGGACTTCTGCTCAGATGTGATCCAGAGCGTTACCCCAGTGTACGTGACACGGTCCCAACTATCTAGTTGTCCACACCGGAGGCAGGCAAAGTGCCGCCATCAGACACGGTGACAATCAAGTGTGGCTTTGTGGACCTGTCCTCTGAAACAGTAACAAAGAATGGAACACATACTCGGGTGAACCTCTAAGACTCGAGGCTTAAGAATAAACCAGTATCGGGGCGCCTGGGTGGCTCAGCGGGTTAAGCCTCTGCCTTCGGCTCAGGTCCTAATCCCAGGGTTCTGGGATCGAGCCCTGCATCAGGCTCTCTGCTCAGTGTGGAGCCTGCTTCCCCCTCTCTCTTTCTGCCTGCCTCTCTGCGTACTTGTAATCTCTGTCAAATAAATAAATAAAATCTTAAAAAAAAAAGAAGAATAAAAAGAATAAACCAGCATGCATGTTCTCCAGCACGTCACAACCCTTACACTTGCTGGAAAGTCACTCTATGTGCTGCTCCCTGGAGGGACTTCTCTGCCAAGACGCACCTCACACAGACAGGAAGTGGGAGCTGCAGAAAGGAAGGGGCTTCTGGTCCATCCCTCTGGTCTTCTAAGTCAGACTGTGTCACTCCTCCAGTCAAACCTCTGTGGACTCTTCATCTCACTCAGAAAACCCCCAAGTCCACACGGTGGCCTACAGAGCCCCACCTGCCCTGTGACTTGTTCCCTTTCGGTGGCTCTGCCCTTTGTCCTCCTGGCCCACTCCCTCCCCTGGGTTAGCTGCCCCCTCTGCTCAGGGCGCTCTTCCTCGATGGCCACAGGGCCACCCCGCACCTCCCTTCGAGTCTGCTCGATGTCACCTTCTCAGTGAAGCTCCCCCACCCCCACCCAGGCCTTCCCTACCCCCTGGCCTGGGTTATCCCTCGCTCTTCCAGAATGCTTGCCACCCAACACACGGGGCGTGTCGCTTATGCATGAGGCCTGTCTTGCACACTGGGATGCCCTTCACGAGGGCAGCTCTGCTTCCGCCTTCCAGCAGGACACACTAGGGTTGACTGTTCGTGGAATAAGTGGGATGGATGAGGGAGGGGAGGAAGGTCCGCAGAGTGGGTGTGAGCAAGGGGAGATCTGGGCGCAGGGCTCAGGCCCTCACCTCCATGTGCAGCCTCTTGGTGTACTTCTCCATGACCAGGGGATCTATGGGTTCCTGGGAAGGGGTCGTGCTGTCAGGGACAGCGTCTTCCAAGGAAAGCCTGTCCCGACTTGAGGATTTCATCGGTTTCTTATCATCCTTCGCCTTGTGCTTCTTGCTGTTTGCACGGTCCTGCTTGGAGAGACAGAGACACACACGGCCTTCAGGAGTCCCCAGGGGAGGCCCAGGCCTTTCTCAAGAGCCAAGGCGTCATGCTAGACTGAGTGCCCTGCCTGCCACAGCTCCTCTGATGCCGCCCCAGCCCCACTGGGGGCCCACCCTATGTCCCAGCATGCCTCTTTCCCTGGCAACTTGGCTGCTTTTCTGTCCTCTTTGATTCCCAGCTGCTTCTTTTCCTGGGCTGTGCCTTTACGGTCCTCCTTCCCAAATTTCGTGGTAGTCATTTTCCCTTCTGTGCCAGGAGACTTTCGATCTAAGGGAGGGTGAGTGGAAGACAGTGTGACCTGGCCTCATGGACCCCACAGGCAGGGTTGGAAAAGCCAAGGATCCTCAGCCCTTGTGCCCCCAGGAAGGAGCAGAGCCCCCAGTCCAGGCGCATGAGCTGCGCGGTGGGGGTGGGAGGCCTGGTTCCAGTCCCAGCTCCCCCACCACTCCATCTATGGCATGGGCAAGTCATTCTACCTCTCTGGGACTCCACCTGTAAAACCAGGGGACTGGACAAAGGTGGTCACTCAGGTCACTTCTAGGTCCCAAATCCTGGCAGTAGACAGGAGGGTTTAATGGGGCCAACTCCAAGGATCAACCTGACGGAGATCCCACAAGATGGGTGTGCAAGGGGGCAAGGCTACGCAGTGCATGGCTGAAGTCTGACCTTGCTCTTCCGGGATGTCCAAATAGATGGTCTCCTTCTCAGGCAGGCCCAGCAGAGCCCTCAGCCACAGGGAATGGCTCACCAGGCCATCGATCACATCCCGCCACAGCTGCAAACTAGAGAGCAAGGCATACTGGACCAAGCCATCACCCCTCATTTGCCTTTGAACGTGTGGAGGCGTGGGTCCTTCCCTTCTAAGACAGGGGTGCTGGGGGCTACCATGGAGGGGGCTGGCAGCCTCATCAGCACCTGTGCCAGAGCTCAGGTAGGGATCCAGCTTCCCTCAAGCAGCAGTCAGGGAAGAGTGGCCCAGGAGACAGTTAGCTTAAGACCCTGGCTACGCTTGGGCCCAGCCCAACGGGCCCCACCGAAGGCACCCACCCATAGCCAAGCAAGTTCCACAGGAGAAGCGAGGCTTTTTGTGCCCTTGCTGTGCCCCTCTCCTCGCTGCCCTCTGGTTCCTCCTTGGCCCATTCCTCTGCTCACTGAGAGGGAACTGGGCGAGAGGATGGGAGAGAGACTGGGCACTTGCTCTGCTCTAACTGCTCCGGAGGGGGCAGGCGGCTGGGGGTGCTGCTGTGGCAGGTGGCAGAGCGGGGAGCGTCTGCAGCACCTTTCTGCACCTGGGCTCAAGGGGCGTGCCCAGAACCACAGGCTAGATGGGGCTAGAGGCCACAGTGGGGAGGCAGGGCCAGCTGGGTGGGGGGTACACTTACCACACCTGGTGCAGGAAGTCAGACTGCAGAGGCCTCTGCTCCTGGCACAGCTCCAGGGCTGCTTTATTGAGCCTGATGAGGCCATCTTCCTTCTGGCTCTCCTCCGGGAGAGCCATCACTGCCTGGCAGGGTCATAAGTACCATGGGCAACTGTCCTGTGTGGGACACCAAGGTCCCTGCGTCCTCTAGTGACAGGGCTGGTGCTGTGAGGACAGATGGCCAGGAGCAGGTGCAGCCGTGGAGAGGAGACACCCCCGGAACCAAGTACCCATGAACCCTCTTCTCCAAGGTGTGTTTGGGTCAGAGAGGGAGCCCCCCTCACTGCACCGGGGTGGCTTAGGCACCCAAGACCAAAAGAGATGACCCAAGAGACTGCTTCCCCTGGGCCCTCAGAAGGGTCTCTTTGCCCATGGGGGCCTGGGGGCCTGCTGGGGTCCTCCCTCCGTGCCCTGGCACCCAGCCCAGGACCGCAACCCCACCCACCCCTGCAGAGTCAGGCAAGCACCTTTCTGAAATCCTCCAGGCAGAGGTTCCACTCAGGCGGGGGAAAGCCATCTGGCTCCCAGGGGCTCTTTGTGTTCCTCAGGTCTGGGCTCTCCCCCACCAGGATCTCCTCCATAATGCTCTTCCGTTGAGCAGCCCGGGCCCTGGCTCCAGGCTTCTGGGAGCCCAAAGCATCCCGGGAGTCCCTCCGGGCCTCATTCTCCTGCCGGGATGGCTGGGATTCGGAGACTGGGCCCTTCAAGTGTGCTGAAGGCTCCCTGTTCTGGGGGGGCTTCTCCAAGGAGGCTGGCAGGGGCACAGCCGGCTGGGCCCTGGGGCTGAGGTGCTCCTCCTCGCTGGGCCGGGCCTCCTCGGCCTTGGGGGGCACGACCAAGTACTGGCGCCACAGGCTGTGCAGGCTTTGCACCACTTGGTGCTGGTAATGCAGCTGCAGCGAAGGCAAGTAAAGCCACGTAACAGGGAGATGGTGGGGAGAGGTCCCCAAAGTCCCGGGGAGCCTCCCCCGTTTCCCCTCCCCGACTCCCACCCACAGAGTATGGATGGAGGCTACAGGGAAGAAGCCCGCAGGAGCCTCTGTGGCCAGAGCAGCTCCTCACTTCCCTTTTGGCCTGAGTATCTCTGACTTCCAGCTTTTTTTGTATTTGCATTTCCAAGCAAGATGGGGTTTGAATGAAGGAGTCTGCGAAGCTCATTCCGGCCAAGCATCCACTTACCTGCTAAGTAATCTTGGGCAAATGACTTAATACTGCCCTGGGCCTCAGTTTCCTCACTGTAAAGCGAGGATCTAAATAGTACCCCCCCCCCGCCCCCGGCTGCTGGGAGGAGAAAGTGAGTTACTCATGGCAGAAGCTCAGAACAGGCCCAGGGTTGTGGGGGTGGGGGTGTGTGAGGGCGCAGGGGCCAGCACTGTACCCGAGGATTCCTATGGTGGAACAAGTCCTCCTCCGTGAGATAGGCGTCGACAGGGGACTGTGCGCGTTCCGGGGTCAGGATCCCACTCAGCAGCTCCTGCAGCACACTTTCCACGATGGTGACTGCTTCGTGGGCAGCCAGCTTGTGCTGGGGACAGGAAGGGGAGACAAGATGGCAGCTCAGCCTTTTGAAACCCGTGTTGCCCCGTTGAGGGGAGCCAGAGCCCTTAGGACTTTGTGACTTCCTAGGGGTTGAGCTCCTGCCACCATCTGTCTGTCTGTCTGTCTGTCTCTCACACACACACTCCTGTTCCCAGACTCAAAATCCCTGGGTATCTCCAGATATCTGACAGGATGTAGGGGGGAAGCAGTCCAGGAGATGTCGCTCCCTCATGGGGCCAGAGGTCACCGAGTCAGCATTTTCCCCAGGTTAGGAAGAAGGGCAAGGGGCAGGGGCCACACGGTTTGGGCCCTGTTGCGAGCGTGGCTTGACCACCCTGTTGGGTGCCACAGGAACAGTAGAGGGGCTGCTCTTGAGAGAGGTGGGGCCTACCGTCAGCAAATAAAGCAGACGCGGCACTTGTCCATATCACCTGTGCTCCCGGTGGGCTGAGCCCCAGCTATGGGAGTTGGCTCGTATCCAGCGGCCACAGTAGGAACCAGGCTGCTTTCTACAGAGCGCCTGGAAGCACTGTCCCAGCTGGCCAGCTCTGGAGCGGACCTGGGGCCCAGCGCCCACCCCTGAGCCCACGCTCTCTCTCTGGGGGTCAGCCCCACCAGTTAGGGGGTTCTCTCTAGTTTTAAAGGTTTGCCAGTTAAATCTGACCCCAGGGGATAGATAGCGTCAGACAACGTGAACAAACACAAAAGGTATTTCTAGCAGTTCTGGGGGCCTCCAGGTAGGATGGGGCAGAAAGCTGTTCCTACTCTCCATGCCACCCACCTTTTACATCACAAAGCCCTGGGGAGTGTGTGTTGAGCAAAACCAGCTGCTTGTCTGTGAAACATTCACCTCTGGGGCTGGGAGAAAGGGGATTCCCAAAGGCAGCACCAAGAAGTCCAGGGGAACCTCTCTGGTGTCCACGGGGCCAAGGTCCTGGGTCTCTTACCTTTAGTAACTTCCTTTCTTCCCTAAAAATGTCCTGAGTCAGGGAGACTGCATAGAGATTGACCTGCAGGGTAGCCCCTCCTAGTAGAGTGGGGTGGGTTCCAAACTCCCAATATTCCCTGAAGATCCCAGCATGCAAAGACTTGAAGAAGAAGGTAAAGGTTTTCGTTTCTCCAGGCAGAATCACACCTGAGAGGGATGGAGACAGAGGTTTTCACCACAGAGGAGCTAGCTGGGCCCCAAGCCTGCATGTATACAGTTAACTGAGCCCCAAGCCTATGCATATACAGTCAACTGAGCCCCAAGCCTATGCATAAACGGTTAACTGAGCCCCAAGCCTGTGCATATACAGTTAACTGAGCCCTAAGCCTATGCATATACAGTTAACTGAGTCCTAAGCCTATGCATATACAGTTAACTGAGCCCTATGCCTATGCACATACAGTTAACTGAGCCCCAGGCAGGGTGACAGACCATCCTGGTTTGCCCAAAAATGAGGGTTCTCCTGGGATGTGGGACTTTGGACTTTCTGTGTGAAAACTGGAAGTCCCAGGCAAACAGGGATGGTGGGGGAGATGGCCCTAGCCTCAGGGCGAGCAATTAGGTAACTGAACCCCTAGAAAATTTTTGCTCCCTGGTGACTCACTGCTCTGTGTTCTCAAGAGTTCGACCATCCCCCCTACAGACATGAACAGCTGGGAGAGGACATAATTCACAGAAGAAATGGGAGGGAATAGGCAGGGGAGAGTGGCTCAACCTTGCAGGAGCATTAGCCCGACCATGGCTTCTTAGACGGAGAACGGGAGGCAGGGAGTGAGGCAGCCAGGTACCTTCTCGATTGTTAAAGTAAAACCGCTGCATCCTGTTTCTCTTCAGGCCTTGGAAAGAGTCCGGCTGGGACCGCCGCCGCCAGTCGTACCAAATGGCCACTGTGCCATTATTGACCACGGTCAGCTCCGAAGATGTCTTCTCTCCTTCTAGAGTTTCGAAGGTCAAGCGGACGGCAATTCCAACATGCTTCTAGGGAAGGAGGAGGTAAGAGAAATGCCTCTCAGGGAGGCTCTGGCCTCCGGTGACCAATTCATCCTGGTTTGAAAGCAACTTTTTGGGTTTGGCACTGAAAGTCCCGTGTCCCAGTCCTCCAGGGCCTGGGCGCTCTGAGTGCTAGCATTGTCCTCCAGTAGCGGTTGTCTCTGAGGCTGCCATCCACAGCAAGAAGGGGAGAGAAAACAGATTGTGTATCTGATGAGCAGTTCTGCTCCTTAGATCTGACGGGTTTTTTTCTTTTCTTTTCTTTTCTTTTTTTTTTTTTTTTTTTTTTTTGAGAGAGAGAGAACAAAAGTGGGCAGAGAGGCAGGCAGAGAGAGAGAGAGAGAGAGAGAGAGAGAGAGGAGGAAGCAGGCTCCCCGCAGAGCAGAGAGCCCGATGTGGGACTCGATCCCAGGACCCTGAGATCATGACCTGAGCCGAAGGCAGAGGCTTAAGCACTGAGCCACCCAGGTGCCCCTTTTTCTTTTTTTTTTAAGAGAGAAAGTGAGAGTGGGCATATGCCTGCAAGCAAGGTGGTGGGGGGGTGGGCTGAGGGGGTGGGGGGAGGGCAGAGAAAGAAGGAGAGAGAGAATCTTTTTTTAGTTTTTAGTTTTTTGGGGTCTTTTTAAGACTTTATTTAGGGGCACCTGGGTGGCTCAGTTGGTTAAGCATCTGCCTTGGGCTCAGGTCATGATCCCAGGGTTCTGGGATTGAGCCCATGTCAGGCTCCCCGCTCAGCGGAAAGCCTGCTTCTTCCTCTCCCACTCCTCCTGCTTGTGTTCCCTCTCTTGCTGTCTCTCTCTCTCAAATAAATAAAATCTTAAAAAAAAAAAAAAGACTATTTATTTGAGAGAGAAAGAGACAGAGGGCATGAGCAGGGGGGAGGAACAGAGGGAGAGGAAGAAGCAGACTCCCCGCTGAGCTGTGAGCCCAACGGGGGACTCGATCCCAGAACCCTGGGATCATGACCTGAGCCCAAGGCAGACGCTTAATTGACTGAGCCACCCAGGCACCCAGGAGAGACAGAATCTTAAGTAGGTTTCATGGCCAGCATGGAAGCCGATATGGGGCTCAATCTCATGACCCTGAGATCATGACCTGAGCTGAAAACAAGACTTGGATACTTAACCAAATGAGCCACTCAGACGCCCCTGAAGAATATTTTAGAACCTTCTTGAAGCCATACCTGTTTGGTTTTTTAAAAAAAGATTTTATTTATTCATTTGAGAGAGAGAGAGCACAAGACAGGCAGAGGGAGAGGCAGAGGGAGAAGCAGACTCCCCACTGAGCTAGGAGCCTGTTGTGGGGCTCGATCCCAGGACCTGGAGATCATGACCTGAGCCGAAGGCAGACACTTAACCATCGGAGCCACCCAGGTGCCCCAAAGCCATACCTGTTTGAGGTTTGCTTATTTACATGCTTGGGGGCTGGGTACAAACTGGGTGGCTTGTGACAGTCTCTTTTCAGCCTCGTGATTTTATTCTGGTGCAAGTTAGCACTCCTGTTACCGTTTTCAGACATGCTAAATGTATGACCAGATAAATGCAAAGAGGTGACTGTCCAGGCTGCTTGTGACTGCCACAGTCACCCTGGGACTGCACGCAAGGGAGGCCCTTCCAGCAGGTGGGCGAGGGTGGAATCCGTTTTACCTCGTCCTGTGGGTTACTGCCTCTGATCCAGCAAGCTGGCTTCCCACAGAACAGCAGAGAAGGGCCAAGAATAGGCATGGGGACCACATCAGGGTAACTGGCCAAATCTCTGTAAGAAAGACCAAGGACTTACTTCCCCTGAGGCTACCCCAGTCTTGCCCCATGGCACCCAGGGAAATGGCCTGGACAGGTGCTGGGCTCTGCCCTCTGATGGAGTACCCTCAGCTCCAGTCGGGCCTCGTCCTGCTCTATCCCCACAGGCAGGTGCTGCTGGGACACACAGAGACTCTTCGCACATGGCCATGCAGCACGCACGGCATTTACCAGCAAAGGAATGGCAGGGAAATCCCCGTTAGGGGCTGGTTGCTGGGAGGGAGCAGATGGTCACAGAAAAAGCTGGCACAGGTGTTGGGAGGGGCCCAGAGAGAGGCGGGGATGGAGGCCCTGGATTTCAGAGTGGGGAGTCTGCCCTTTATACTGCGGGTGCCGGGGGAAGCCACTCTCCCTGTCCCCTCTCCCTGGGGCCCGGGCCGACTCACAAGGGCACCGTGTCTTCTGAAGAGCTTTCCTGGTTCCTGTCAAATATTGTGAAGTCTTCCACCTTCACAGCGGTGAACGGATGCCCTTGGCCCACCACCTCCAGGCCATCAATATCCTTAGAGAGACCGAGAAAGGGAAGATTAGCTGACCGAAGACAGGTGCATCACAAGGGGCTTGGGACTGCCCAGAGGCGTACCTGCTGGCTGAAATCCAGCTCTGCCATGAGCTTCCGCAGCTCTGTGCGTCGGTAGATCAGAAACAGACTCCGATCCCAGGTGTAGCGATACCCAGCCTCCTTCCAGGCCGGCAATCCTAGAGTGGCGGGGCCAGGGGCCCTCAGCACAGTCGGCTGCGGGGGTCTCTTCCCCACCCACTAATCAGGGGCGCCACAAGCACACACCCCAGCACCGCTTCTGGGAAAGGGGAAAGTATGGCTTCCCTGTGAGGCTTGACTCCGGTCCTCCCGCCCCATCCCTACTGCCTCAGCAGCCCTGTGCAGGACTCCTGCACGACCAGCTCAGAACCCTGCAAACCTTTCGATTATAATCACAACAGCAGCCACATCTGACTGAGTGTTTAACAGCCAGCCAAAACCTCCTACTGCACACCCTGTCCCACTGAACACTCCCACAGTACTTTACAGGTGGGGAAACTGAGGACAAGAGGGCTTAAGAAACCCACTGGAGTTCGCAGACCCAACACAGCTGGGGCCCGAACCCAGCAGAGAAATAGCATGCAAACCACAAAAGCAAGCCACTAATGTCATGGAAAATTCCCGAGATGCCACATTGGAAAAGGCGAAAAGAAACAGGTGAAATTCACTTCATTAATACAGTTTAACCCAAGATCAAGAATAGTATCATTTCAACATGTAATCAATATAAAAGTGATTAATAAAATATATCTTTTAGTACTAATCTTTGAAACCCAGTGTGCAGTTCTTACAGCACACCTGAGTCCATGCCAGCCATGTTCCAGGGGCTCGATGACCACGAGCCATGGTGGCCACGTGGACAGAGCAGCCCCACAGCTTCTGCTCCCACTTTCCCCTGTCCCCCTTCCATCACTGTCTTACTGCAGGGGGGCTGGACCTCCGGGGGTTATGGGCCTCCATCCCAGGCCATTCTCATCTGGAGCCATGCCATTCCCCCTCCTAGGCCAGCCACGAGCTGCCGTCGCGTCTCCAGCCCGCTCCTCACCCATCTCTGCCTGGATGCACTGGGGCTTCCTGACGCGAGTGATGGGTTCCAGGAGGCCACGCTGAGCTTTTGTCTTTGTCATCACCAGACCCGTCAATTCATCTCCCAAGTATTCCAGGCGACTCCAGAACCCACTGGTCTCCTCACAGGTCTGGCAAGGAAGGACAGGGGAGTCACAACACCTGGGCACTTTGGAGAGAGGCTGGTGGAGGCGGCGGGGGGGGGGGGGTGCCCAGCGGGACAAGAGTGCCACAGACCTCAGATGCTCTCCCTAGGGGGGATTCCCTGCTGCTGAGAGCAGGATAGAAGCACCCACTGTGCTCTTCTGTAGCCCCAGACGGATGGCACAGGCCCATAGAGGCACCGTACTGACAAACCATGGCAGAGGACGGTGCCCCAGGTCCCCTGAAAGCTGGAGCCTTGGCTTTTAGGAGAACACTGAGACTATTCTAATATCCCAATACCATGATATCTTTTCCCTCAAACTGACTACCTCAGACCACCACAGGCTGAGCAACCTCGCTAGTCAGGCCCCTGAAAGCCTGGTAACAGTGAAGGCCTTAAGGGCTTCAAAATGCCTTGCAATGAGCATATTTTCTTGTTCCTTTTTTTTTTTTTTAAGATTTTACTTATTTATTTGGCAGAGAGAGACATAGCGAGAGAGGGAACATAACATAAGCAGGGGGAGTGGGAGAGGGAGAAGCAGGCTTCCTGCAGTGCAGGGAACCCGATGCCGGGCTCAATCCCAGGACCCTGAGATCATGACCTGAGCTGAAGGCAGACGCTTAACGACTGAGCCACCCAGGCGCCCCAATTTTCTTGTTCCTAACGGTGCAACCTGAGGCAGCCATCCTTGGATCCAGAACCCCCTTCCTCACAGAGCACCTGGGAACTCTGTCCTTACCTTCCCATCATGCTGTGTTGGAAGTGTTCGGTCAATGAGCTCCCGTTCCTCCTGGATCCGTCTGTAGGTCTCCCCAGTGTGCATCAGCAGCTCGCTCACTGGCTTCTTCAGGTGTTCTGGAAAGGTGAGAGCCAAGAATGCAGCCCCTCCCTCAGGTCAGAACAGGAGCCTAGCCCTGTGCCTGGTCAGCCCCAGGATGGACTGATTTCTGGACCCACTAAGAGCAGGAAGCACTTGGGGGTGGAGGGGGTGGAGGGCACAACGTGACCAGGCTGCATCCAGGCTTCGGCCAGGTGGAGCCATGGGAAAACACAGCAGCGGAGCCTGGGTGGTGGCCGAGGCCCGGGGGGAACCCTGTCCACTGTGCTCACCGCTGAGGGCTTCCTGCTGCTTCTTCCGCAAGGCGATGTGACGCTGCCAGTTTCTGAGAAAGTTGTGCTGAGGAGGTGGGGCCCAGGGATGTGCCTTCTTTTCTCTGGGGGCTTTCTCCTTTGGCTCTTCTTTCGCCGACATGAGGGTCACCAGAGCCGGCGGGGTGGGGATCAGCTCAGCCAGCTGAAAAGTACAGGGAGAGTGTGCAAAGGGTAAGAAGCAGGTGTTGGCGGGGGGTGGGGGAGTGGCGAGAGCAGAGACTTCTCCAGGCCTCACCCCCTGCCGTCCTCCCCCTCTGCTCAGAGTCCCTCCTCTTCTGGACCCTGACATAGCAACTCTCAGTCTCTCTGTCTCCTCACAAATGATGCTAACTGACACCTTCACAGGCAGGGTGACCGAGCCATTTTTATATGACCCCAGGCCTCTTAGCACCTGACCTGGCAGAGGTGTTTTGCCTGGAGCCAAGGAAGCAAAGCTTTGCTGAAAGCCAGCAAAGCTCAAGTCAGACAGACAGACAGACAGACTGACGCGCAGTCACAGGAGCTGCGAGAAGCTGCCCTCTTCCACCGTGTGCACCAAAGAGGCGAGCAGGCCAGGCTTTGGCGAAGGGCTAATAAAGCCAGTGGTGCGCAGAGGAACAGGAGCCCCGAGCCCCGATGCCTCTCTGGGTTCTCACTGGAGCCCGGCACACTCTGGCTTTGGGGTTCCTTGAGGCACCTCTCTATCCTTACGGTGAATTGCTGACTTCAGCTGAAGCCAGTCTAAAGGGGCTTCACTCTTTCGGGGGGAGGGTCATGAGCTTTTCAGATTCCAGGGCCCAGAAGGGGCCCCCAGTCCCCAAGTTGTGCTTGGTTCCACCAGGTGAGTACCACCGGAATGTCTCCAGTGACTGCTCCCCTCCCCACAGCTCTGCGCAAACCAACCTGGGTGTTCCCTTGAGCAATGGCAATTCTCTTAAAGTCCTGGAGACTCCCCAGGATGTGGTGAGGCAGGATCTGGTCACAGCCATGGAAGCTGTCGCCTGGGCCTGGGGAGATGGCAGGGAGGGACTAGCTCATGTCAATGTTTCAAGGCAGTTACTTTCTGTTGGTGACCCATTTTCCTCCCAAGGCTGGGCCCATGAACTCAGAGGCCAAGGCTGACAGGGTCAAGCCGGGGCCGTACCAGAGTAGTCCAGGGGCTTCATGGCTGCATCTGGGGTAGCAGGATGTGCAACTAAGTGGCAGACCTTCCTCTTCGGATCCTTGGGCTTGAGTTTCCGAATGATAAATTTCTGGGTAACAGCAGGTCGATCTTGTGTCTTAATGAAGCGAGGAATGTGTTGCTTAAAAAATAAATAAATAAATAAATAAAACAAAACAGGAGAATTCCACTTGAGATCAGGAGGAAGAAAAACACCACCCATCTCCTCGGTCCTAATTTTTGGTGGAATTCCTGAAGGCTGACAAATCTGTTGTTCCAGCTTTGTCCATATGCTGTCGAGGAAATGTCTATGCCACAGACTAAAGTCTCAGTGATGTCCGGGAGGGAAAAAGTAACATTTAAACCCTCCAGACAGTGCAGGTGAGAAGTAGCTGACTCTTCCAGGTAAAGCATGGGGTGCGGGTTCAGCAGCTGTATCCACACCTGCAATGTACTCCTCAGACTCATTTTCCCTTCTATGAAATGGGGATGATGGGCACTTGCCTCTGTGGGAAGCAAGACACCTGAACATGTCATTTCCCTATGGTTCTCTAGGACTCTCGGCAATGTTAAAATAAACCACATAGCAAATTCCTTCAGATGGGAGTTCCTGGGTAGCTCATTCGTTAAGCGTCTGCCTTCAGCTCAGGCCATGATCTGGAGTCCTGGGATCGAGCCCAGCATCGGACTCCCTGCTCTGCAGGAAGCCTGCTTCTCCCTCTCCCAGTCCCCCTGCCTGTGTTCCCTCTCTCTGTGTGTCTTTCTCTGTCAAATAAATAAATAAAATCTTTTTTTTCAATTCTTTTTTTTTAATATTTTATTTATTTATTTGACAGGCAGAGATCACAAGCAGGCAGAGAGGCAGGCAGAGAGAAAGGAGGAAGCAGGCTCCCTGCTGAGCAAAGAGCCCGATGTGGGGCTCAATCCCAGAACCCTGGGATCATGACCCGAGCCGAAGGCAGAGGCTTTAACCCACTGAGCCACCCAGGCGCCCCTAAATAAAATCTTTTTAAAAAAATTCCTTTAGATGCAAAAGTGCGAAGAATCCATGTTCGATTTTTCCATGGAATTAGACACTCCCTCTGGGTGGGGAGATGGTGGAGAGACAGTGGGCACGGTTGATGTTCCTGACCATGCAGACTGACCCAGAAATCCTCCTGCAATAAAGGATCCTGGACTTCATCCTTACCTTCTTTAGATCTTCCTTCTTAATGGCTAAGGCAAGAATGTCATCCCCTTGTAGGACATTGCTAACAGGCTCAGGTTCTTCCTGAATGGGGGGTGTGGGCTGTTCAGCTACCTTTGTCCTCTTCTTTTCTAAAGAGAAGCAGAAAGGTACCACTGCTGAAATATAAATATATGTGCAGTGTATATTCTAATAGAGATATATAATATATATTGTAATATATAAAAGCTAATATCTATCTACATTAGAGTTCATGGTAGAAGGCAGAGCTCAACTAGACAGACAGCAGAGGCTACCAAGGTGGCCTGGAGTTCTCTCTCAAATGTCCCCCTACCTGTCCCCCTTGGCCTGCTACAGTGACTGGAACTTTTGGAGCTGGAGTTGCGATCGGAAGATAGTCCATTCCAGGCTGTGCCATTTATAAGCTATCCAACCTTGGGTGTATCACCTAGCCTCTCCTGGTCTCTGTTTTCCTTTTTGTAAAAAGAGAAAGCCCAACTAAATCAATGTTTTCCAAATATTTGTCAAATGTCTGCCTGAGGGTCTTCTGAAGAGTTTTACTAAGAGAGCTTTCTAGCTACTTCTTGGGGCCAGGGCCAAGGGAACTGTATTTTATAAAAACTCCCTCGGTGGTTCTGAAGCATAGGAGTTTGGGACAACGGGACTACATGCTTTCTCAGCTCTCCGCATTAGCGGCATTGACGCATTGTTCTAGGTGAAGACGTCAGGTTTCTTAGGACACTGGCTAAAATGCAGATGCTCTGGGCAAAGCAGAACCTTCACCCCTGAGCATTTATTTCACATTCTTTCATTTAATAAATACTGTTTAAGCATCTCGCTAGGCATTGTGCTAGGTTCTGGGGATATAAAGCAGAATCTCGGGCCTCCAAGAGCACAAGCCCAAACAAGACTATCAAACAGGTTCCCTGAACTAGGGTCACTATGGGGGTGTCCAGGGAGGTACCCCAGCCCCATGTGTGGGGAGGTCAGGGGGGCTTCCTGAGGAGGTGATGTTTACACTATGAGCTGAAGATGATGGAGCTTAGACACGGGAAAGGCTCTGGGGAATAGGCATTCCAAAGGGAAGAGCACGGAGAGGCCTAGAGGCGACAGAAGAGAGTGGGCATCTGGAACTCCAAGCACATTTTTTAAATAGCTGGAGAGCAGCGAGGTGGGGGGTAGGAAGCTGTGCCTGGGAGGGAAGTAGGTGCCACATGGCTCAGAGCTTAGTGAGCTGTGTAAAGGACTTTGGTCTTTACCCCAAGGGTCATAATATGGCAAGGAATGGATAAGGGGCGCAAGATGGAATGGGGGGAGTGTTTAGGAGTCTATGGGGGGAACGAAGGGCTTGACAAAAGCGGCTCATGGGACTGGAGGAAAGTGGAGAGATCTGAGCCTCTTTCTTGCACAGGCCAGCAGGAGCGCAGCACTGAGAACTCGTGGACAGAGCAAGTCGCTCCCCAGCCAGGACGCCCTCCCTGCCTTCCTTCCACAGACGTGGGTTTACAGTTTCAAATGCATTTTGTTTCTCTGGCTGCTGCCCCCTGGTTTAGAATGTTCTTAGGTAAGGCCTGACACAGAATACGCAAAAGAAAGCCCAAGTCCAGCCTTCAGGGACTTTAAACCAAAACTTGGTTTTGTCCACTGCTACTCAAGAGTGCTCTAATGTTCAAGGGGCCATTATCACTCAAACATCAAAGTGGGGGTTTTTGATGACCCAAATCAAATGTTTTGTAGGAAGTGGCCACATGGTGGCCAAAACACCCAAGCCAGAATCATCCCAACAGCGTAACTCTAAATGAGGCCTATCGGTCAGAGTCCTCTCCTCGGTGACGGGGTCAGCAGACACCCAGGAGTATCTGTCAGTGAAACTGCAGGACTCGGTGTGCGTACACACACACACACACACACACACACACACACACACACACGCAAACAGGGCAGATGGGCTTAACCCCACGTTCTGGTCCCATCTGCTGCCCCACGGGAAGGTGCACCCTTAGGCTTGAATTTCTACTTCCTCTCTCCCTTCTCCCCAAAGTCACCCGTGTTGGTGGTCGTCCAAGAGACAACGGGGAGCAGTTGCAGGCCGGTTTTAATACACATTTTGGAACCTGGGGGCACCTGGCTGGCTCAGTTGGAGGAACGCATGATCCTCAATCTCGGGGTCATGAGTTCGAGCCCCACACTGGGCATAGGGGTGAAGTAAATAAATAAATAGACTTCACATAAATAACTATTTTGGAATTATTTATGTTTTCCAGGACATTTGCTTCCTCCGTCTGTCACCTCGTCTGGATCTACAGCTTCCCAAGGGATTACACATCTCCAGATGTGTGCTTTTCACTGGTGGGTGTCTAATCACCATGTGTAAATTTTAAACCTTCAACATTGCTAAAGGTTTCCAAAATCGTGAAACTCTGCTCTGAGGTTTTTCTGAGGTTATCTTGGATGCAGTTCAAAGCTCTGGTATAACATACAGTCAGGGAGCAGTGTGTTCTAGTTAAGGAAGTCTTTGGAAAAATGATATATACATTTTAAATTTCAATTCACCCTACAGAATATTTACCAAGCAATTTCTCTGTGCTATGAACTGCAGGGAAGGTGGTATAAAAGGTGAAGATAGGGCTCTTCCCTTGAGGAGCTGAAAATAGCAGCAGACACTAACACACACCAGCATCACATAAGGCCCTGAGTTAGTGGCAAAGACCAGGTGTTTGGTTACACATCAAAGGAGGAACAAATGGATGCGGATCCTACAGGTTAGGGCTGTAAAGAAAGGTCCAGAAGAGCACGTGCAAGGGTCAGAGGCTGAGTTAGGCCCTGAAGGACCAGAAACCTTGGGACAGGCAGAGCAGCAAACAGAGCTGTTCCAGGTGAGGTCACAGAGCAAAGGGGGAGGCAGGGCTGAGCATGGCATATGTGGGGGCATGGCGACACAGAAGGCTTGTTGGGGGAGGTGGGGGTGCCATTAGGGATGACAGAAAAATCAGGGCATGTCAGCTTGGTAAAGTAAGGCTGAAGCATTTGTCTTCTCACTGGCAGGAAGGAGGTTTGGTCCAGGAGACTGCGTTGGTAAAAGCAGCGTTTCAGAGTGATTCATCCAATGAGGGTAAGCCAGGTGGACTGGGGGCTGGGCGGGGGATGGCAGTAGTATGGAGAGGCAAGCGGGGGAGAGCAGGGAGGAAGGACGATTGTGTGGGGGTCATTTCAGGACCTGGGGGAGGGTACTCGGCAGGGTCAGGATGTGTCTCACTACTAAACCTATGGAAGCTCAGCTATTTTCCTGTTCTTTGGTCTGGAAAGCCAAGCTGAGTGAGCCCCACAGCTGGCATTTCTGCCTTGATCCTGGCAGCCGTGAGGGGGTCAAAGACCAGCCCTCTTGCACGGGGCAGTTGGGCGACATTTTGGCCGGAGGTAGGCCAGGCAGCTGGAAGCAAGGTGCTCAGGCTGGGTAGGAGTGGAGGAAAACGGGGGAAGCCTTGGAGAAGAAACCTGGCCTTGAGTTTTCTGTTTCTTGTGTTATCTAGATGTTATCCTTTTTCCGTGTTGATCAAGGTCTTTGAGAACTTGTCTTTGAGAACAGTGCAATCTGGGGGAACCAAGGGAGACGCTGTCCCTACCAGGGCTGAGCTTTACTTGATCAGGGAGGGGCATCTGGGACGGCTGGGAATCTTCCCAGTTTCGTAACAAAAGCAAACTTGGAAGGCAAAAGGGCTCGCATCCCTAAACAGATTTATAGTCACGATATTTGCTTGCCTTTTTGCTTATAATTCAGAGACCCTGGAGAAATACAGCATAAGATTATATTTGTGGATTAGCTGTATTATATCGGGGGTGGGGGGAATAAAAGTATTGTCCTACTACATTACCGACGTCCCTTGAGATATTTAGGAGGAAAAAAAGGTATCTTGCATGCTAAACTAAACAGGTTTTTTTCCCCTCCTCACCCTGGTGCATGCTCTCAACTCAAATGGCTATTTAACAAATTACATTTCCCCTTCTTAAAAATAACTATGTAGTGATAAATCGTTCCTTGATTTGTGTACAGCAGAAAGTTCAAATCTGATAAGATCCAGAAACTAGGTGTGCAGGAGGCAGTAGCTAGGAAAGACCTTGACTGCCCTTGGGAAAAGATCCCAGCTCTTCTTTCTCTGTCCACTATTAAGAATTAGATCATGAGGGGTGCCTGGGTGGCTCAGCCAGTTACGTGTCTGCCTTTGGCTCAGGTCATGATCTTGGGGTTCTGGGATCAAGCCCCATGTCGTCAGAGGGCTCCTTGCTTAGTGGGGGGTCGGCTTCTCTCCCTCTGCCCCTCCCCCACCAGCTCCTGTTGTCTCTCTCTAAATCTTAAGAAAGTTATATCATGAAACAGCATCTCAACTCAGCCTAAATTGGACTTTTATACTATAAAGAGGGATTAAAGCCAGCCATAATGACTAAGCAGGCCTCCCAGGGGTCCCTGCTGATGGCAGACCTCCTCCTCTCCTCCCACTGAGCTTTTCACCACTGCTCTGAGGCTTTGGGCCTCCCCAGCGCCTGCAAGAGCACGTCCAGACTCTGACTTAGCAAGTGAAGCCCTTGCTTGGTCTGGCCCCTGCCTACCTGTGCAGCCCTGTCTGGCTCCCTCCCTCTCCTCCACATCCACCACCTCTGCCCTGGCCACCAGTGTCCTAGTTCCATGCTTTAGCTCACACGGCTCCCGGCTCCCTAGACCTGGAGAAGCAAACTGCCTTTTGCAGGGGAGGGGAGGAAGGAGGCCAGCCACAGATGCCACCTTCTTCAGAAAACCTTCCCCTCAGATTCTAGCATCTAAGGCCTGGGTCAGGTACTCTGAGCCCCCATAACCACTTAGGGATCCCAATATTGCAGCATTCATATTTGTCTGGTTCCTCCTCCCACAGGTCACTAGACTCTGCGTTTCTTGTGGGCCGGGGTCACACAGTGGATACTGACACCATTGCTGCCCAGCACAGTGCCCACACACAGCAGACCCTCAGTAAATGGAAACAGGGGGTGGGCTGCAAATGGGAACATGTCCATGGGGGTCAGTGTGCAGTTAGACACCCCGGGACCCTGCCACCTGCAACCAGAGGGTAGCTGAGGCGGCCAGGAAGTAGTCATGTCTGCAATGGGCTCCAGGTTAAACAACTGGGATAGGTGTCATCCATCCCAAAAGGATGGATATACAGGGTGGGAAACAGAACTGGCCGAGTTAGTCATTTCTTCTGGGTTTTTCCAGCAGGTCTCTTAGGTGAACATCCTCAAGAATCCGCCCAAGGTGTTGGTTTCACCACCTCGACATGTTTCTTGCATTCTTTCCTGAACTTCTTTTCCCAAGGACTCCAGTTCCTGGCCCTTCTAAAACTCTTTCCTGACTCTTCTGCACCCCACCCAGTGGAGGGCTCCTGCCTTCTGAGTCCCACCCTAAGATATGGTTAGACGTAGAGGTCTCCTATGCCTTCCTTCCCCAAGCCATCTCCCCAGCAGTTGATCCCTGAGGCCTCTGTCAGTGTTCCTATGTCCCCATCCCCAAGGCCCAGGGTACTGGACCCCCACCCTTCGTGGGTCGCTGCCTTGTACATCATCCCTGAGGTATGGGGTACGCCTTATTCCGTACCCCATTCCCCCGTGATCTTTACCTCCATCCTGCTGTTACCCCCGTCCTCCAGGCCCCGTGTCTTGAATCCCGTCCAAGAACCCCAGCCCCTGTAGGGTTCTCCTGAGCTCCCAAGGCTGCCAGCGCCAACCTTTAATGGCTTCTGCGGCCTCCAAGAATCTGTTTGCAGGTATTCTTAGGCGGGACTCCTTCTTTAAAGACTTCATGGTGTCGCCCGCGCTCTGAGCGCGGCCCTGCGCCGCGGGGACCTGGGATAACGAGGCTGTGCGGCACCCCAGCAACCCCGCGCGCGCGCGCCCTCCCGCCAGCGGCCGCCGACGCGTCCATAGCAACCAGCGTCCCGCGCGGGGGCGCGCACCCACCGATCAACTTGGGCGGAGACTGCTTGGCAGCCATCTTTTTCATCCGGCCACGCCCACGCGCCCGCCGTGGTTCACTCCTCCCGCGCGCGAATCCGGAGCACAGCGGGGCGTGACGTCAAAGGGGCGCCGGAGAGCGCCGTGACGTCAGTGGCCAGCGAGAGCGGGGCGAGGCGCCAAGTACTGGGGGAGGTGGGTGGGACGGCAGGGTAGGGGCGGCCCAGGCTCCGGCTTTCCCTCTACGTCTCCAGGCGGCTGCTGCCCGGTCGTTCCTTTCATGCCAGGCTGAAACCCCCTGCGTGGCTTCTCGTGGGTTTCAGGGACTCGGTGGCCCCTGCCTGTCCTTTCCGGGCGCCTGTGTCCTACACCCGCCCGCGCTCGCTACAGGCCATCCATCACCTCCCAAATAATTGAGGCTTTTACCACAACTTGGGCCCTTCTCACACTGCAGGTTTCAGTCCTTGGAGATAAAGCCCTTAACTCCCTAATTTTTTTTTTTAAGATTTTATTTATTTATTTGACAGAGATCACAAGTAGGCAGAGAAGCAGGTAGAGAGAGAGGAAGGGAAGCAGGCTCCCCGCTGAGCAGAGAGCCAGGATGCAGGGGCTCCATCCCAGAACTCTGGGATCATGACCTGAGCTGAAGACAGAGGCTTTAACCCACTGAGCCACCCAGGCGCCCCTGACTCCCTAATTTAAAGTAGCCCCTCTGTGGTCTCAACTTTATAATTGCACCCCGTGTATTTTTTCCCTAGAGCCCTAACATGTTCTCGAGTTATCCTGTTTGTTAAGGGGGTTGGCCGTTGTTGTTTGAGTTCCTTGTGAGAATGTAAGCTCCATAAGATCATGGCAGGCCTGTCACTTGTCCCCACCCTGTTTAGCACCTACATTTAGCACGTAGCAGTCACTCATTGTGGAGTAATAAAGGGGCTTTAGAGCCAGACTGCCTACTTGCTAGCTCTGTGTTCTTGGACCAGCTCCTTGATGTCCCTGACCCACACTTTTCTCACTTGTAAGTGAAGGTCATAAGGCCTCTCCCACAGGCCACTGTAAGGTTTAACTGAGAGTGTGCATTTAAACTACTCACTACAGGGCCCTCCGTAAGGTGTAGAATCTTCCCAGTTAGTTCTCAAAATTATGCTAGGGCTGGGGAGATACACTCTGTACCCATTTTACAGATGAAAAACTGAGGTCTACAGAAGAGGAGGATATAAAGTCACCTGACTAGCAAGAAGTACAATTTAAACCTGGTTCTCCCAATTCCAAGGCCAGGACTCCTGTGCCCTGTCTTCTGGGCCATGTCTGAGCTTGGCTGTAGTTTGCCCTAGAGAGGGGAGGAAATAGGGAAGATGCCTGTGGGGGTGGTTATTCTCCGGGCTCCCTGCCTGTCCCAGGGGGCACAGCCTCTTCATGCCCCCTTTACATGGTCACTCCTTATGATTGAAACATCCTTCCTGGGCAGCCAAACACCAGCTTCCTTCCACTCTCTCCAACCCCCCCTCAGAGAGTCCCCAGTTCAGTCCACTCCATGAACATTTATGGAGCACTTATGAAAATACCAAGCTGATCACTGTGTCTTCTGGGCTCACGAGGGAGCAGGCACTGAGATGTGGTTAGGAGTGCAAAGTGTTTATTGCCTGGAGGAGCGGGGGTGTGATAGGGCCTAGGAAAGATGAAGGGGGAGGAAGTGGGACTGGGCTGGGAGAGCCTCAGACTGTGTTGCATATCACACAGAGTGGTAGACCTCTGGGGCAAAGAACGTTCATTAGAGGCTGTCGGCTAACTCCGCTCCTTGCAGGTGAACAGGGAGTTCTTTCTTGAAGAAAGCAACCTGGAGCTTTGTGACATATGGAGGAACATAAGAAACATTCTCTCTTGCCCTCTGGGTGCTCAGAGTCCACTCTAGAGCTAAAGACAAACACTCATGAAACTCAGCCAAGGGCCCAGCTTCTGGAAAGCCTTTTAGCTTCGGGAGATTGCATAGCTTGTGAGTAGCAGGTTGGGAGCAAGACAGAGGTCTGAGGGCCATTCAGGGAGGGTTCTGCAGAGACTAAAGGACAATGGAAGAAGAGGGTGGGAGAGGTGCTTGGTTAGGCAGGTACACAGCCTGGCTGGGCTCTGCTGCCATCCCCTGAATGACCTTGGACAGGTCCCATCCACTTTCTGGGCTTCTGTCTCACCATCTGCTTCATGAAGGTGTCAGACCAGATCAGAGCTGCTTAACCTTTGGAAAAATCTAAGCAAAGCTAGGAAGTTTCTCCCCTGATGTGTGCATTTAGATTTTTTAAAAAAATTATTATGGTAAAATACATGTAGCATTCACCATTTTACTAAATGCAATTCAGAGGTGTTTAGTGCACTCACAAGGCTGTACAACCATCGCGACTATCTAGTTCTGGAACTTTTTCATCATTGTACAAACCAAGCAGTCACTCCCCATTCCCATCTTACCTGGGCTGCAGGCAACCACTGATCTTCTTTCTTTATTGATTTGCCTGTATTCTGGATGTTTCCTGTAAGTGGAATCACATGCTGTCGGGCCTCTTGTGTACGCCTGCTTTCACTCAGCTTGTGTCCAGCCTCATGCATGTCATGGAACCTGTTGGTGCTCTAGTCCTTTCTATGGCCGTATAATATTCCCCAGTGGGGTTCTACCACATTCTCTTTATCCACCATGTGGTTTTGTGCATGATTTTGCCTTCAATTACAGGGACTCCCTTGAGTTCAGTCCTGTGTCTCTGGGGGAAGCTAAGGTCAGTCTGCCTACGATACAGAGCTGGGTCATCTCAAAGTGGATTTCCAACTTTAACATATGTGCTCAGGGGGTAGTGATTAATCACAACCTGGGAACAGCAGAATGTGTATCAGGGAAGCCTTCCTGGGGGAGGTTTCATTGGAGGTGGGCTACTGAAGGTAAGAAGGCAATAGGTCAGGTGGCAGGCCCTCCTTGTGTCCCCACAGCAGGAGCTGAGGCCCCAATAGGAGAAAGCTCTGGGGGTGGAGGGCAGGGCAGGGACCAGCATCATTTAGCTGGAGCAGTGTCCCTACCCCCCCACCCCCTGCCTCCCGCCTCCAGCAACCTTCTGAAGCCCAGGGAAGAAGCGGTGGCTGGGTCGACAGAGGCAACAACCTCAATTACTGCCTTATGTCTCAGTTTATTTCTACCCAGCCAGGTGCCGGGCATGTCGTCAGCCACTCTTTGCAGAGGCTTAATAGCCTCCCGAAATAGACACTGTGTTTCCTTCACAGGATGCACCATCCCCTCCCAGGGACAGCCACCCTCCCAAGGCCCAAGGCTGGAGCAGCCTGTTCTTCAGCCTCTCCCATCTTGCTGCCTGCCCTCACCTCGGGCTGTCTCCCCCAGGTCAAGCCGCTGCTTCCACCTCGCCTCCACGGACACACCTGGCTCACTCTCCACATCTGGCTCACTCCCCTCACATCTGGCCACGGCCCTCTGAAACAACAAATCACATTCCTGGCCTCCTCACCAGAACGTGGCTCAGCCAGCACTCGGCGGCCATCTTAGATTCTTCTGGGCCCTGAAGTCAGGCCCCAGCTGGACTCTATCCCCAGAAGGGACTGACTTCAGTCTCAGGGATGGTGTGAAGACTCCGGACACCGCCCCCAGGCTCGAACTGCCCTTCCTCTCCCTGGAGAAGGACTCAAGGGGAGACTTTTAGGCTACACAGAGTAGGAGTGAGGAGCAAGGGGAGCTCTGGAGTAAACCGCAGATTAGCATCTCAACATTGTCCTTCCTAAACCACCTCTCTCCTCTCTGGAGTGGGGACAGCACTGGCCCCTGAGTCGCTGTCACCCTCTGTCGTCTCATCCTGTTTCGCTATCCTCAGAATCCTTACCCCATCCTACTGTTGGCCTGCTCCCACCGAAGCATGAGGGCCTGGGGAGTGGGCCGCTTGCCAGTCAGACTCGTGGCTGGATCCCAGTTCCTGGAATAGTGTCTGGCACTTGGAAGCCATCGACAATGGGTGGGGGTGGGGGGAAGCCTGGAGATGCCCCAGTGGGTTCCTGGTAGCTGCCTTCCAGTATCTGTGGGGCAGGGAGGGAACCTGGCCCCCTGGGCAGCAGCACGCAAAGGCAAAACCATAAACCACAGTGACATGCCCAGGAGGTTTGCTGTAAGACTTTTCTAAGAACCAGAGCTTGCCTCTGGTGTGGAAATTGCTGGGACCATCTGTCTGGACCGCTATCAAGGACATCCCCGAGGTGAGTGGACATCAAGGTCTGGGGCTCTGTGCTGAGGTTGGAGGTTCTCTGCCAGTTCCTTCCCTCTCTCGCGCCCTCCCTCCTTGTTCTGGTCAGGAGAAGGCTGATTGCTGAGGGGAGGATGAGGGCTGAGGGAGCGGGCTCCCCTTGAGGGCTTCCTCCACTAGATTGGGGGAGGCGGCTACCTGAGGAATTGCCTCAGGCCACCAGTGAGAACGTTGTTCCAGTGGCACATGGCCTGGACCCGGGAGAGAAGATGCTGATGAAAGGCTCTAGGCCTGACTCTCTCTCTGGCTGTGTGACTCAGGCACTGGGTCTCCCCTCCTCGGCTTCCCTTACAGAATGGGCTCCCTGCTGCCTGCCTTCCTCTACTTCCCAGGATCAGTGCAAGGCAAAAAACAAAAGTAAGCTGTGTGTTAGTCCTCTGAAAACTGCAGAGGAAAGGGATTGGGGTCAAGGCCCAGAGCACTCCATTCCACTAATTTCTCTCTTAGACTGTGCGGTAGGCAGAGGGATAGCTCCCCAAAGATTTCCACATCCTCATCGCCAGAAGCTGTGAGTTGGTTACCTCAACACAGCAAAAAGGGGCTTCACAGATGTGATCGCAGAGCGGGGAAAGAAGGGGAGTTTCCCCTGAATTATCCCACGGACCCAGTGTAATCACTGGGTCCTTGTAAGAGAGAGGCAGGGGGGTCAGAGTCAGAGAAGGAGATGATGGCAGGAGGTAGAGTCAGAGCGATGTGGCCATGAGCCAAAAAATGCCACAGGCTTTAGTCGCTAGAAAAATCAAGATGCCACTTTTTCCTAGAGCCCCAGGGGGAACAGCTCTGTGGACACCTGGATTTTAGCCATTTCTGACTTGTGACCTATGGCACTGTAAGATACAAAGTTTGTGTTGTTTTGGGCCTCCAAGTTTGTGGTGGTGTGTTACGGCAGCTGTAGAAGATTCCTATAGATGGGGCCGTATAGACGCTGCCTCAAATTTGATTCTCTAACACTTTTTCTACATTCCTCCTCGGTCAATGAAAACTTGTGTCATTCCCAAGTTAGTTCATGACTCCCATGTTATCAGTAAGTGAATCACGGCTTATTGTTCTTGAGTTCCATTTTAGCAGAGCATCCAAATTCCACACAACCAAGTTCAAATCCCAGCTCAATAATTTTCTGGCTGGGGGACTTTGAGCTAGGTCACTCAACTTCTCGGAGCCTGTCTGTTCTGTGGCAAAAATAGGGAGTTGTAAGAATTAAATAGGATTCCATTTGAAAACTCTTTCCCAGATAATAAAGGTCATGTTCAAGGTTGCTAGAGACATTACAGAAAGCCCTGTTAAGTTAGAATTTCAGATAAGACAAATATATACAGGGCACCTGGGTGGCTTAGTCTGTTAAGCATCTGCCTTTGGCTGAGGTCATGATCCTGGGGTCCTGGGATTGAGTCCTGCATCAGGCTCTCTGCTCAGCAGGGAGTCTGCTTCTCTTTCTGCCCCTCACCCCACTCGTGCCCCTCCCCTCTCTCAAGTAAATAAATAAAATATTAAAAAACACAGATATATACATATGTTTTTTAGTATAAGTATGTGTCATGCAATATTTGGAACATACAGTAAAAATGTATTGTCTTATCTGAATTTCAAATGTAACTGAGTGTCTGTATTTTTATTTGCTAAATCTGGCAACCTTAGTCTTGTCCCAGGTCACACAGCTCATAAGCAATAGAGTGAAAAGTCTGGCCTTGAGCAGATGGGCCCAGTCACACAGCAGCCTTGGACTCACGACTCAATGGAGGCTTCAAAAACAAAGGCAGCCTAAGCCTTGGAAGCCCAAGGCCCACATCTTTAAAATATCTACAGCGGTCATGAAAATCAATTTTTTTTTTTTTTAAGTAATCTCCATACCCAAGAGTGGGGTTTGAACTCACGACCCTGAGACCAAGAGTCACATGCTGTACTGACTGAGCCAGCCAGCACACCACGAAAATCAGATTTTAAAACACCACACAAATAAATGTTTATATCTATTATATGTATGCATAACATGTGTATAAGTATATAAAATTGAAACAGTACGAAAATAAATGGAAGAAACTGTATGTTAAGAAGTGCTTTTTTTTTTTTTTAATTAAGATTTATTTATTCGGGGTGCCTGGGGGCTCAGTGGGTTAAGCCTCTGCCTTCAGCTCAGGTCATGAACTCAGGGTCCTCGGATCAAGCCCCGAATCAGCACTCTGCTCAGCGGGTAGCCTGCTTCCCCCTCTCTCTCTCTCTGCCTGCCTCTCTGCCTACTTGTGATCTCTGTCAAACAAATAAATAAAATCTTAAAAAAAAAAAAAGTAGGGACGCCTGGGTGGCTCAGTTGGTTAAGCAGCTGCCTTCGGCTCAGGTCATGATCCCAGCGTCCTGGGATCGAGTCCCACATCGGGCTCCTTGCTCATCAGGGAGCCTGCTTCTCCCTCTGCCTCTGCCTGCCATTCTGTCTGCCTGTGCTTGCTCTCTCTCCCTCTCTCTCTCTGACAAATAAATAAATAAAATCTTTAAAAAAAAAAAAAAGTAGATGAGTGTTTGCCAGGGATGGAGGGTGGGGGGTGGGGGGTTGAAGAGTGTCTGCTAATGGATATGGGTTTCTTTCCAGGGTGACAGAAATGTTCTGGAACTAGATAGTGGTGATGGTTGCATAACCTTATGAATATAGTAAAACCCACTGAATTGTACACTTTAAATGGTGAATTTTAATTTTTTTTTTTAGATTTTATTTTTTCTTGGGGCACCTGGGTAGCTCAGTCAGTTAAGTATCTAACTCTTGATTTCAGCTTGGGTCATGATCTCAGGGTTGTGAGATTAAGCCGAGTCTGGCCCCATGCTCAGTGGGGAGTCTGCTTGAGATTCTCTCTCCCTCTGCCTCTCCACCCCTGCTCTTCCTCTTTCTCAAATAAATAAATAATTCTAAAAAAATAAAAAAGATTTTGGGGGCATCTGGGTGGCTCACTCTGTTAAGCATCTGCCTTTGGCTCAGGACATGATCCTGGGATCCTGGGATGGAGCCCTGCATCTGGCTCCCTGCTCAGCAGGGAGTCTGCTTCTCCCTTTCCTTCTGCCCCTCCCCACTTGTGCTCGCTCCCTTGCTCACGTGCTCTCTCTTTCTCAAGTAAATAAATCTTTTTTAAAAAAAGAAAGATTTTACTTTTCTTTGAGTCATCTCTATGCCCAATGTGGGGCCGGATCTCACAACCCTGAGATTAAGAGTCACACGCTCCACTGACTGAGCCGGCCAGGGGCCCCTTAATGGTGAATTCTATGTTATTTGAAGTGTCATGTGAATTTTGTCTCAATTTAAAACAAGAAGTACAGTTGAAGTTCTTAGAAGGCTACCAAGGCCACGGTGAGCCCTCAGGGAGGTTAGTTGCCATTTAGCTTAAACTCTGGGATTTGTAGAGCGGTCCAGATTGAGTTGATAGAAAAAAAATTCTTAAAAGGCATGTGACCTTTAGAGGTTGAATTCACATACTTAATATATGTTAAACATTTCTTGGGGCGTCTGGGTGGCTCAGTCAATTAAGCATCTGACTCTTGATTTTGACTCAAGTCTTGATCTCAGGGTCCTGGGATTGAGCCTGGTGTCAGGCTCCCCACTCAGCAGGAAGTCTGCTCAGCGCCCCCCTCCCCATCCCCCCTGCTTTGCCCTTCCCCCTGCTCATGGGCTCTCACTCTTTCTCTTAAATGATTAAATAAATCTTTTTAAAAAAATATTTATTTATTTGACAGAGATCACAAGTAGGCAGAGAGACAGGCAGAGAGAGGGGGGAAGCAGGCTCCCCGCCAAGCAGAGAGCCCAATGCGGGGCTCAATCCCAGGACCCTGAGATCAGGACCTGAGCTGAAGGCAGAGGCTTAACCCATTGAGCCACCCAAGCACCCCCTCATCTACTTTCTATCTCTATGGACGTAACTATTCTGGACATTTCATGTATATGAAGTCATATAGTATGTGGCCTTGTTTGTCTGATTTCCTTCACTTAGCATTTTATCCAGGTACATCCATGTACATCCAGGTACATCCAAGCTGGGGGATGTGTGAGTAGGATTGTTGAATTGTCCCCGGAACCTGCAGACCTTGTTCAAGATTAGGGTTGCCTGCTGGACAGTTTGCATCACTCATTTGTATTGCTCATGAATTGCTGGTGGTGGTGGACCCAGAGGAGGGGTATTTGCCTCTTCAGTGATCTAAAGCAACCTCCAGGAGCCCAGACCTTGCTTGTCCCCCACTGGTCCTCAGAAAGGCATTTGGCCTCTCCCTGGGGGCTTGATCGAAATAAGAAAGGTCATCAAAGAAAGGGAAACCTGTAAGTTGGTCAGGTTCAAGGGCAGACCTCTTCTACTGGAAGAAAAAGAAACATTATTCATTTGCTTTAGCTTATGTTACTTTGGTTCTCTGTCACATACACGTGAACCTAAACTTCATAGACACATGTGCTGAAACTCTGTGGAGTATAGAGGAGGACCTGCACAAGTTACTTTCTATGCTGTGGGAATGCTTGTACGGTTAGTGCTTTTTACAATAAGAATGTATTCGTGTGTTATTTGTATACACATGGGTTTCAGAGCCCTGGAGAATACAAACTCAGTGCCACCTAGGGGACCTGGGGTAGTCAGTTACCTCTCCGAGCCTGTTCTCGCATCTATAAAATGGGCATGATAATAATAGAACTTATCTCACTGGGTTGGTGTGGGGCTTAAATGAGCTAATGCAGATAGAATTCTTGGCATGGCTCTTGGCTCACAGCTATAACTACACTATATAACGCCACCACATAGGCCCTGTTGGTGGTAGAACCAATGAGAAAAACCCAGGACATACTGTTGAGTAAAAAAACAGCTTGCAAAATTGGCACATGAATATGGTCCCTTTGGTGAGAAACTATTTTTATTTCTGCATCTCTATGTATACGAATGCATCGAGAGACGCCTGGAGGGATGGTTGTCCAAATGTTAGTAGTGGGAACTTCTGGGGAGTAGAATTTTTGCTTTCTTCTCCATGGTTGAAAAAGAGCATTATGATTTTTTGAGCTGGAAAATAGAAAAAGAAACATCTTCTGGAAAACTCTAACAGTTCACACCAAGAATCATTTGCGCCTTCCCGCACTTTGACCCAAACTCTCTCCTTCTTGGGAACTGACCGGAGGAAAGAACTGAAATGAAGAAAGAAGCTAAATCCATAAAAGCACGTTGCCAGGGCATGATTTATAGTGGAGAAAAACGGGTAACCGCTTAAGTGACTTCCATCAGGGTAATAATTATGAAATGATTCACCCACTGGAACATCGCGCAACAGTTAAAATGAGACAGGACGGCCATGTAACAACATCGAATGAAGCTTCTGACCCAGGGAGAGGCCAAAGGGGCAGATGCAAAATGAGATCTGTGCTGGAGCCCAACTGGGCAAAAAGCTTGCATTCATTTGCCTTGCAAGGGAACACAGGCCAGTAAAAACCACTGAATGTGTTAGGGCCACTGATGGCTGGGGATTTTTTATTCTTTCTTTTTCATTTAGAATTCTAATGTTTCCATAATGTTATTTGTGTAATAATTTTTTTTTAAGCGGCTTTAAAAATCCCCTTAGAGAAAAGAAGGGGAAGACAGGGAGAGGAAGATGGGAGGGAGGGGCTGTGCATAAGAGAAATCGGATGGAATCTAGAATACAGGGCAACAGTTTCTGCTCAGCCTTCCACCTGGGTGGTCCCAGAGGTTGTGCCCACTTGGCTCCCTGACTTGAGAGGGATCAGATGGATGGAAGAGTTGCCGAAGTTAGGAAGGCAAGCCATTAGCTGACTGGGTTGAGGACTCTTTGGCTTGGGACCATCTGGAAAAGTCAATCATGCTTGCTACTGACAAATTACAGAGAAATGAGCACTAGTGAGCCAGCCAGAGGGGAAATCCAGGCAAACTTCCTGGTGGTTATTTTGGCACTGCAGAGCTCAAGGATGTGCATATCCTCAGAGTCAGTAATCCCACTTCTTAGGACTCATCCTAAACCTAAGGAAATGGTCAAGCCAGTGTGTACAAATATTTACCTAAGACGTCCATCACAGAGCTTATAAAAATAACACTTAAACGCTCAGGTCCACCAAAAAGGAACTGGAAAACCAAATTTTGGCATGCCCACGCAGTGGTACGCTATGGACACAGATCTGACGCGAAGAGATGCTCACCACATATTAGGTACGAGAAGGCTCCATGGCAAGACCGAGATGCTCCCATTTTTGGAGAACTGTGTGTGTAAACATGCTCATTTGCATGTAAGAATTCCTACAGACGCCCACTGGAATCCTGACGGTCATCCATCTTTCAATGGTGGGATTACAGATTGTGTCAGCTGGGGCGGTCTCAATTACACTGCAGTGACACCCTGAAAACCTACCGGTTTCCAACAACAAAATGGTGATTTCTCACTCCTGCTTCTATCTGTTGTGATCGGCACCCATATTCACTCTGGGACCCAGACTGACAGTCTCTACCCGAACGTGGCAGGCCTCTGTGGCAGAGGAAGGAGATAGTGCCACCCACACCCCAACCCCTCCCCGGGCTCCTACAGCAGTTTAAGGCCACTGTCACAGTCCCCCTAACCAGGTCCAACAGGGCAGGCAGATCCTCTCCCGTGGGTCCTCAGGGAGCAGCACTCAAGGAGGGCTAGTAGACATTTTGAACAATTAACGCAACCTATCACCCAAGTTATTCCCCCCTTGTCTTAGCACCTTTGGGCTGCTGTAACAAAAGTAACACAACCTGGGTGTGTTCAACAATAACTATTTACTTCTCAGTTCTGGAGGCGGGGGAAGTCCAAGATCAAGGTGCAGGCAGATTTCCGGTCCTCGGAGGGTCCACGTCCTGGTTTGCAGACGTCCACATCTTCTCAGGTGGTGGAGCGAGTTGGGGAGTCCTCTGGGGCCTCTTTTAGAAAAACTAAGGCTCCACCCTCATGACCTAGTCACCGCCCAAAGGTCCCACCTCCTAATACTGTCCCCTTGGGGACTCTGTTTCCAGGTATGAATTCCTGGGGGCCAGGAGCCAAAAACACAGACTTCATAGCAATCCTATTATTTCAAGTCCTTTTCTTTGCAGCATGTAGTCCTGTCCCAGGAAGGGGACGGCCTCGCTGTTGGTGCCTCTTCGGGAGGGAAAACAGACACCTCAAGTTCAGCTACGTGGTGCCGGGCAGACACAGCAGCTTCAAGCCTGAGGGACAGAGGCCAGAAAGCGGTCAGAAATCTGCCTAATTTAAGAGACAGGTTAACCGACCTGTTATGAAATGACGAAGTAGCAGAAAGTTCTGGATGTCCAGAAGCTTTACACCATGGTGTGCTACTTTCTCCTCACACGACTTGAGTCAAGAATCTCTCTGAATGTCCCCATGTGTAAAATGAAAATTTAAAATAGCTGCCCCGCGGGGGGTGCCCGGGTGGCTCAGTCAGTTAAGCGTCCGCCTTCGGCTCAGGTCATGGTCCCAGGGTCCTGGGATCAAGCCCCGCATCCAGCCCCACATCGGGCTCCCAGCTCATCGGGGAGCCTGCTTCTCCCTCTGCCTCTGCCTCTGCCTGCCGCTCCCCCTGTTTCTGCTTGCTTTCTCCTTCTCTCTTTCTCTCTGGGTCAAATACATTAAAAAAAAAAAATCTAAAATAAATATATAAATAAATAAATAAAAATAAAAGAGCTGTCCTGGGGCGCCTGGCTGATTCAGTCAGTAGAACATGTGGCTCTCGATCTTGTGGTCTCGAGGTCGAGCCCCATGTTGGGTATAGAGCCTACTTAAAAAAAATAACTAAAATAGAATAAAATACCATAAAATAAAATCGCTGTTCTGCCCACTGCACACTGCCTGGTTGGGGATGGGGACAACTCAGTTTAAGGCTTAAACTGGTAACACGGCTCTTAGAGCCCATGGAAGGTTTGGTCCCTCGGTTTGTAACCATACACTCAGACATACTCCACTTCCCCAACTCCTCTCATCACTTCGTCCCCAAAGTGGCTTCTTGTCCCCCTTTCATTTGTTCCTGTGCTCTCAGCCTGCTGGGTGGGAAGATGACAACCAGAGCCTCACTAGGGCAGAGGAGAAACCCCCTGATGGATGAACCATGGAAGGCCCAAGACAAAGATGGGGGGACCCCACTCCAACAAATCATGTCAGAAAGGAGCCATGTTCCCCTCGATTCTCCTAACGTCATCCCCTCAGGATGGAAGGGGGAAATGTCAGCGCTTCCCAAACTGGCCCACATGTAAAAGCTAGCGGCCGGGGTGCCTGGGGGCCTCACTGGGTTAAGCCTCTGCCTTCGGCTCAGGTCATGATCCAAGGGGTCCTCAGATCCAGCCCCGCACATCTGGCTCTCTCTGCTCAGCAGGGAGCCTCCTTCCGCCCCCCCACTCCACCTTCCTGCCTCTCTGCTTACTTGCGATCTCTCTCTCTTAAAAAGTAAACAAACAGGGGCGCCTGGGTGGCTCAGTGGGTTAAAGCCTCTGCCTTCGGCTCAGGTCATGATCCCAGGGTCCTGGGATCGAGCCCCGCATCGGGCTCTCTGCTCAGCCGGGAGCCTGCTTCCCTACCCCCCTGCCTGCCTCTCTGCCTACTTGTGATCTCTGTCAAATAAATAAATATTTCAAAAAAATAAACAAACAAAAATAATAATAAAAGCTAGCAGCCTTAGGCTCTACTTGCCAGAGATTCTGACTAGGAGGCTGAGAGTGGGAGGAGGCCCAGTCACAGAAGGTGATCCATGCCGCCCCCACTGGGCTCTGGCTCCTGTCTAAGCCCTCTGCACCTGCCTCTGGAGGTGCCCCAGCAGGGAGGGCCCAGACATCTCAAGTAGCACGAGCCCTGGCAGCTGGGAGAAACCTGAGTGTGCCTAGGTTATCTGATGGGGCACCTGCCCCAGCCCGTGCTCACTTCTTGGGTATCAAGCTCATGGGAAGCCTTGGGAAGAAAGGTGTCCGTTCCCCCCTCCCTCCCAGGAGCACAGCTCACCCTTCCAGCTGCCCCAGGGCCAGAGGGGGAGGTAAAAACACACAAAAAAAACAAAAAAAACCCGAAGGCACCCTTTCTAGCTCCCGGCCCTTCAAAACCAAACTCCCAGCAGGCTTAGCTCGCCCCGCCCATCTTTACCGATAACCTTGGGCTTTATCTCTCGACCCATTTATCAACACCAGCAGTGAGTTCCTCGAGGGCTGGGTGGGTCTTATTCCTCTCTGCACGCCCCGCCCCTAGCGGAGCACACCATTAGTGCTTGCTGAATATTTCATGAATAAAGGAGAGCTAGTAACACTAACCACCTAACCGCAGGGTCAGAGAAGGACTGATACTCACACCCGCTAGGTGCCCAGGAAATGCACGTGCTCCCACATCTGAGAGGATGCAGGGAACCCCATCCTTAGTCACCCGGCCAGAGGCTGCACTGAGCATGCTTCGATGAGCACCGGTACTAAATTATGTTTGACATCACAGGACCCTTTGATATGCTAAGGTAAGAAAGTTACAGAACCTCTTCACAGAAAAATGCCCCCTTCCTCTCTTTCTCTCTCTCTCCCCCTTACCCCTGTCTGTCTCTCTCACATACACATACACCCTGCATACAATTTCTAGGTTAAGAGTTTCAGCCCTTTGGGCACCTGAGTGGCTCAGTGGGTTAAAGCCTCTGCCTTCAGCTCAGGTCATGATCTCAGGGTCCTGGGATCGAGTCCCGCATAGGGAGGGAGCCCGCTTCCCCCTCCTTCTCGGCGTGCCTCACTGCCTACTTGTGATCTCTCTCTCTGTCAAATAAATAAATAAAATCTTAAAAAAAAAAAAAAAGAGTTTCAGCCCTTAAAAAAAAAAAGAAAGAAAGAAATGGGGAAAGCTCTTTTTTTATGGATGAATGGCAGTTACAAATGTGGACAGGGTGTTAGAGTTAGGAACGCACGTTCTGCACCTCCTGGTGTAGTCACTGATTTCCGCAAGGATCAGTAGGGAATGCTGACATCGTTGCCGCAGTGACTGTTAGGGAACAGGGCATTCATTTGGTCTCAAGGTATCACCCTACTAATAATCTATTCATTTCCAAGAAAAATGTACTTGGATGACGGGCAGGTTGGTCATCCACCCCCCTTCGTCACGTGATCAAAATCAGCATTATTGAGAGTGGGCTGACCTGCTATATTGTGTACCCTGAGCTACACAGTATCTGTGTGTACCTCCTGCCAGACTGTTTTACCTAACCCAATCATTAGTAAACAGATAACACCCAGAATGTGGGACATTCTGTAAGACAAGTGGCCTCCACTTGGAAAAATTTACTGTCATAAAAATAAACAAAAAGGAAGGAGGCTTTTTCAAAAGAAACCAAACATATGTGATGGCCATAAGTAAAGCATAAAATGTCCCTGGAGCCTGTGGCCTTCCCCCTCCCCCCACCCCTCCCCCCACCCTCTGCCCTGGCCAAGGAACTTGATGGTGTTTTGGAGACATTTGGGGGAAATAACAAAAAGGACCAGACGTCACTGCATGAATGGACACTTTCTCAGGTTGACAGCCGGGCTGTGGTCATGCAGGAGAATGTTCTTTTTCTTAAGAGATACAAGCTGAAATCTTTGATGTCTACACCTTTCTTTCAAAGGGTGCAGCAAAGAAAAAGAAAGAGCGAGCGAGCTGGCTATTCAGAGGTAAAGTAAATGTGGCCAGAACTTAGCAGTCAGTAACTCTACAGGCTCAGCATAACGTCTGGAAACATGGCTCTTTTCTCTTTTTACAGGTCGGAGATGTCCTTGGTGACATTCCGAATGCTCACTCTTTCCAGACTGTACAGACGCCCCGCAGCGAAGGCTATGTGCTTTACATTGAACTGTGCTTTTAACTTTTCTGTAGGCTTGGAATCTTTCAAAATGGAATGTACAGTGGGGGAAGGAATCAGCCCTGGACGAAGGCTCGGCCCCCCAAAGCAGGATTCTACCCTCCAGGGAAGAAGGCTGGACAAAGAAGACCAAGGTCAAGGCGGGCTCACTGAGTTTGTTAGGCTGTTTAAATAAAACCAGGCAAATGTTTCTGTAGGTAAAAGGCCAGGGGAAAATTACCAGGCTCTGGGTGTTCCTGAATTCTTTCTTCTCTCCTCCCCTTTCCCTGCTTAGCTCCCTCCCACCTTCACTCTCTAGAGGGAAGGGGTGTAGAGGGGAGGGAAGTGGGGGGTCGCAGGAGGGTCCTGAGGCTCTGGCACCCCAGATATAACATGGTTGCCCAAAGAGAAAGGGTAAGGCCTGCTCTGATCTTTCCTACTGTCCTCAGAGTCTGGCAGGCCGCTGTACTGGATGTAGGCATGGGCCCCCCAGCACACGCCAGGGGGACCTCTATGCCCTGCCCTATGTTGTAGGGACTAGAAGCCTGAAAGCTAGAGTTCTCAGAATCTCTTGCCAGCCAGGATTTGCTTTAGAGCCCACTAGCGAGAGGTACTTGCAGAATCCATTACTCCTTCTCTGGTGGTGGTGGGTGGACCTGATACCAGTTCCCAAACCAGAAATGTCCTCCCATGCACCTTGCTGTAGCCATGCCCCTGGGGATGCCAAGTCTGGGCACTGAGACAGCACCTGCTAGTGAAGAGCATCAGCCCTGCCCCCAAAGCCCACCTGGCGTGGTCCTGTGACACAGGAATGTCTGGTCATCCTCCTTGCACAGGGGAGGGAGTCCTCTGTGCCCAGGCTTCTTGGAGTAGAGGCAGAAGGGTCAGCAACAGACAGTCTAGCACAGCCAGACCCTCCCAGGAACACCGAAGACCCCTGGAAAAACAAGAGGCCTGGGTGTGACCGCTTCATCTTACCGATTTCAATCCTCGCCCTTCAACAGTATGAAGCCCCCAGCCACCCCCGCCCCCCCATCCGTCCTTTTCTCTCCTGGGCCCGTGGATCTGTAGTCAGGGCTCCCTGGGCCTCCTGGTTCCTGCCCCCCACCCCCCCACGACACACCTGTGATCCAGCAGCAACAGGCCCTGCACCAGCAGCACCTTCACCTCCTGGCTTACTCCAAACACGTCCCAGAGGCTCAGCTCGGGCTCAAACTGCCCCCAGTGCTGGGAAAGCAGAAGGGGGAGGGGTGCAGAGACCATGGCGGGGAGTTGGCCAGGCTACTCTGGTCCCCTGTCTGGGGGTCTGCACAGGGATTTCTGCAATGACTCATGCCATCTAGAGTGGGGGGGGAGGGGCTGCGGCCCTAGTCCAGGGTCCTCACCATGGCCCCACCCTGCCCAGCATTTCTGCCCATCAGGCCCTGGCTGGGCCAAGGCCAACCTCCAGCTGCCCGGCCCAGAGAACTAGGTTTGCATCTGCGGTGCCTGTGGGCATGCACAGAAGGGAGAGGGATTCTGCAAGACCTAGGAGAAGGAAGTGGTGTGCCACAGCCCCCCACCACCGCCTTACCTGGTGAGTGATCCCCACGTCCGTACGTAGCCCCATGGCCAAAACTTCCTCTAGCCTGGGAGAACAACCATCAGCCTGTCTTGTAGAGGAGACATAGGCCTCCCCCATACTTAAACACACATATAAGGACATGCGGGATGGGAAGGGAGGGGGGAAGGGCAAGGCAGGACGGCTCTGGGGGTGCAGGCCCCCCTCAGATGCTCACAGCTCCAGCCGGCCCAGGGGGACGCGCCTTCGGGTGCCATGTCCAAACCGCATCACCTCTTTCATCCAGTTATCCGGCTCCAGGGTCTGGATCCGAGCCTCCCGGGTGTGGCTCCTGGCCCCATGGGGCGCAAATCGCCCATGGGCCCCTGGCAACATCAAGCAACCCCATTTCAGTAGCCACAAAATGCTGGGTGCTTGCCAGCTCAGAGTTGAATCAGTGGTTCTCAAGATGTGGTCCCTGGACAGGTATCATCTAATATGCTAGACATGTCAATTACTCCAACCAAGCCCGCCCAATCAGAAACTCTGGCCGTGGGGCCTAGCGATCCACGTTTTAACAGGCCCTCCCGGTAATTCTGATAAACGTGCTAACAACTGAGAACCACAGTGCCAGGCACTACATCCAGCATCTCAAAATATGTATTCAATGGCTCCACAAAATTTGTGTTATTTGTTGCTGCACTTTATGCAGAAGGAAAGAGAAGCTCGGAGAGGTTAATAAGTGGCCCAAGACCACACAGCCGTGACGTTCCGCTCCTGAGTCATCCCTTCTCTGGTTCACGGTTCAGGTTCACGGGGGACTCACCGGGCCCAATGCCAAGGTACTGACCACACTGCCAGTAAGTCCAATTGTGAGTACTGAGCGCCCCCTGCGGGGAGGGAGGGAATAGTCCGTTCAGAGTGAAGAAGGTGGGCCCCTTTCTGCTAAGGTAAGGGCCACCTGGATAGAAGGTCCTAGCTGAGGCCTGGAGAGCAGCCAGCAGAAACCACCCTCCCCAGAGGGCCACAGTTCTCCAGTCCTGGCTTAGCCTGCCTGTTCCCCAGCACTTACATTCCGGGCGAAGTTGGAGACCTCATACTGGCGGAAGCCGGCCTCCCGGAGCATGGCCCGTCCCTCCTGGTACATTGCAGCAGCGAGCTCGGGGTCAGGGGCAGGAAGGGTGCCCCGCTGCACGTGGGTGAAGAGTGCGGTGCCCCGCTCCAGGCTCAGCTGGTAGAGGGAGATGTGGTCGTCACAGCAGCCCAGCAGCGTCCGCAACTGCCCAAGCCACGGCCCCACTTTCTGGGCGGGCAGCCCCAGCATCAGGTCCACAGACACACGGCCGGGGAAGAGGCGCCGCGCCTCTGCCAGTGTCTGCAGAGCATCGCGGGCCGAGTGTGTCCGCCCCAGCAGCTGGAGCTCGGTGTCATCCAGGGACTGAGGAAAGAGGGTCCGGTATAAGCACAGAGGCCAGCTCAGAGTCAGACAGGAACATGTGACCGACCTTACTGAGGACAGATACACAGGACGCAGCAGGGAGCCAGAAGGCCATGGTCAAGCCATGACCAAGGGTTATGGTTCACTGTGCGCAAAGCGTTTTTTTTTTTTTTTTAAAGATTTTATTTATTTAATTGACAGACAGAGGTCACACAGTAGGCAGAGAGGCAGGCAGAGAGAGGGGGGAAGCAAGCTCCCTGCTGAGCAGAGAGCCCGATGCGGGGCGTGATCCCAGGATCCTGGGATCACGACCCAAGCCGAAGGCAGCCGGAGCCACCCAGGTGCCCCCGCAAAGCGTTTTTAAACAACATGTAATGTATCCGATAATCCTCCGACATTAGCTCTACTTTATAGATCAAAAAAAACCTAAGCTTTAGATGTGTTAGGGGCTCTTGGGTGGCGCAGCCAGTTAAGCGTCTGCCTTGGGCTCAGGTCCTGATCCCAGGGTCCTGGGATCCACCCCCTCCTCCGCTCATGCTCTCTTGTGTGCTCGCTCTCTCCTTCTCTCTCAAATAAATAAATAAAGTCTTAAAAAAAAAAAAAAGAAATGCCAAGTAACTTGTCCAAGGTCACACAAAGACCTCGGATTTAGGACTGTCTGACTCCAAAGCCAAGAGTATTTTTAAGTTTTTCCTTTTTGAAAAATACTTTAAACCTCCAGAAAAACTGAAAGACCAGTACCATAAACACCTTCATTTAGATTCAGCAAGTAACATTTCACCACATTTGCTTTGTCTCTAAATATACTCGGATGTGATTACAATGTTGAATCATTTGGCAGTAAGTGATCGGCTAGCACTGACCAAAAGAATTTTCCGGGATGACAGAGATGTCCTCTGTCTGCACTATACAATACAGCAGACACTAACCACATGTGGCTATTTAATTTTAAGTTAGCTAAATTTTAATAACCATATTCCAAGTGCTTGCTGACATGTGGTCAGTGGCTACTGTACAGGTCACTGCAGATATAGAACATTGTAGTAGAATATGCGAGCCACTGACCACATGCTAGTGAGCACTTGCAATGTGGCGGCTTTCATGTAATTAACTTAAACACTGTACCCCTGTACCCCTAAATACTCAAGTGCGCATTTCCTAAGAACAAGGACACTCTCTTACATAACCACAGTCCGATTATAGAGTTCAGGAAACGTAACACTGACACGACACCATTATCTAATACAGAGTCATATTCAAAGCTGTCCCAATAATGCCCACTGTAGTAACTTCCCTTTGCCACCCGAATCCAGGATCCAACTGGGTCACACACTGCAGTTAGCTCTCATTGTTCCTTTTATCTCTTTGCATCTAGATACTCACCCTTTGTCTTTCATGACATGACATTTTTGAAGAACACAGGCCAGTTTTTAAAATGTCTCTTAGTAAGTTCTAGAGGCTTACTGTACAACACTGTGCTTAAAGTTATTAATACCATACAGTACACTAAAAAATTTGTTTAGAGGGTAGATTGATCTCAAGTTATCTATTCTTACCATAAAAAAGTCTTTTTAAGAAAAAAGTTTATTTACTTAAGTAATCTCTACTGTGGGGCCCGAACTCACGACCCTGAGACCAAGAGTCACATACTCCACTGACTGAGCCAGTAAGGCGCTCCCAAAAAAGTCTTTTCATTTAGATTTTCCTGATGGTTCCTCACAATTAGATTTAAGATATGCATTTGGGGGCCAGAACAGCTTAGAAATTATGAGTCTTTTTCAGCATATCCCATCAGGACAAAGCCCTGACCCCAAACTCTATGGTAAGTGGTAGATGTATCAGAAGACTAGACAATACTGGATATGGAAATACCAGGAGTCAACCTGAAAAGAATGTTTCTCCCCTACTTAAAAACCTTCAACAAGTCCTTTATCATCACTAGGCAAAAACCCAAATTCCCTAATATGATGCTCAAGGCTTTTGGGCCCTACCCTGCTGCCTTGCCTCCAGCCTCTCCAGTTACAGAATGACTCCTAGCTCCCCAGAACATGCAAGACTCTTCCATATCCTGTGTCTTTTCCTCCCACACCCTCTCGTGGAAGTCTTCCTCCTCATTCAAAGATCAACTCCTCCAGGAAGGTGTCCAGGATTTCACCAGACTGAGATGCCCTTCAGGGCTGTACTCTGAAAGCCTTTTCTTGAGACTCCCTTTATCGGCAGCCTTTTCCATGCTTCAATGATCTGATGACCAGCCCGCCTTCTCCTGTGTCTCCAATCATGCAACAAAAAATTTTGAGTGTCTGCTATGTGCCAGGCACTATGGTGGGTACTTGGAATACTGTGATTTAAAAAAAAAAAAAAAAAAAAAAAGGCATGCATGATCCCAGCCTCATAGAACCTGTGGTCTAGCACAGCAGCAATTAAGCAGTGATAAGTGTCACCATTCACTTTCCCCTGCCTCCTGGGCCCTAGCACCTAGAGGAGCTCAATTAATGTTTGCCCAGTTAATGAATGTGACCAGAGGAGAGACAGCACTGCAGGTGTGGGTGTCCTGGGATGCAGTGGGTGAGATGGATTACCTGAAGCCCAATGGACAACCTGTTGACCCCTGCTGCCCCAAAAGCAGCCAGCCTGGAGCCTGGGGCGGAAGTGGGGTTGGCCTCCAGTGTGACTTCGGAGTCTGCAGGCAGGTGAGCTGCCTGGTCCACGGCCTCCAGGACAGCGGCCACGGTGCTGGGACTGGCCAGACTGGGGGTTCCCCCACCAAAGAACACAGATTCCACCCTGGGTAAAGAGGAGGAAGAAGATGAGACCTGAGGGAGTCCTCCGGGACGCCAGCACCGATCCTAGCTACTCCCTTCAAACAACTTTCAAGACCCTGCCTACAGCCCCAGTACCGACCTCTGCACCCCGCTGAGTCGCAGCAGTGTCCGAGCCTCGGTCACCAGACAGCTCCGCATGGCTGCCTCCTCCACGCCGCGGGGGATGTATTTGTTGAAATTGCAGTAACTGCAGCGCTTCTCACAGTACGGCCACTGGGGGGCAGGAGTGGATGAGCGGGGCGAGGGGTGACCCCAGGGGCCCTGGCTCCTTGTAGGGTTCCGTCGCACACATCCCCATCCCAAAGTCATCAACAGCGGCTGCACCATCTAAGCCACCTAACTCCCCAAGGCAGGTGGGACAGGGAATATTATGCCCACTTCATTAGGAGAAAACTGAGGCTCAGAGGGGAAATCACTCGGTTAAGGTCATGGAACTGGTGAGCACCAAAGGCTTCAGGTCTCTGATCCAGGGCACTTTCTTGCCAGGGCACCGCGTCCCGTCCCAAACCTCGTGAGTCTGGGTGGCTTTCCTGCACCGCCGGCGGCCAGGTGGGCTCTGGCCCGCCGCCGCCGCCCCCGCCCCACTCACGTGCACGTAAAGCGCAGCGCGCGAGACCGGCGGCCCACGACTCTGGGATCCTCTCGCGTACTCTGCGTAGCGGCGCCTCTGGGCCATTTTGGCCGCGGCTCTGCAGCCGCGGGCCCGGGCCCCGGGGAGCGCCATGGCGCGCATTGTGGCGGGGAGAGGCGGGTGCGCCGGGACATCCGGCCGACACGCGCCCGGGTCGCACGGGAGTGCGCCGAGCCGGGCTCGCTGGGCCTCTCCGGCGGAAGGAAGAGCGGCTGGGTGACCGCGGGCCTCGCGTCCCGAGACGTCCCGGCAGGGCCTGGGGCCTCGCTGCTGCGGCGCCACCTGCCGGTCACCGACGCGCTCTCCGCAGCCGCGTGTCCGTCTTTTTCCAGGGCGGGGACGGGGCTCAGCCGCGGTCCTTTTTTCACCCTGTCCGAGGGCGAGTTCCTCGACCCACCCAGGAATTCTGAGTCCGTTCAATCAGTTCCTTCACATTTTATGTGCCTGGCTCAGGGCTGGGCACTGGGGAACATCCAGATGCACAAAACCGGGTCGCAGTACAGATACTTAAGACAGGAGGGAGCCAAACCAGTAAGAGACAAAGGGCGACAGATGCTAATTAGGTATCTGCTGGATACCAGGGCAGTGTGCTCTGTGTTATGCTGCGGATCTGATGCGAGGGCCGTGGAGTCAGTGGGGGAAGGAGAAGGGTTGGATGCTGAAGGTGCAGAAATTCCCAGGGGCAGCTGGCTTGGCCAGGAGAGTAAGCTTTTATCTCCTGGATCCGCCCAACCTGGCCACCGACTGGGAGAGTAGAAGGTGGTGTATGTAGGAAAGAGGCGGTGCAGGTGAAAGGCTGCAGAAGCAAGCACCTGAAGAAATTTGATAAAGTGGAAAGATCATGGGCTTTGGAGCCAGACAGCTGGGTTCTAATTCCAGCTGTGCAGCCTTGGGTAAGAATCTGAACCTCTCTGAGTTTCTAGTTTCACTATTTGTGATATGGGGATAGTGCCTACTTGGTAGGGTTGTTGGGAAAATTTCAAGAGAAGATGCATATGAAAATATCTAGCACAGCGCCAGGCACTGGAAGGATCCTGAACTTCCACTGATTTTCTGAAAAGTAAATAGGAGGGGCGCCTGGATGGCTCAGTCATTAAGCGCCTGCCTTCAGCTCAGGTCCTGATGCCTGGATCCAGTCCTGCATCTGGCTCCCTATCCAGTGGGAAGCCTGCTTCTCCCTCTCCCACTCCCCCTGCTTGTGTTCCCTCTTTTGCTCTCTGTCAAATAAATAAATAAAATCTTAAAAAAAAAAAAAGTAAAGAGGAGGCTGCTGCTGGAGGGGGCAGAAACACTGGGAGGTGAGTACAGAAAGCAGCAGGAAAGTTTTGGCCTCTGTGAGCTGGAAACCGATGCTCCTTTAGGAACCCAGCTGTTTTGTTTCTTGGGTCAAGCTCCAGCATGCTCGATCTGACCTCGCATCAAGGAAGCCCCAGGCTCATCTATTTAAAAAAGATGGGTTGTTTTGGGGGTAGGTAGGGGAATAACAGAATGTGGGATGATAACTAAAGGTTATGGAGTTTCTTTTTAAGGTGATGAAGATGTTTAAAGTGGACTTTGGGAAACAAACGTAACATTGTGTGTCAACTGTACTTCAATGAAAAACAATTGATTTGGAGGATGATTCCACATATCTATGAATACACTAAAAACCTACATTGAGTAAGATACTTTAAATGAGTGAATTGGATAGTATATGCAATATTATCTTAATAAAGCATTTATTGGGGCACCTGGGTGGCTCAGTGGGTTAAAGCCTCTGCCTTCAGCTAGGGTCATGATCCCAGGGTCCTGGGATGGAAGCCCACATCCGGCTCTCTGCTCAGCGGGGGGCCTGCTTCCCCTTCCCCCGCCTGCCTCTCTGCTCACTTGTGATCTCTGTCAAACAAATAAATAAAATCTTTAAAAAAAAAAGAAAAAAATAAAGCATTTATTATTTTTTTAAGATTTTATTTATTTATTTGAAAGAGAGGCAGTGAGAGAGAGAGAGAGTGCGCACAAGTTGAGGGAACCAGAGAAGCAGACTCGCCGCTGAGCAGGAAGCCCAACATGGGGCTCCATCCCAGAACCCCAGATCATGACTTAAGCCAAAGGCAGATGCTTAACTGACTGAGCCACCTAGGCGCCCCAGCTTTTATTGTTTTAAAAGGAATACTTCTTGCTGGACCAATTGGACAATGTGAAAAAGCAATGAGTATACCTTAAAAAAAAAAAAAATCAGGTCGGTATCTCAAAGGGATTGAATGAGCATTAAATTAAGTCGATAGATTACGCTAGAGTACTTAGCACCATCGTGACAAGGAATGGGAGGTCTGAAAGTGCCTCCTCCCTTCTCCAGCCCATAGCAGCTGCCAAGACAGCACGCCAGCAAGAGACCAACAACCAAAGAAAACACAGAAACTCTTTATGTCAAATCACAAAGACAGGCGGGAATGTGGGGGAAGGGCAGGGAGGGCCTGGGAGGACCCCGCCAATCCCCTATTCACAGGTTTAGATGTTGTTCCATCTGCTCTCGAAGTTTGAATTTCTGGATCTAGAGGAAAAAGCACAGAGTGAGAGCCAGGCTGGGGCCTCTGCCAGCAACAGTGACCAGCTGGCTTGGTTTGCCTGAGACTGAGGAGCCTTTAGGGTAAAGCCAGGAAAGACTGGGACAAACAAGGATGAGCTACTTGGTCACTCTACTGCCAGCCTCTGGGCAGACTCTTTTGCCCACCGCTGAGGGAGGCATTGGTGGGACCATCTAGGCCTTCTGGGAACCTAGGACCCCAGGACCCCCTGCCCCTCTCTGGTCCCTTTACATACCTTTCCTGAGACGGTGAGGGGGAAGTTTGTGACAAACACAACATAGCGGGGAATCTTGAAGTGGGAGAGCTGCAGACCAGAGGGAGATAAAGCGTGAGGGTGGGTGAGGTCATGGGTTTAGGGAGATGGGGTGCAGGGGAAGACTGGGACAGTGGGACCAAGGGCTGGCTGGCTGGCAGGGAGAGGGTTGAATAATGAAGCAACATCAGCTTGAGGCTGGTTGAGGCTCCCACCTTCCCTTTGCAGAAAGCCTTGATCTCCTCCTCTGTGGTCTTCTCCCCCTTCTTCAGGCGAATGCAGGCACAGATTTCCTCCCCCATCCGGTAGTCCTTCACTCCCACCACCTTCCCCCACCAGAGACAGAGATTAGAAATTGCCACACCCATCCCTAGTTCCTGCTCCTGAGGGCTCACCTGGGCTCACCTGGGCTCACCTGGGCTGGGTGTCTCACCTGTACTTCCTGCACCTGCGGGTGTGTGTGAAAGAAGTCCTCGAGCTCTGTGGGGTAGATGTTCTCACCGCCCCGGATGATCATATCCTTGGAGCGGCCCACGATCTTGCAGAAGCCCTGCTTGTCCATCACGGCGATGTCTCTGCGAGGAAGCCCAGGAATGGCCTCTCACCTCTGCTTCCTCCAACTGGGTCGCTTCCCTACTCGTCAAACATTTATTGAGCACCTACTGTGTATCTTGCACTGCTCTAGAGTCTGGGGGATATAGCATGAACATGACATTCTGTATATATGCTTCTCATGGCGGGCTTTTTTTTTTTTTTTTTTTTTAATCATTCGGGTCTCAGTTCAAACATGTCCACCTTACAGAGGCTTTCTCTGACCCCCCTCCCTGCCAGTCTCAGAGAAGCGCCCCTCTCCACCACTGCCACTTTCTTTCCTCTGACCCTGTTTTACTGTCCTCGTGGTGTTTAGACATGTGGAGAGTAAGAGCAGACCCTCATCATCTTGCCTCCCCTTGGACGGCCAGCATCCTGAACAGCGCTAGCCCTGGGAGGCGCATGAGAAGAACTTGTTCCGTGGACAGATCAGTGAGTCTTGGCTTAGATTTTGCAGACACGGTTCTCCCTGTTTTAGTTTCATGTTTCCAGCTCAGCCTCCGACTGCGTCCCCTCCCTGCCCGCCCAGCCCCAGCCTCACTGCAGCCCCGAGCTGCCTCCTCACCCTGTCCGGTACCACTTGTCCTGTCCGATCATCTCCTCGGTCTTCTGGGGCTCGCCCCAGTAGCCCAGCATGACACAGTACCCTCGGATCCATAGCTCTCCGGGCGTGTTCAGCTCCACCAGCGTCCCCGTCTTCACGTTCACAATCTGGGCCTGGGACCGAGCAGCCTCAGGCTGGGGCCTCCTGCCGCTTCACCTTGGGGAGTGGGGGGAGCCCTCGGGGACGGCTTTGCCTTTCCACCCCCATATCCCCCGGCTCTGCCCATCCCAATCCAGGGAAGGGAGACAAAGATGGATCCACCGCCAGCCAGACACCTGGATGGGGCTGGAAGAAGGGCCCAGGCGAGGAGGTCCTGGGCAAGCAGAGGGGGCCTGTGGAGGGCCAGGTCAGCTGAAGAATTACAAACTGTGCAGAAGAGAAGGGAGTCTCCTCTTATTTCCCTTTAAGCAGCAAATAAAGAAGCCAAAGAGGTGGTGTGGCCGGGCCATGTGAACGGGAGGAGACAGAGAGCTCTCAGACAGAGTCTGAGAGCCCTAGTAGAGAAAGGAGCCACAGCCAATGTGCAAGAAAAGCCTAGTCTGTGTGCCTCGGGGTCTGCATCTGAGAAATGGGGAGAACTCCGCCTGCCCCTGTCTGTCCTGCAGGTGGGCATCCCAGTGAGTGGCAGTGAGGCAGTCAGGCCCCTGGGAAGGGGCTGATGTCGCTGCGCACTCACTCCATGGAGCAGGCAGGAGAGGTCTGCACCAGGATGGCGGCGAGCCTCTGGAGAAGGGCTGTGTGGGCAGTGACCCCAGCAGGGCCGGGGGAAACCAGGCACAGGCTGGCCTCAAGCACCCATGTTGGGGCAGGCAAGGAGCCACGGCTGGGCATTTCAGAGGGAGAGATGCTCTGGGTCAGCCTTCAAGGTGCAAGGGGCCCTCGGAGGGACAGGCTGCTTGGGAATTGGAGTGTTTATGCCAAGCAAATGGAGGAGCTCTACGGAAGGCGGGGCGGGGCGGGGGGGGGGGGGGGGCATGTGGGAGAGAAAGAGCTGTGTAGGAAAAATCGCTGTGCTCTGGCTCCTCTTTGAGGCTGTCCTGGCCGCCCTGAGACAGACAGTGGGGCTTGGCAAAAACACACCTCAGACAGGAAGGGAGGCTGCGGAGTTCAGCCAATGCCCCAGCTCTTCCCTCTCAGGCCTCAGCCCACAGAAAGAGCCCCAGGCCAGGCCAGAGGAGGACCCTGCAGCTGGGGGAGGGGGGAGGTGGTGTCTCTAAGTGAAGGCAATAAACGTCCCCAGGGGATGTGCCTGAGCTGAGGGATGGGCCGTGGGGTCTGAAAGGCTGGGGCTGGGGCTCACCTCTGTGTGAGGCATAACTCTGCCCACGCTTTCTGCCTTCTGCTCCACAGTGTCCTCGGGGAAGTTCAGGAAGGTCACTGGACTATTCTCGGTGGTTCCGTAAGCCACCTAGAAGATCGGAAAAGGGTGTTTGGAGGGAGCCCCGAGACTGCAGAGGGGAGGGCAAGCTACCCTAGGGGAATGGGAAGGAACCCGGGAGAAAGAGGAAAGCAGCCGAGTGGTGAGAAACAGGGCATCTGGGCAGAGGTCAGGGATCCGGAGACAGAGGTACGAGAGTGCTGAGCACATGAGCTCCACGAGCTGGGGCCCCAGGTCTGAATTAAAACCGAGAGCAGGGAAACCACTAGCCAGTGCCGTCTCTCTGCTTCCTGGAGCAGCCATGGGCCTGAGCCCATGGCTCCCTGGGTTACCGATGCCCCAGCCTTCTCTCCCTCAGGCCCAGGCTGTCTTCGCACCCCCTTCCTGATCGCACATCACAACATCCCCTACCCCTGCCTTCCAAACTGAAGGTCTCATAAACTTGATGAGAAAGCCAGCCTGCCTGGGCCCAGCTGGGACCTGCAAAGATACAATCCACCCACCCACCCGAAACTGGGGGACAATGCCTGGGCTTGGGTGGGTGATCCCCCAGATTTGGAGAGTTTCCTGTAAGTTTACTTCCATCAAAATTAAAATTTAGCCAAATCGAGTGTTTAAAAGCCAGTGGCACCTTCCCCACCCAACACTTCTAGTGGTTGGAACGTCCTGATCAGCAGAAAACCAGAAGCCAGCCTTGGAGGAGCCTAAATACCACCAGGGAATGTTCTGAGCCAACTATGACCGCCCCCCCCCACCCAGAGGCAATGGGTAAAAGGAGCTTGGGAGAGGGGCTAGCTACCCTGTATTCTAGGCTCCTGATCAGCAAAGACAACAGACCTTTGACCATCCTCCACCTCCCAGCCCCCCCCAGTTTCCTCTGTGTTAGCTGGCACACTGTGGGGGGGGGCGGTGGGAGGGCTGGCCCTGCCCCTCCCCCCTCTCAAACACAGACAACAACCCCTACCCTGCAGCAGAGAGCTCAGACTCTGCCTGCCTCCCCTCCTCTTTCCACAGGAATCCGGACACGGTGGCTGGCAAGTGGACACACAGAGACCTGGTCAGCCAGGGCAGGGCTGCCCACAGGACCAGAGCCATCCAGGGCTGGTCCCTGGTAGCCAGGATCTGACCCCCCCCACCCCATAGTCCTGGGGCCACTGCCCAGGTGTGGCCTCTGCCAAGTACACCTTGGCGCCACTCTGGCCGCCACCCTGAGAGACCCCTCAGGGGCAGGTCCTGACCACTGGGGGTGGGGATGAGGCGAGGGAGGTATTTTAGGGAGACAAAGGGCGGGGAGACTGGTGGGGAGGGGGAGATGGTGCGACTGTACTCCTTCAGTTGTCCCCACTCGGTGCCTGCGGTCTTCGATGTGTCTGCGAGTTCTGAGGGACGCCCCCCACTCCCCGCCCCTGTTTCCACATTTCGGGTTAGCCTTCAACCGCGGAAAACCGGGATAGAGTGCAGGGGACAGAAACTCAAGCCCTGGGCTGGGGGAGAGGGGCCAGAGAGCAGCTGCGGAGGGGAAGGAGCCCCCATTTCCCTCGGGTTGGCCCGCTGTCCAGCCGGAAGGGGGAGCCCGCCGCCAGCGCGGCTCTCACGCTCGGCGGGCGCCGCACAGAAGTGCCATTAAAGCGCCGCCGGCCTGCCGACCGCGGCGAGACTCGTGTCCGGCTGTCCCGCCCCGATTCCTCCCTCCCCGGGGCCAGGGCGCCGCGCCGAGTGTGCATGGTGGGGGGTGCCATGGGGGCGCGAACTGGAGCAAACAAGTCAGTTCCGGAACGCCTCCTCTCTCTAGTGTAAACTCGGGACTCTGGACGCACCCGCACCCTCAGTCCCCAAAGGATGGGGAAAGGAGGTGGGGGGGTTGGGAGGGAGGCAGGATCTGAGCGCAGGGAGAAAGGGTGCGGCGACTCGGGGCGAGGCTCGGGGGTCACGGACCCGCCCCCGCACGGTCGCCAGCTGGGAGCAGGGCCCCGCCCCTCCCCGTAGAGGGCGGGGGCGCATCTCCGGACGGGAGGGAGTTAAGCCCGGTGGCCTGGATGCTCCACGTAGGAGCTGGCTCCGGCGGCAGGCTGCGGTCAGGGCCACCGTATAAAGAGGGCCGGAGCCCAGAGTGCCGAGGACTTGCCGCTGCCCGCGCCCCGCCGCCGCTGCCCCCCAGGCCCCGGCCCCAGGTGTCCCTGACCATGGCCCAACCGATGCTCTTGCTCAGCCTCGGCCTCCTGGCCGGCCTGCTGCCGGCCCTGGCTGCCTGCCCCCAGAACTGCCACTGCCACAGCGACTTGCAGCACGTCATCTGCGACAAGGTGGGGCTGCAGAAGATCCCCAAGGTGTCTGAGAAGACCAAGCTGCTCAACCTGCAGCGCAACAACTTCCCGGTGCTGGCGGCCAACTCGTTCCGGGCCATGCCGAACCTCGTGTCGCTGCACCTGCAGCACTGCCAGATCCGCGAGGTGGCTGCCGGTGCCTTCCGGGGCCTCAAGCAGCTCATCTACCTGTACCTGTCCCACAACGACATCCGCGTGCTGCGTGCGGGCGCCTTCGATGACCTGACCGAGCTCACCTACCTCTACCTGGACCACAACAAGGTGACCGAGCTGCCCCGAGGGCTGCTCTCCCCACTGGTCAACCTTTTCATCCTGCAGCTCAGTAACAACAAGATTCGGGAGCTGCGCGCCGGCGCCTTCCAGGGCGCCAAGGATCTGCGCTGGCTCTACCTGTCCGGAAATGCCCTCAGCTCGCTGCAGCCCGGCACTCTGGATGATGTGGAGAACCTCGCCAAGTTCCACCTGGACAGCAACCAGCTGTCCAGCTACCCCTCAGCGGCTCTCAGCAAGCTGCGGGTAGTGGAGGAGCTGAAGCTGTCCCACAACCCCCTGAAAAGCATTCCTGACAGTGCCTTCCAGTCTTTCGGCAGGTACCTGGAGACCCTGTGGCTGGACGACACCAACCTGGAGAAGGTGAGCCGCTGGCCGCCGAGCTCCGCCCCCGCTCCTCTTCCACCAAGGGGCCCCGTGGATCTGGGGCCACAGCTGGGCACCATCCCTTCTTCCCTAACATTGCTTCTGTCTCTCTGGCTGTCTCCAAGGCGAGCCGCTCAGCCGCCTCTGTACCTCATCCGGCCTCATCCCCACCCTAAATCCTGTCCCGCTTTCCCTGTCCTCAGTCTCAGCCCCTACCCTCCGAGGGTTCCTACTTATAGACAGACCTGGCTCCAGCGGTGGCCCCTGGGAGGCATGTCCAGTACTCCCGAACCCCCCTGCTGTGGGTAGGAGCCCCCTCTTCCTGTTGGGCCTTCTGTCCTTCCTCTGCTGTGTTTTTCTTGTCTCCAGTAATCCTACCACCCCATAAAGGAAGGTTTGTTTATTGAGAAGCTTACCAGAGGAGCTGGGCAGATCAGGCCCACAAAGAGACCCTGTTCTTGGTGGGGGGGGGAGTGTCTGTGCCTGTTGAGGTGGGGTCGGGGGCCAGGGCGTGAGGGGAAAGCAAACAGCCCCAGGAAGAAGACCTCCTCCATGTGCCCCAGAGGCTCTGGTGAATGTCCTCCCTCTCCTCCTGCTCACACACATCCACACCCCACTGCATTCCCAGGTCCATTTCTACTGAGGGGGGCCCAGGAAACAGGGGCTTCCCCAGGGTGCAGGAATGGCACTCAGGGGCTCTGTGAAGGGGCAAAGGCGGGAGCCACAGAGCACTGTCAGTCTTTGGCCTAAGACTCCAGGTGTCTTTCTGTGGAGAAGACTGGTTGTGCCTCAGTGTCCCCCAGACCACGGACAACTCTTTGGCCACCCCGATCACCAGACCCATCTCCTGGCTACAGCCTTGTTCAGTCTTTTCTGCCTGGGGTTGGGGCAGAATCCCTCCTTGGGACTGGAAAATCACTCTGGTACAGGGGCTTCGGCCAGGAGGCTTGGGTGGGGACCAGGGTAAGGTGTAGAAGACCGTCACGAGAGCAGTCTTGTTCCAGGGAACTGCACACCCCTCCCTGAGCCACAGACACAGGGACGAGGGCAGAACCATACCTGGATGGCTGCCAACCTTTGTCTGGGTGGATGGAGCCCACCCATCTTCAGCCCCGGCCCCTCCAGAAATAAAGTCAGGGTTCCCCGTGGCCCACCAGTGCCAGAGTGGGCTTTTAGTGGGGAGCAGAGCAGGACAGCAGGGACCGATCTGGGGCAGGGGAGGCCAGGCAGGACTGTGATGCCTGGGCCAAGATGTGGGCCCCAATAGAATGTTTCCTCTGGAGCCATCCAGCCGGGCCAAAGGCCCCACCAAGGAGACTCCACAAATAGCCTCTGGCAAACAGTGGGGGAGGGAGCAGTGAGGACAGAGTTGGGGGAAGTCCCAGGACCCTGGGACTGCGGGGAGCCTGGGCTCATTGCCCATCTGACCAAACACTGACCAGCTTCACCAGATGCCAACTCAGGCCGCTGGAGCCAAACTCTGGCTGCCTCCCCGGTCCCAGTGTTTGTGCAGGGAGCGTGGTGCCAGGGGAAGAGGAGTTGGGTGTGGTCCTGCGGCTACTGTTTACTCGCTAGTGTGACCCTGGGCAAGAGACTCCCTGCCCGGTACCCCATCTGCATTTTGGAAACACCAGCACCTATGTCAATAGGGGGTTGTATGGATTAGATCATCGGAGAGAACCTAGACGTGCTGAAACTCCTCGCCGAACCACTGGTTCTGTCCAGGGAAGGACCCTGTCCTCTGGGACCATAGTGCTGGGAGAGGCTGGACCCTGGCTGGGGCTGGGGTGCTCACTCCTGTCCACCTCACTCCCCAGTTCTCTGACGGTGCCTTCCTGGGTGTGACCACCCTGAAACACGTCCACCTGGAGAACAACCGCTTGACCCAGCTGCCCTCCAACTTCCCCTTCGACAGCCTAGAGACCCTCACCCTTACCAACAACCCCTGGAAGTGTACCTGCCAGCTCCGGGGTCTTCGGAGGTGAGAACAACACCCCTCCTCATGGCCCCCGCCCCGGAACCCACTCTCAGGGGACAGAGCGGAGATACCCTGGCCCCGCACGGAAACATCTGGGTCATATATCCTAGATCTGCTACCTAGTAGGTGTGGGAGCCTAGGAGCTTGTCACATTGAAGATGACGGTTCCAGGCCACCCTATAGATAAGTCCGTCCTGGCCCTCGGCTTGCCGTCCCCTCCCCCCCGCACTCCCATATCTCTCCCCCAAGTCCAGTGACTCTCTGTCTCTCTAGGTGGCTGGAAGCCAAGACTTCCCGCCCTGATGCCACTTGTGCCTCGCCCGCCAAGTTCAAAGGCCAGCATATCCGTAACACGGACGCTTTCCGCGGCTGCAAGTTCCCCACTAAGAGGTCCAAGAAAGCTGGCCGCCATTAAACAGGTGGGGGACAGGTGGGCAGGTTCCCCGTTCCCTTCTCGGAGATTCCAGCAAGGGAGGAGGGTGTCCCCACAAAGGGGCTTGCAGACCCCCCATTTGTGTAGAGAGAGGAGGGGAGGGCTGGGCTCCCCTCTAAGGGGGAAAATGACACCGCCCGGGACCCCCACCATCCTGTGCAAGCCTCCTCTGGGTTGTCGGGCTCCTGACACCAAACTCTGCCTCACTACAGGTCCTGACCCAGCCGGTCCTGGTGACCGGCCTCTGCCTTCAGCTGGAGAAACTACTGACCTTCCCACCTCTGACCCCCACCTTCTCCCCACAGCCTCTGCTGGCACACAGAGCTGTCCACATCTAGACACGTCCTGGCAGGGGGACTCGGGCGCTCCAGCACGAACCCAGGTCCACCTGACAGTGAGAGCTCCAGCACGCCTGGCCCCACATCACGGCTCCTCTCAGAGAAGCTGTTGCCAAGACCCCAAGTCCTTCAGAACCAAAACAGGGTGGCCATCAGGATGGCCGGCCTTCCAGAATCTTCCTTCCCTCTGCTCCCCTTTCCATTTGGAAACAAACATCAGATTCTTGCCCCACCCCTCGTTCCCGAAAGAGTCTATAAGCCCATACCCCAACTCCGCCAGCCACCCGGTCCCCCCACTTGCCAGGACACTCTAGCAGGACACTGGTGCTTTGCCGCATACTCTCCCATGCTGCACTTCTTTCCCAGATTTTCATAAATATAAATTTATGTATATGTAATATTTACTCCCCTGTCACCTATTTTTTTTTAAAGATTTTATTTATTTATTTTTGCAAGAGAGAGCGAGCGAGTGAGCATGAGCTGGGGGGTGGGGCAGAGGGAGAAGCAGGCTCCCCGCTGAGCAGGGAGCCCAATGCAGGACTCCATCCCAGGACTCTGGGATCATGACCTGAGCAGAAGCAGACTCTTAACCGATGGAGCCACCCAGGTGGCCCCCTGTCACCTATTTCTGTGATTCACCAGCTACTGGAGGTCAGACTTTCTCACATCTGCTTTCTGGAATGAGGACCAGCTGAGAGGGTCTTCCTTGGAGATCTGGCCTGAACCCATCCCCACACCCACCAGTCTGTTCTCACCCCAGCCCAGCCTGCGCCCTGCCCATAGCCGCAGCCCAGCCTCCTTCCACTCACCACCATTTCCTTCATGTTCAGCTTGTCAATCATGGCTCGGATCAGCTCTGGGGGTGCAGAGGCCCCACCAACGACACCTGAATCAGAGAGAGGACTGACACAGCTCCCCGCTTCTCCAGGCCCAGTGGACCCACTTCCCCTATAGCTCCTTCTAGAGAAGAACATTCCCCTCTCACCCTTGACCCTGGACTTACTCCTACAGCTGGCAGCTGGCCTTGGGCTGGTGTCCAGGGATGCTAATTATTTGCCTCCCACCCACCCACTTTTCTACAGTGATCTTGTTGCCCCTAAACAAAAGACTGGGCATATATCTAGCTCACCAGACCAATCCTGGCCTGGCCACCCTTGGCCCTATCCCACCTCCACGCATGGACGAGATGTCATAACTGGAGAAGTCTGGCTGGTTCAGAATGTCCACGAACATTGTGGGGGTGCCATACAGGAAGGAGCCTCTGTGTAAGGTGGGGGAGGTCTCAAAATCAGGCTGGGAAGGGGAAGAGAACTCCCTCTTCTCACCCATCCCACCCTGAACCTGCAGTAAGGGCCAAGGCTGCATAAGTGGGAAACAAGGAAAAGTTCTCAGAGGCAGGAACTGGTCCTCCCCTGGGAGTCCCCCATTACCCCTGGTCTCCATTTCTCTGGGCTGAAGGGAGGAGACATCTCCAGAAGGGATCAGGGCCCAGGAGTCAGGAATAGGAGGGTCTCATCAGACCCTGAGAAGGGGGGGCTGCCCACTGATGCCCACCTCTCTTTGTTGATGGTCTCCAGCACCTTCTTGCCATCAAAGGTCGGAGAGGATAGGATGAGGGTGGTGCCATACATCAAGCTCACCATTGTGCCCCCCACAGACCCCAGACAGTGGTACAAGGGGCTGGGCAAGACCATCCGTGTCTCCTCAGGTGTCTGGAGATGGAGGCGGGAAGCCGGTTCTATCCTGGAGCCCAAAGGCCCAGGAACCAGTTCATCTAGCCAGCAGGGGGAGCCCCACAAGTACCTCCCGCCCCACAAGCGCCCCCCACCCCCTCGCAGGCCTGGGCTAGGCCCCTCACCTTCAGGTGCAACTTAAGCCGTTCCCCTATCAGGTTGGAGTTGTTGACAATGTTGTAGTGGGAGAGGGTGGCCCCCTTGGGTCTGCCTGTTGTCCCCTGTTAAGACAAGCAGGTGATGCCTGGCCTCCCGCTCCCTATCTCCTTCCCCACTCTGGGCCCCGGGTGGGAGAGCCCTGGAATGGGGCGTCAGGAGACGGCGACTATTGCCCCAGATCCATTCATTCATTGACCATGCATTCACAAAGGCTCAGCACGCGCCCACTCAGTGCCAGGTGTTGGGACGCAGAGATGGGGAGAGTAAGCCACTCACAGAGCAGCTCAGAGGACTCTGTGGCCCACCAGCAGATTCCCACCCCAGGCCTCAGTTTCCTCATCAGCTACATGGGGGGGGCGGATCTATCAGCTCTGGCCTGTGGTGGCCCAGTGCGTCTGGCCCAGTGCTGACAACAAGAAGATGAGGGGAGGGGAGCACGTGACAAGGACACCAGTGGCCGACGCTTTTCCAGGGCAGAGAGGACAGTTAAGGCTGGCCCCAGGAGAGCATCTGCCCTCTGGACCTCCACGGCCATCTCTTCTATCTTGTGCAAGTGTCGGCCGGGGTGGATAGGGGGGAGCACGCCAGCCGGCGTGCGGGGCCTGGGGGTCTCTGCCCTACCGAGGTGAACAGGATGTTGATGGGGTCATGGCAAGACAGGAACTGCTGGCTGTACTGGAGCTGGGCCCGATGCCACTCTTTGCCTCCGGCCGCCACCACCTCCTTCAGGAGCAGGGTCCCCGGCAGAGGGTCATCCACCGAGATGACCGTGGTCAGGTCTGGGAGCCTGCGAGTAGGGAGGGTGGCGAGAGTCAGAGCCTGGACAGACACGAACCTCATCCCCAGGAGTGCCGGGGCTGGGGGGACACACCATGTGCCCTTCTCAATGTGGGACACCCTTACCTCTGACTGTTCAAGGCCCCTGGCTCGGCCTTCTCCAACTCTGGACAGATCTGCTTCAAGATTTGATAGTATTGCTGGCTCTTGAATTGCTTGGGGAAAGCGAGGGCTTTGCAGCCTACCTGTGGGGATGGGGCCGTGCCCCCCCCAGCACAGTCAGCGGGGAGCTCCAGGCAGGGGCTCTGAGTAGTTCTAGCCATTACTCTATCTCTCTCTCACACACACCGCCTCACCCATCCACCACCACCCTGACACACACATGTGCCCCCTTCAACACACACACCAGCCTCGAGTCTAACCAACCACCCTCTCCTCCCAACCTCTAAGGAAAGATAGACTCTGGGGGTCCCCCACCTGTGCAGGCCCTCCCTGACCCCCCACCCCATCTGGCAGGACTGGCCAGGCCCCTCCCCAAGGAGAGGGTCCTACCTTCTTGAGGGCATACTCTAGTTCCATAGCCTGATAGGCTGGGTTCACCGACACCTGGTGGAGACAGTGAGGGGATGTCAGTCAGTATCTTTACTCAACCCTGCCCCTCTCCCTGCCCCTCCATCCTTAGGAGGCACAGAAACATCATGAAGTCAGAGGCAGTGCCCTACACTTCCAGGGCCTCCTTGGTAGGCTTCAGAAGAAAGCCCTACCTTCTGGTGGTTTGGGGGCCGAGGAGCCGGGGAGTCCCCCTGAATTATGCACCCCTACACATTCAGCTGTGTTGGTCAGGGCCCTGCTCACCAGAATGATGCCCGCCTGGGCGGTGGCCAGCTGCATGAGCACCCATGCATAGGAGTTGGGTCCCCACATGCCCAGCCTGTCGCCCTTGCAGAGACCAAGACTCAGGAGCCCAGAAGCGGCTTTGTCCACCTGGTGTAAACAGAGCACAAGAGGTGAGAGGCGGGTGAGCGGGAAGGGGCCTGTGACTCCCACCTCTGCCCTTGGCCCAGGGATTGCCCTCAGATCCCACTGAGAATGAGGGATGGGCAGATTCCCAGGCCTCCATGGGCCTGGAGCTACTCCGAGTTCACAAGTATCCCAGGAGGGAGCGGTACAGGGGACATCAGGGGCAGGTGGCCTCTTCTGCCTCAGTGCTGCCCCATTCTCCTGCTATGCCCCCCCCCCCCCCCCCCCTTGCCGGCCCCCCCCCCACCCCCCCCCCCCCCCCAGCCTGCCACTGTCCCTGCAGTTCCACCTCCCCCAGTACCTGCCCACCTTTGGGGTTCAGACCAGGACCCACCTCCTCCTTGAGCTGGGCAAAGGTCAACCTGATGTTTTCCTGGGATATGACCAAGGCCTCTCTGTCAGGGACCCTCTGTGCTGTGGCTTCCAGGCACTGCCCCACAGTCTTGTGGAGAAGACTATTGTTTGTGAAGCCCTGGACGTAACTGAAGCCTCCAATGGGCAGGGGGACGGTGGCATCCGCCTCTCTGGAGCTGTGGGGAGGCAGGGTTGTGGGGAGATGGGCTCCATGACTCCAGGCAGGGACGTGGGAGGCGCTGCTAGAGAACCCCCCTCCCCAGGACCCCCGGCCCAAGAGAAAGGCTTGGTTATTCTATAACTCTCAAACTGTACTCAAAAACAAAAACAACTAAACTATTAATTATTTTAAAAAACAAAAGCAGAAAAGGCCCCAGAAGTAAAAGTATCACATGGTGGGCTTGGGCCTCCCTGTGCTCACCGGCCCCTCTGGGTGACAGGGGCCGGGCTCCTGCTGAGGCCTTGGCTGGTGGGTAGCGAGGAGCACAACAGGCCTCAGACCCTGTTCCCATCAGAGAGGGTGTGGCGTGGGGCCTGCGGGACAGCGGTGACCATTCCAGCTGCTGTGTCAGAAAGACCATGTGTATCTTCTGTTGATTGGCTGCCCGGATCTTGTGGGGGAGAATTTCTGGGAAGAACCAGATATGCAGGGCAGAGGGGAGCAAAATGGGGTTCCCCCCTAAATGGGAGAGGAGCCTGCTGCCCTCTTCCAGGAGGCGGGCCACGAGGCAAGCTGGTGGGGAGGCTGCTCGGCCTGGCTGCCACTTTGGACCAGGAAGATGAGGAGGAGTTCCACAGTGGGAACACCCCTGGTAGCTTGGTGGGGAGTAGGTGACCACCAGGCTGGGATCAGAGATGGGGTGGCAGGGAGTGTCTGGGGTCTCATCCCAGGTATGTTGCTGGCGGGATGGGCACCTGCCAGACACCTTCGGTGTCCCATGTCACCTCCATGGAGCATCTGTGGTTTCTGCCACAGGGACAGTTCCTTGGGATTCTGTCTTTTGGGGGGGGGGGCTTCAGTTCTCCCCTTCTGCAGCTGAACAGATCTGGGAGGTGTCTGTACCTTCTCAGAGGTCCTAGTGGGTAAAGCCCTTGTCACCTTGGCTGTGACTTCCATAACACGCTCTATGCCTGCTTCTCTTTCAGTCTCTTTCCCCTCACTTCTGCCTCCCAGCACTACAAACCACCTACAGTCCTCATTCTCTGGGGAATCCAAGTAAAGATACAGGGATTCTCCTCTCTAGGCCTCAGCTTCCCCACCTATGACTAGTTTAAGGACTGGATCTGCTGGTTATTCTCAGGTGAAAGGGGATATTATCTTTTTTTTTTTTTTTAAGATTTTATTTATTTATTTGACAGAGATCACAAGTAGGCAGAGAGAGAGAGGAGGAAGCAGGCTCCCTGCTGAGCAGGGAGCCTGATTCGGGGCTCGATTCCAGGACCCTGAGATCATGACCTGAGCTGAAGGCAGAGGCTTTAACCCACTGAGATACCCAGATGCCCCGAAAGGGGATATTATCTAAATGACCTAATTAATCTTTTCTTCCTTCAAATGTTTTTTTAATTTTTTTTTTTTTTTTTTTTTGGTGGTCAGAGAGAGAGCACGAGCACAGGCAGGGGGAGCAGCAGACAGAGGGAGAAGCAGGCTTCCTGCTCAGCAAGGAGCCTGATGCTGAGCTCAATCCCAGAACCCTGGGATCATGACCTGAGCTGAAGGCGGACATGTAACTGACTGAGCCATCCAGGCGTCCTTCTGTTTTGTTTTGTTTTTTAAAAGATTTTATTTATTTATCTGACACAGAGAGAGTACATGCAGAGGGAATAGCAGGCAGAGGCAGAAGGAGAAGCAGGCTCCCCACTGAGCAGGGAGCCCAACGAGGGACTCGATCCCAGGGCCCTGGGTTCATGACCTGAGCTGAAGGCAGACATTTAACTGACTGAACTACCCAGACGTCCCTCTTTCTTTTTTTTTTTTTTTAAGTAGGCTCCATGCCTAGGGTGGAGCCCAGTGTGGTGCTTGAACTCATGACCCCGAGGTCAAGACCAGAGCTGAGTTCAAGAGTTGGATACTTAACTGACTGAGCCACCCAGCTGCCCCCACCGGGTTAAAAGGGTTATGGTGAGTCACCTAGGCCACGCGGTTCCTGCAGATGAGCTGGGGCAGAAAACAGCCCAGACAGCAGGACTCTGCGTCCTGAAAGGCCCACACCCATCACCCACAGGCTGATAACCTAATGAGTTGTTGAGCAGATTCCCAATGGTCGCTCAGTGGTCACCTCAAAAGAGACTGCGTATCCCAAATCCCTACCTCACACACATGTAGTCGAGGGCGTGCATGTTTGCCCACTGGGAAAAAGCATGCTCTTTTTCTTGGGGTTTGCCAAAGCGATGGTTGTAAGAACAAGCACGTGGAGAGAACCTGGCTTAGGGACAAACTGAACACAGGGTTAAGCAGGGAGAGAGACATAGAGACAGAGACAGGAAGACACAGCCACAGACTTCATCGTGAGGCTTTGAATCCCCAGGCCTAGCCGCATGGGATGTCTACCTTCCTCTGGACTTTTCACTGCCAAAAGACAATACACTCCCTCTTTAAATTTAAGCCAGTTTTGGGGGAAAAGAAAAACCAAATTCCATTTGTAACAACGAGGATGAAGCTGGAGGACATGATGTTAAGTTACACAGAGAGACAAACATCGCATGATTTCGCTTATACGTGCAGTCTAAGACATGAGCAAAAAAGATAAATTTGCTTTGATTTGCTTACAACTGGAACATCCTAATATACCTGCATTTTTCACATTCAGTGATGACCGGGGCCCTCGAAGTCCTGGCAGTCGGTCTAGCCTAGCCCAGCATCGGGATCAGGAGGCGGCCAAGGGCTGATCTCAGCCACCTGAATGGCTTTGCTGTCAACAGAGCCTGACAACAGGCTTTCTCTTATTCTCACAGTGACCAGGCGGCGTCCTCTTTAGTTCGGAACTTGGGTTTCTACTCATTCACCATGGATTTCAGACCAGACGCTAGCCTCCTGGAAATTCTAGCTGGTAAGTCAACAGGTTGATTTATGTACAACCTCTCCCCGCCCCTCTAATCCCTGCTAAACAAAACAAAACAAAAAACAGAAAAGAAGCCCATTTCAGTTGTCACGTGTGTTACATCCCTTATTTTTACGGCAGCTCTGATAGGTGCTGTGACAGAGGCCCCCAGTAGGCCCTTGTCCTTAATAAAGCACCCTTGGGGTGTTCAACTGGCCATGGCCATGCGGACCCCAGACTGCATTCCCAAGCTTCCCTCACAGGTGGTCTGCCCAGGGAGATCTACAGAGAGGTACATGTGCAACTTTCCTTCCCGGGAAGGGGCATCTTTTCTTTGTCCTTCACTGGCTGGAATATCATCTGTGACAGGAAGAGAATGGCAGCCATCTTGAGCCACCTGGTGAGCTTGGACACCGCAGAGCTGATGTCGACAGCAAGGCATACCGTGCTGCCATGGGCCGGCTGTCTCCCAGAAAAAAAACTCCCATCTCCTTGAAGCCACAGTGAGAGTGGGTTTCTCTGACATATTCTAGGCAAATCCTAAGAAGGGCAGGTGAAAGCATGAACTCCCATTCTCCAGGTAGAGAGAGTGGAGTGCAAAGAGGCCAAGTGGTCTGCTTGGGCTGGTAGTAGCTGGTTCTGCAGCCGAGGACCACCCGTCACCCCCACACAATTCGGGGAGAAAGAAGTGCGTGGGCAATTCTGTTCTCTAGGCTTTGGACGTATCCCCCAGATTGTCGAATCTCCATTTTATATTTTCCACAACTGTTTATTAATTGACATCAAGAAACAGGGATTGGAGCAGGGCAGGACTGAAGCAGACACAGGTGGCTCGTCCAAAGGACTTAAGAAACCTGGATGAATGCACTTTGCTCATTGATGTGAGAACCACCCATTGTTTCGAAACCCCAAGCGCAAAGAGAGTGGATTCTACTTCCCTCCTTCCTCAAACATGCCCCAAAGGCCTTGGGCAAAAGGAGGGAGCCACTGCTTTTTCTGTTCTTAAACAAAGTGGCAGACATTCCACCTAACTCTGAAAAAGACAGTAGAGATTAGCTTAGGGGACAAGCGGTTTTCTTTTTTTTTTTTTTTAATATTTTTTATTTATTTAACAGACAGAGATCACAAGTAGGTAGAGAGGCAGGCAGAGAGAGAGGGGGAAGCAGGCTCCCCACTGAGCAGAGAGCCCGATGTGGGGCTCGATCCCAGGACCCTGAGACCATGACCTGAGCCAAAGGCAGAGGCTTAACCCACTGAGCCACCCAGGCACCCCGGGGACAAGTGGTTTTTGTTTGTTATTATTATTATCATTATTTCAATTTGGCTGGGAAGCTTATGGAGTTGGAAGAGAGCCAGCAGTTCCTATGGTTCCCAACTCAAAGAACTAAAGTCCAAGAGTCCTCCCCTCTTCTGCAGCTACCCACGGTTAAGCAGAGGAGCCTCCTTCTGACATGAGGTCAGACGGTCAGACAGTCAGACGGTCAGCAGTAGTTTCACTTTATGTCACATGTTGACGTCCTTAACTCACTTCATCTCATCACGTAGGCATTTTATCGTCTCATGTCATCACAGAAGGGTGAGTATAGGAGAATAAGATATTTTGAGAGAGAGAGAAAGACCACATTCACCTAATTTTTATTATAGTATATTGTTATAATTATTCTGTTATTGTTAATTTCTTATGTGCCCAAATTATAATTAAACTTCATCATCAGTATGTATGGATAGGAAAAAGCTTTGTACATACAGGCTTCGGTACTAGCTATGGTTTTAGGCATCCACCAGGGCTCCTGGAACGTATCCCCCATGGATAAGGAGAGACTACTCTCAATGTTTAGCAAAGCTTTCAGCTACTTGGGTTGGGTATTGTAGAACATATAAATACGCGGGAGCCAGGAACTGGAGATGAAATGCCACCTAAAGATCCCCTCAGAGAGTTGGCACTTGAGAATTCAGGGGTACATCAGCTGCCAGGAAACAAGGGTTTGGGTTTTTTTGTTTGTTTGTTTTTTAAGAATTCTCTGATGTTTTATTGTTAGCAACTAAATGTTAGCAACTAAAATGTTCACGGTTCTATCCCCAGTGACTCACAGTGCCTGGAATGTAAGAGGTACTCAGTGGAATCACCAAATGCGTGAATTATAAATAATGCACATAACGACCCATTAACAAATGAGTGAAACACTGAATAGACATTTTTCCAAAGAAGATATAAGGTCCACAAGCACATGAAATGCAAACAAAAGGAATGGGGAGCTACCAGATTACACACACTTGGAAGGCTAGAATAAAAAAAACCAAAAAACCAAAAACCAAAATCAAAAACAAAATAGCAAGTGCTAGTGAGCATGTACAGAAACTGGAACCCCTGGGTATCACCAGGGGGAATGTAAAATGGCACAGCCAATGTGGAAACCAGTTTGGTGTTTCTCCAAAAAGTTAAACATAGAGTTTATGGCCCAGCAATTCTGCTCCTAGGTGTTGAGCCCCCCAAAATTGAAAACAGGTGCTCAAATGCAGACTTGTGCATAAATGTTCATAGCAATTCTATTCACAAAACAGCCAAAGGTGAAAACAACCTAGTGGTTCCAGCAATGGATGAATGGATAAACAAAATAGGGACGATCCATTCAGTGGAATATTATTTGGCCCTGAAAGGGAAATGAAGGAGTAATACCCACTACGACATGGATAAACCCTGAAGATATTACAAGCAAAAGAAGCCAGACACAGAAAGCCACATATGGTAAAATTGCATGCATATGAAATGTTGAGATAGGCAAATCTATAGAGACAGAAAGTAGATTACATGATTGCTTAGGGCTGAGGGGAAGGGAGGATACAGAGGTGATAGCTAACGGTATGGGGTTTCTCTTTGAGGTGAGGAAAATGTTCTAAAACTGACTGTGGTGATTCTTGCACATACCCGTGACTGCACTAAAAACTACTGAATTGGACACTTTAAAAAAACAATGTGAATAATTCCACTCTGAAGCATATACCCAACAGAATTCAGACATGCGCTCACCAAAAGACAGGTACGAGGATTTTTGTGTTATCTCCAATATGGAAACCACCCATCCCATCCACAGTAGGACCAGGGTTATACAATAGCGACAGCAAATGAACCATGACTATACCCAACAACATGAAAGGAACTCATAAAAAAAAAAAAAGTTAAAGGAACCTGATAGAAAAAGGTATATACCATAGGATTCCATTTCTACGTACAAAACAGTCAAAAGTAATCTGCGGTGATGGAGATCAGGAGAGTGGCCATCTGGGTACTGGTTATACGGGCGTGTATATTTTATCAAAAAGTCACCAAGGAAGCACTTAACCTATGTGCCCTTTGCTAAACCCATGGTGTACTTCAGTACAGAGTTTAAAAGAAAACTCTCCTACGGCTTAAGCTAGTGTTGCTTCACTCATAATTCATAAACTACATTCAGTGACAGATTGTGTCCTCTATTTGCCACTTTGTCACAAAAAGTAAAAACAGCCTGTGTCACTTCCGTGCAAAATCCATCCATCCCTTGATAACTCATGCTGGGCAAGCCTAGCAGACACATCTGTTGGTGATCTCTGTTCTAGAAATTACTCAAAGAAAGAAAGAATCTCCTTTCTGAATGCAGCAGGGTTTTCCTTCCTGAGAACGCTGGCAGATGGGAAAGCAGTGTGTATGTCCTCTGTGCCATTCACGGGACACTGTGACTATTGGCCCAACCAACCTGTCTCATACAGGGATGTGCACCACCCCCCCGCCCCCCTGCCCCGCCCCATTCAGGAGCACAGAGCAGCGCATGGCATATTGCTTGTTTTTCAGAATGGCTTACTGGACGCAAGGCCGTGGTCCAGAAGGTTGCCCCCAATTGGAATATGGCCCCAGAGGGAAACCAGAACCACTGGATAACCATCTGCTTTATAATGTCATTTCTAGGAATGTCTATGGGGGGCACCTGGAGGCTCAGATGGTTAACCTCTGCCTCCAGCTCAGGTCATGACCTCCAGGTGGTGGGATTGGGTTCCACGTTGGGCTGCCAGCTCAGCAGGGAGTCTGCTTCTCGCTCTCCCTCTGCCTCTCCTCCCTGTTCGTGCTCTCTCTGTGTGTGTCTCTCTCAAATGAATGAATAAATCTTTTTTTTAATTAAAGATTTTATTTATTTATTTGACAGAGATCACAAGTTGGCAGAGAGGCAGGCAGAGAGAGAGGGGGAAACAGGCTCCCTGCTGAGTGAAGAGCCCGATGTGGGGCTCAATCCCAGGACCCCAGGGTCATGACCTGAGCCAAAGGCAGAGGCTTTAATCCACTGAGCCACCCAGGTGCCCCTGAATAAATAAATCTTAAAAAAAAAAAAAGGAATGTCTGTAGAGATTTTTTTTTTAAGATTTTATTTATTTATTTGACAGAGAGAGATCACAAATAGGCAGAGAGGCAGGCAGAGAGAGAGGGGGGAAGCAGGCTCCCTGCTGAGCAGAGAGCCCCATGCGGGGCTCGATCCCAGGACCCTGAGATCATGACCTGAGCCAAAGGCAGAGGGTTTAACCCACTGAGCCACCCAGGCGCCCCTCTGTAGAGATTTTTAAGACAGGTCAGGAGTGTGGTGATTCTGATTTATGAAAAAGATGGGCACTGTCAGTGGGGAAGGGCAGTGCCAGGTAAATGTCCCACAGGGTATGTGACCTGAAGGCAGAAAGAGCACAGCAACACTCCACCTTGCAAGGCTCTCCTGCCTGTTTCCTCAGGGAAATCCTCCCCAGCACTTTTGTCCTTGTCTTACAAGTGGAGAAAATTGAGGGCGAGGTTAAGCAAATGTTCAAGACACTGCAGTACAAGTTAATTAACAGGGCCCCATCATTCGATCAGAGAGAACTTTCCACAAAAACAGACCGAGTGGCACTGACAAGTGAAACACAGACCTGCCACACACTCAAGGAAGAAGGACGACGTGTGGCAGGTAAGCATCGGGAAAGATGTCCCCTTCACAAATCAGAGAAGAACAACTATGAGGCATTTGTTTCCAAAGAGATCAACAAAAGTGGAAAATATTGATATTGTAATGTCTGCAACTTATTTTCAAGGGGTGGCAAAATACTGTGGGATGTGTGGTATGTGTGTGTCTAGTGTGTGGTGTGTGTATGGTGCTTGGGTGTGTGGTGTGTGTGTCTGGTGCATATATGTGGTGTGTGTGTGTGTGGGTGTGGTGTGAGTGGTGTGGTATGTGTGGTGTGGTGTGGCATGTGTGTGGTGTGTGGTGTATGTGTGGTATGGTGTGTCTGGTGTCTGTGTTTGTGTGCTGTGTGTATCTCGCATGTGGTGCTTGTGTGTGGTGTGTGTGCTTGTGTGTGCATGTGGTGCTTGTGTGTGGTGTGTGTGCATGTGTGTGTGGTATATGTGTTTGGTGTGTGGTGTGTGTGTCTGGTGTGTGATGTATGTGTGTGGTGCCTGTGTGTGTGGTGTATGTGCATGTTTTTGTGTGGTGTGTGGTATGTGTGTTTGGTGTGTGTCTGTGTGTGTCTGGTGTGTGGTGTGTGTGTCTGGTGTTGTGGTATATGTGTGTGATGCCTGTGTGTGTGGTGTATGTGCATGTGTATGTGGTGTGTGGTTTGTGTGTTTGGTGTGTGTGTATGTCTGGTGTGTGGTGGTGTGTGTGTGTGGTGCCTGTGTGTGTGGTGTGTGTACTGCGTGTGTGTATTTGCAGGGAGAGAAAGGGTGGGGAGGGAGGGAGAGACCTACTCTTTGCCACTTCAGCAGCTGGTATTCTAAATTCAATCATTTTGGTCATTCATCTGGATTATTATACCACCGGGCCCCAAAAGCTGTTATTCCAAAATCACGTGTATATTGAAAGTAATTCAGAATTCTGTCTGATTCTGAATAAATGAGAAGTCATTACAGGGCAAAATAGAACAAATCACCAATCCTCTGCCCAAACCAGAGACTGCTGTCTTTCCAGAGGAGCCTGAGTCTCATTTCAAAATTCCATGACAGGTATTCTTGTCAAAGAGGACAGCGAGGCCGTCCTGCAGAGCAGTTTCAGCTAAATGAAAGGCGGTCTCCGCCGCAGGGGCCAGTCTGTGGTGTCCTTGGCTCCGAGCAGCCAGTCTGCGAGCTTATCCCGGGATAAGAAGCGGAGGTACTCAGCACAGAGCCCACGGATTATAGCACTGTCCTCAGTATTGCCAACAAAAGCTCCCTAACTAGAGAAGATCAGTAACATGACTGTTAATCTCGACACAAAAACCAGAACGATTGATAATACAGAATGTTGGCAAGGATGTGAAGAAATGGGCCAGGGTGTAAAACTGGCACAATATTTTTATTTTATTTTTTAAAAGATTTTATTTATTTATTTATTTGACAGAGAGAGACAGCAAGAGAGGGAACACAGCAGGGGGAGTGGGAGAGGGAGAAGCAGGCTTCCCACTGAGCAGGGAACCTGACGCGGGGCTGGATCCCAGGACCCTCGGATCACTACCTGAGCCGAAGGCAGATGCTTAACGACTGCGCCACCCAAGGTGCCCCAGCAAAAGATTTTTAAAGGGCAGTGAGGACAGAAGTTGTAATACTCCTTATGTTCCAGGGGACCCCTCCCCTACCACCTCGAGCTGGGACTTCCTGGGAATTAAAAAGGGAGGTTAATGGCAAACCAAGAAGCATTGATATGTCAGCATTTCTGCCAAACTGCGGAAAGAAATCTCAATAGAAAAGGGCCTGAATCTTCAAAGTCCCAGCAATTCATGTGTGGCAAACTGTTTTCTCACATTAATATCCACTTTGCATTAAATTTGAGTTTTGTAATTTTGTCTTTTTTTTTTAATAAAGACGGCAGCTCAAATTATACTAGCTTCAGAACCCTCAAATCTGGATCCCTTCTGATTTAGTAATATCTGTCAACATTTGAATACGCAAATCCTTCGGCCAGTCATGCTATCCTAAAAAACAAACAACGAATAAAACACATGAATGCCTCAAGGTATGAATAAGGATGTTAATTGCTACTTAGCAAAGAATTGAGAAAAAACACTTTATTTTTTAAGTAAGGGATTAGATAAGTAAATACAGAGCATCTGTACAAAAGAACCCTATGCCATTAAAAAAAATGAAGACACTCTCTGTATTTAACGAGATGGAAAATGTCTAATACATTTTAGGTGAAACAGCGCATTTCAGAATAATGAGAATTGACATTTATCGATGCGTCCTCATGCCAGTTCTCTCCTAAAGACTCCATTCTTAGGATCTCTTGTGATCTTCATAGCCACTCCCTGACCAAGATACACACCCACCTTCATTTGGGAATGAAGCTCAAAGAAATGCCAATAAGTAGCCAAGCTGGGATTCAAACCCCGGACTTCCCAAGGCTTCCAGAATATACAAAGCGAATCTCACGGCTTAAAGAGAGCTTCCATGTACGTGTGTGTTCTATGATCATCGGTCTTGGATCATCTATACAAGGATTGTTCTTTTTAAATTTTATTTATGTATTTATTTTTTAAGATTTTATTTATTTATTTGACAGAGAGAGAGAGAGAGAGAGCGCGAGGGCACAAGCTGGGGAAGAGGCAGGCAGACGGAGAGGGAGAAGCAGGCTCCCCACTGAGGAAGAAGCCCCATTCGGGGCTTGATCCCAGGACCCTGGGATCAGGACCTGAGCCGATGGGAAATACCCAACCGATTGAGCCAACTGGGCGCCCCTCTTCATTTTTTATGAATGAAGAAGCAAGAGGTTTATTTCCTTATGGTTCCACATCTGGTGGGGGTCACCCCTGGACCCCTTTCTGCGTGTGTTTCTCTTTAAACTGCAGCCCTTCCACAACCTCTCCCGGAGGCCCTATGGGGTCTGGAGCCGCAAACCAGGGGGCCCTCTAAGTGCCACAGGTGCCTGGAGAAATAGCCCCACTAAACCCCCACCCCCCAGACCTCCAGCATACGCTGGTCCTTTTCTGAGATTTACTTGTGGAAACTGATTTGCCTTCACAGCCTCTGATCTCACTGTCCCGTTCTCATGTTCTAGTTCCCTCATCCTGGTGCCAACCACCTGTGGACCCCATAACTGCCTAGCCCGTTTCCTGATGTCACCAGGCTGGAAAGTCTTGTGCCCCAGCGTTGGTCCTGCCTGGTCCAGCCTGGCTTTGCAGGGGGATCTAGACAGAATAGAGGAGCTGGCTGGTTTGGGGAGCTCCCATGGCATTCTGGACATTCTAGGGTTGGCAACTAAAGTCCAGGCCAGAGGCAACCATGGGTGCCAAGGATCACACAGTCCCGATGGGGGTAGAACTGGGCCCCAGAGGAGTCAAGGGAGGCAGGCTCAATCAGGCCACCTAGGCAAACATGTCTGCAGGGTCTCCTTGGGGGAAGAAACTCTTCCACCTCCTGTTACATATTACCTGCTGGAAGGAGGTGCTTGGCACCGGAACAAGAGGCTCAAAGGTGAATCCTGCCCTTGCTGGGTGCTGGAATGACCCAGATTACCCTGGGCAAAGCTCTTAATCCTTTCAGAAGCCCCGAAGCAGGGAGGGTAACTAGATTTGAGGGCTCCTGGGGACTGTGGGAACACACCCCATGCTGAGGCAGACCACTGCTCCCCTGGGCAAGGTGCCATGTTAGCTACCAGCAAGAAGGCTTTAGAAACGAAATTGAAAGCAATAGCCTATTTTTGTTCCAAGTCATGGACTGGCCTCTGCCCTTCCCCCCTCTACAAGCATTTGATGCCAGGCTGGTCCCCGGGGCCCTAAGAAAAACATAAATCATCCACAAAGCTAAAAGACAAGCAGCTGTCCGGGTTTAAAATTTCATCTTATACGTAAGAGACCAGGGATTAGTATTCAGCTTGTATTTAAAGCAAACAAACTTATGAATCAATAAGGACAAGTAATCTAACATAATAAACAGGCAAAGAATATGAACAGAAAATTCACAGAAGACATTTCAGAAGAGCCCAGTCTCACGGCTAATCAGGGAAATGTCCATTCAGCCCACAGTGAGATACATTTTGGCCCCTACCAGAGGAACAAAAAGTTCCTGTGTTCATTCAGTGACACTAAGCATTTGTGAGGACTTTTGGACATGGGACTCTGGGTTGCTACTGGAGGTCACAGCAGCACATCCTCTTCAGGGCAATTTCCAGAAAAGCTGGAACTTCAACCCTTTAACCCACCAATTGTGTTGGGTTAAATTGTGCTGCTGGAGACACAGTTATATAATGGAGCAGGAATAATCCAGATCTACAGTGTCCGTGTAAATAGATCTTTAAAACACACTGTTGAGAGAAAAAGGGAAGGGCATTCTCGTACAACTTGTGCTGAGATTATGAAAGCCCAAGTATTGTTTATGAAAACAAAAATTGGAAAACCAGAAGCACTTATTACTTGCTTGGTGTGATTTGAGGTGCCTTCCAAATGATAGAATATACTGTTTATGGAACGGAGACATATGAAAAACAAAAAAATGCACTCAGACACAACATGCATTCAATCTATGCCACTGGCTCTCGGTGAAGAGGTGGGTTACAGGATGGCTATAAAAGGGACTTGAATTTGATCCATGTTTTAGTTCTTTTATGCACAATTTTCTGTAACAAGTATGGCTCTATGTTCATTTGGGGTGATAGGTCCTTTGGTGTTCATTTTTTTGTCATGTGATTATGGTTAATTTTCTCTTCCATATGAAATATTCATGAAGGAAAATACAAGAGGATTGGTGAACTCCCAAGAAGGGCACCTAAAACATTCAAAAGATGGAACATCTTCCGGGCATGGACAGAGGGAGATGCACTGGTCCCATCATATGAAAGGCCAGGGCAAGACCAACATTTACATGATGAGAAAACCCAGTCTGTCTCTGAAGTTCATGTGCTGTACTCACAGCAAGCCTCTGTCCTCAGTCAACACATTCCGTCTATGAGACACAGTTGTAGGTACACAGGCCAGTGCAACGCCAAGTTCGTGGTGAAGGAAAGGCTGGTTCTCCTCTTTTATCCTCCTTGCACACCAAGATTCATATCCTCACTATCCAACACACCATTCTTCCAGCTCCTGGACCACTCACTGATACACACCCCATGGGGCTGTGTTCTCTCCTCTCCCTAAGTTACACAAAGACACTAGACTGCTGGTTGACCTGGGAGTGGCACTTGACATGGGAGTAGAGTTGGCTCATGCTTGGGCAGGAGAGGACAACTTTGAACAGGTAACAGTTGTCTGTTCTGAAATAAAGTTATAATTTTCAGGTACCTGCAGAAACGGGTGACACATTTATACCAGCGACAACATACAGCTATTGTCCAAGAAAATGAAGGTGCTGAGTGACAAGTGAAATCCAAACTAGAACACTACTGAATGGTCACTTTCTTAATTGATGGCCCAGAATGACTGATGTTTTAAAAAGAAATTTTGATTCAAGTCTCTTTTAGGAAAAAGAAACAACCCTCAAAAATAGATCAGTCTTGCATATAAAACACAAAGCTACAAAATATTGAGAAAAAAAAAAAAACATGGGAGAAAAATCTTTAGGATCTAGGGCTAGGCAAAATTTTTTAGACTTGACACCACAAACGTGGTCTGTAAAATTGGTAACCAGGCCTTGTAAAAATGAAAACTTTTTGCTCTGTACAATCCTCTTAAGAGGGTAAAAAGACAAGGCACAGAATGGGAGAAAATATTTGCAAACCACGTATCTGACAGAGGACTAGTCCTTAGAATACATAAAGAACTCTGTAAACTCAACAGTTAAAAACCCCAAAGAATCCAACTACAAAATGGGTAAAAGACATGAAGATACATTTCATCAAAGATGGCAAATAAGCCTATGGAAAGATAGTCAACATCATTCAACATTAGGGTAATTCATATGAAAACCACAGTATTACTACATACCTATCAGAATGGCGAAAATAAAAAATAGACAATGGTGAGAATGCTGATGACTCACGCATTGTTGGTGGGATCATAAAATGGTTCAGTCATCCTGGAAAACAGGCAGTTTCTTTTAAAAGCGAAATAGGCAACTACCATATGAGCCGGCAATTACACATTGGGGGCCATGATCCCAAATAAAGAATTCTGTTCCCAGGGAAATGAAGGCTTATGTTCACACAAAAATCTGTACACAAATGCTTATAGCAGCCTTATATGAAGACATTGGAAACAATCCAAGTATCTTCCAATGAACGAATGGGTAAGCCAACTGCACATCCGTAACAAAGAATACTAGTTAGTAATAATAAGAAAGGAACTATTGACATGCACAGAAACCTGGATGAATTTCCAGAGAATTCCTCAGAACAAAAAAACCAATTGCAAAACATACCATACAATATGATTCTGTCTACACCATATCTTGAAATTTCAAAATCATGGAAGATTGCTAAAGGTTAAGCAAGGCCTGGAGGTGAGAAAGAATTAAGTGTCGTCATGAAAGAGAAAATTGAAGTACCCTTGTGATACTGTACTAATTTTGCAAGAGGTTACCATTCAGGGAAACCAGATAAAGGGCATATGGGATCTGTTTGTGTTCTTTCTTTCTTTCTTTTTTTTTTTTTAAGATTTTATTTATTTATTTGACAGAGAGGGAGAGATCACAAGTAGGCAGAGAGGCAGGCAGAGAGAGAGGGGGAAGCAGGCTTCCTGCTGAGCAGAGAGCCCGATGTGGGGCTCTATCCCAGAACCTTGAGATCATGACCTGAACCAAAGGCAGAGGCTTAACCCACTGAGCCACCCAGGTGTTTCTGTTTGCATTATTTCTTACAACTGCATGTGAATTTTGACTTATCTCTAAATAAAAAGGTTAACTTAAAAAAAGGTCCTTAGATTATATAATATTGGGGACTGTTAACCCTTGACGCATCTGGGGCCCCACTTCTCAATATGCCTTTCTGTCATCACACCCAAGAAGTAAAATGTTGGGCAGGTGAGATCATGTCCTTTCCCCCAGAGTTATCAAGGAAAGCTAAACGGCTCAATGCATAATACACACACTCTCACGAATTTTTGTCAAGGTTAATGGGTCCATCCTCCCCAAGACACCCCTTGGTTTTTGAGCAAAAGAAGCTAGACACAAAAGCATATACTCTAAGATTCAAGGATCGGCAAAATTAACCTATGGAGATCAGAAGTCAAAATCACAGTGGTAGCCTCTGGTTAGGGAAGGGCATTGACTGGAAACGGGTATGAGAGAAATTTCTAGACCTGTGCTGTCTATAGGATAACCGCTAGTCACATGTGGTTATGGAGCACTTGAAATGTTGCTAGTCTGCACGAAGGTTTTCTGTGAGTGTTAAATACACACCCGGTTTGGAAGACTTTATTAAAAAAAAAAAAAGAATGTAAAACACTTCAGCTGGTAATTTTTAAAAGATTGGTCATACGCTAAAATGATATTTTGACTATACTAAGTCAAAGAAAATGTGTCATTAAAACTAATGTCACCTATTTCTTATTACCTTCTTAATATGGCTACTAGAAAACTTACAATTGCATGTGTGGCTCATGGTATGTCTCTATTGAATAACACTGCTTTATTTTTTTTTAATTTATTTTAATTAACATATAATGTATTATAAGCCCCAGGGGTACAGGTCTGTGAATTGCCAGGTTTACACACTTCACAGCACTCATCATAGCACATACCCTCCCCAATGAAGAACACTGCTTTAGAGTGAAGGCTGGGTTCTAGCTCTTGGGGTGTTGAGTACACAGTTGTGTTAAAATGCACCAAACTGTACTCTTAAGATTCATGCATTGTGATTATGTCATAAAGTCCCATGATCTTTTTTTAAAAATATTTTATTTATTTACTTGACAGAGAGAGATCACAAGTAGGCAGAGAGGCAGGCAGAGAGAGAGGAAGGGAAGAAGGCTCCCCGCCGAGCAGAGAGCCTGATGTGGGGCTCCATCCCAGGATGCTGGAATCATGACCTGAGCCGAAGGCAGAGGCTTTAAACCATTGAGCCACCCAGGTGTCCCAGTCCCATGATCTTTTTATCACCCAACATAACCTTCCTGAAGGAGCCGATAGCCTACAAGGGACTACAAAGAACTGTAGAGTGATACGAGCTACAGTAAAGAGATGAGCAAGTCATCCTACAACGAAGCATTGGAAATTATTATTCGAGTCTAGCAAACTCAGGAAGCTATTTCTGAAAGCCTGAAGTTCTTGGGGGTTGCAAGGCATTGACGCTGTGGGTCTTCCCTTGGGTTACTTTTACGGAGCCCCCGGGGAAAGGATTTGGGCTGACTCAGAACACTTGCTCCTTAATGGGATCACGAAGGTACAGAGGAGGTTAGCTTCTGACCTTAGCTTTCTAGAGACAAAACCCTCAATGTTTTTTGTTCCCCTGGAGAACTAGAGAGAACCAAAGAGTGTCAGGAGGTTGCAAGGAATTCATTAGGGTTCTACACAAGCAAGACTTCACGTGAGTGGGAAGGCTTCATACTTCAACCGCAGTGCTCCTGAATTAGGGGATCGGGCTCAAAGCCCAGCCTCCTTAGGAATCACGGAATGTCTACAGAAATGTAGAGTGTTTCTTGTCTAAGTGGCTATTTTACCAACTAGCCAAGGGACAGAGAGATTGAGTGAATTGCCTAAAGCCATTCGGAATTAGAAAGTATAGGTGTGGACCTTGCTCCCCTGTCATCTGATTCCTACAGGGAGAAACACGGACCAACAGCACCGACAGGGTTCATAAAACAGGATCGGTAAGCTGGAGACAGAGCTTGTTTATTTTTGAAGGGAGAGACAAGTGGCAGAATTATTGGTACCTGTCATTTATTAGGACATGCTCCCAGCAAGTCCTATTCAAAGAATGAAATTACATCCTGTACTTTAGTTCGCTCAACATTATGATAAGCAAAAAAAAAAAATGCAAGCACAGGCATATTACATACCCCAAGCAGCCCAGCTTGGTTTAGGCAATTACCTTGCCAGAACTGTCTCCCTCCTACTCTCCCAAGTTCCTAAACCGTGGGCCTTGAGGTTGTTATAGGAATGCACAAACCCATTGTTAGCAAGCATTTCCTGTATAACAGCTCACCACTGCAGTGGGTTGACGATCTCTTTAGCACTAGGCTGTGAGTTAAAAAGTTTCTTAATGTGACATTATTTAACTCTCAAACAACATTATTCACATATGGGAAAGGTCAAGTTCAACTTAGTCCCAAAGCAACCAGCTAAAATGGTTCATTTGAACCCAGATCTGCCTGGCTTCAACATTTCTGCCTATAGATTGAATAAATTAAAGAATGTGGGGGCACCTGGGTATCTCAGTTGGTTAAGCAGCTGCCTTTGGCTCAGGTCCTGATCCCAGGATCCTGTGGGGTTCCCTGCTCAGCAGAGAGTCCTCTCCGTCCTCTCCCTCTGACCCACCCCTTGCATGTGCTCACTCTCTCTCTGCCAAATAAATAATAAAATCTTTAAAAAATATTTAATTTACTTATTTGGCAGAGAGAGAGAGAGAGACATAGAGCAAGAGACAGAACACAAGCAGGGGGAGTGGGAGAGGAAGAAGCAGGCTTCCCGGCGAAGAGGGAGCCCAATGCGGGGCTCAATCCTAGGAGCCTAAGATCATGACCTGAGCTGAAGGCAGACGCTTAATGACTGAGCCGCCCAGGTGCCCCTAAATAAAATATTCTTTTTTTTAAATTAAAGAATGTGGGGGAGGTTGGGAGGGCTTGATACCCAGGATTCAGAAGAGTTCAAGCATAGACAAAATTTCATGCAAGGATATGGGCTTCATACTTCAGACTACAGCCCTATCATTGGAGGGATCAGCTTCAAACTCCAGCCTCAGCAGCAAGTCTCTCCCAGTCCCATTCCCACCAATCAGATTCTTCTTGCTTTAGTTGCCATCCTCCAAGGAACAGCACCCTTTCTGCCTTGTTTCGGGGGTCTATGGTCTTCCCCTGTAGATCCATTTTAGGCAAAGAACTCAGTGAAAACAAGCTCATTGATCTGTATACCCGTCTGCAACCTCCAGAGTACATTGCCATCTATTCCATGAGAGGTAGGAAAGGGTAACCAAACTTATATGTACCATTCACTGGTTACAAAGTCTAAGTTTATAGTTTTTTTTAATAAATTTTTAATGCTTTTATTTATTTATTTGAGAGAGAGAGAGAGAGCATGAGAGGAGAGAGGTCAGCGGGAGAAGCAGACTCCCCGCCGAGCAGGGAGTCTGATGTGGGACTCAATCCCAGGACTCCAGGATCATGACCTGAGCCGAAGGCAGTCGCTTAACCAAATGAGCCACCCAGGCGCCCCCTATAGTTTATTTTTTATTGTTACATTTAAACTGGAGGATCCCTGGTGTCATGTGTAAATCATTACCAGCTCACTTGTTACTCATCTTTGGGGAGTTATGGGAAGAGTCTCTTTTTTGGTAACAATTACGGTTTCCAACCAAAATGCTTCCTGGCTTAATACAATCCCCTCACATAGGGACAGCATTTAACAATTTCTAATACTGGTCCCACCTGTACAGCCATTCCCCTAGTGGGTAGTCCGTGAAGTTCACTTACCCTTCTGACCTACCATTAGCATGGAGTCACCGGAGCCCCACCTCTGATCATCATTTCTAATTCTGAAAGGCTTAAGCCAATGTTCTTTCTGTCTTTCTCGGCTCCAAGTGCATCCATCACCCCAGATGCAAATGTGAGGCAGCCCCAGGCCAGCTTCAGAGGTCTGGAGGAAGCCTGTTCATCTCAAGTTCATCAAGGAATTTTATCTCCAAGGCTCCCTGAAGCCCCAGACTAGCCCACCCATTTCCTTGGGGAAGGGGATGTGTGGACAAGAGGAAGGAGCTGGTGGTTCAGGAGATCTGGAGAACAATAAGACAGCTTCTTCTTTCCTTCCAGGGGAAAGACTTGGAACAACCCCAGTTTTGATGGAGAGGGGATTGTCTGGCAGGTCCAAGGTTTAGACTTGTGGCTGGGCACAGGCTACCTTCTGGGCAGCTAGATAAAAGGAAGAACCAAGTACAAGGAAGAAAGAAGCCACTGAAAGGGGGATTCTCTCCTACTTTTTTTTTTTTTTTAAGATTTATTTATTTACTTATTTCCCAGAGAGAGAGAGAGAGAGAAAGAGAACACAAGCAGGGGGGGCGGCAGGCAGAGGGAGAAGCAGGCTCTCCACTGAGCAAGGAGCCCAATGTGGAACTCGATTCCTGGATCCTGGGCCAAAATCAGGAGTTCGACGTTTAACTGATTGAACCACCCAGGTGCCCCTCTCCTACTTTTAAATCCGTTGGAATTCCTAGCCAGGTGCCATTTGAAGGTCTCAGGGACCAGACCTGCCCCAAAGGAAAGGCTGAGCAAAGCAAAACTTCATCAATCCAGCAAGTAGGTAGCTTTGATGACAAAGTCACCAGGCTCAGAGGTTAGTTAGGCAATGCACTCAAGGTCACACAGTGGGTAGGTGGAGAATCCAGGGCTGTAACCCGAGGCAGTCTGGCTGCAAAGTTCTTGCTCTTTCCTAACAGGCAAAACTGGGGAAGGTAAGAAGCAGGATAAACAATAGGTCTGGGATGGGGGGAGGGTTGGGTAGCAGAAAAGCAGGCTTCATGTGTGACTAGATCAGAAAAAGCGGAGAGCAGAAGTCCAGGAGCTGTCCATACCATTACACTTGGAACACTGAGTAGTGGTCACCAGACTTACTTTCCCCCCACTAGGCTGCACGTCTCTGGAAGACTGGGTTCCTTGGCTCCTATCTCCATAGCACCCACCAGGTGTTTGACATGACCTATGTGCTCAGGGTTGACTGCTTGAGACTCTGGAGGGTTTCTGAAGGGGAAAGAGGGAGTGATATCAGGCCAAATCACCATAGTCAGTAGAAAAGGGTTCAAGCACATGGAAGGGATGGGAAGAAATTAGGCCAAATGCTCAGGAAACCTTCTCTCTCTGGACAAATGGATCTCCTCCTGTTGCAGAGGCAGAATTTCTTTAAGGCTTGGTGCCTGTACCTGGAGATTGTAGGCCTGTACCGGGTAAGGGTTCTGGTGTTTATGCACAAAAATGTCAAAGGTCAAGAGTTTTGCTATGTGACCAGAAGGGGCCTGATTTAGCATCATGAAACATGTATGCTTTTAGGAGGAACTTTCCTTGGGGTCCTCATGTTGTAAGAAGGCTCTCACTGAGTGGTCCAGAGGTGGGGCTTGGAGGATTGGGGGACTGATGGTGGAATTTGCCTAGGGAGGCATGGTGAGAAGACCCAGCTGTCTTTTTTTTTTTTTTTAAGATTTTATTTATTTGTCAGAGAGAGAGCGCACACAGCAGGAGGGAGAAGCAGGCTCCCCACTGAGCAAGGAGCCCAATGTGGGACTCAATCCCAGAGCCCTCGGATTCTGACCTGAGCCAAAGGTAGATGCTTAACTGACTGAGCCACTCATGCATCACAAATGCATCTACTGACCAGGCTTGAGCCACAGAGTTTTCCCAGAAAACTAGGCGTAGCCATCTTAAAGCACTGTGTGCTTTTTAGTTACCAGGAACCAGCAAGTTCAGAACACTGTGATCTTAGAGTTTTAGCCAAAAGAGGAATTTGCACCTCCCTCCAATCCGCACCCCCCATCCTATTTTTGTTAACCAAACAGTTCTCTCAGAGAAGAAGCCCCTTTGTCCTCCGCCCCCACAACTTAGTTCCTGGCCCATCTGGGTGCCAGGGCCCACTCAGTGGTGTTCAGGCCTCCCCCATCGGGTTGCTGAAGATAACCACCAGTGATACCATCAGTAGAACCCCAGATCTTCTTAAGCAACCAACAAACGATCACACTTGCAGTCTTACGAGAGCACTACTTATTACACTGCTGGGGGGCAGTGAATCCTGGGGCAATGGGCACCTGCCAGCCTCCATCCCACCTTTTGTTCTGAGAACAGAAGAGAACAGGTCTAGCAGGTAGCAAGGTGCAAAAGCAATGTTCTCAGCACCTACAGAGGAGAGGGGAGACCGCTGAGCTTAGCGGACTGCCAAGACAGGCCAAAGATCCCCATGTTTATCCCTGAAGGGCGTTCCAGCTCAGAGGCAGTGTTCTGAAGACAGAGGCTTGCCCCTGCCCCTTTTCCTCAGGCTAGACCTCCGAAGGCCCAGGCTCCTGGCCCTCGGTGTGCTCATCATGCATGGAAAGAACCAAGAGTCCTGGACCAGAACCCGGAGTCCGTGAAGGGTCATTGCCAGCCACCAGCTGCAGCCCCAGTCCGCGCGAGCCAGGCCAGCATTTCCTGTTGCCTAGGCGCTGGGTGCGGGGTACCTGCTCCCCAGCGCGTGCCATCCAGAGGTGCTGCAGCCTCGGGCTTTCCAACCAGAGTGGGATTGGCCCCCAGGGAAGCTCTGCAGGACCCCCTAAACTCCCTCCCGCGGGGGAGGGGGGGAGGCGGGCCGCGTACCTGAGGGGGCGGACGGCCTGCAGTCTCGCTTCCTGCCCACAGCCGGCGAGGATGGCGCGGGTCCCCAGCACCCCCGGGCTCCTGGCGCACAGCGTCGCGAGACGCAGCATCCCGACGTAGATGGCCATGGCTCTCTACGCGCGCCCCAGCCCCAGGAAACTTTTAAAGTAAAAGCCGAGGCGGCTTACTTTTAAAGTAAAGCCGAGGCGGGGCGAGCGCGGAGGGGCGGGGAGGCGGGGAGGGTCGCCTCTGCCTATGGGGTGCGGAGGACTGGGTCCCGCGGGGCGGGGCGGGACGAGGCGGGGCGAGGCGTGGAGGAAGCGGCTAGGCTCGGGACCACCTTCCCCTGGGACCCGAGGCCCTCCCCTCCCACCTCGAAGACGTTTCCCTCCGGATCCGAAGGCCTCCGGCTGCGGCCGGCTCCCCTCCCGACCACTAGAGGCCTAGGTTTGGGGGCGGAAGAACTTGTTGATTTCGCAGAAGGGGAGCCCGCGGGCCGTGAGTGCGGGCGGGGAGACGAGGCCGCGGCGCGTCCATCGCCGGAGCCCCGTTTAACGCGCGGGTCCTGGGCTGCCACCCCCCTCCCGGGGTTGGGAGCCAGAGGCCAAGGGAGCCGCGAAGTACCCCCGCCCCCCCCCCACACCCGCCCCGAGGCGTGCCAGCTGGAGCGGAGTGTTTGCAGTGGCTGGGAGGCGGCCAGGACAAGAGTGCGTTGGGCCAGCCCCTTCCCGGGCCCGAAGTCAGCTAACCGGACGCCAGTTGGTACCTGCGTCTCTCCTGGGGCAGCCTTGAACCCCGCAGTGCACCATGTAGGGTGGCATCAGGGACTGGAACCCGTGCTTCTCATCCCCCATCCGCCTGGCTCTTTCAGGCCTAGGGCACAACTCCGCGCCCGGCCCGAGGCGTGAATGGAGAGCGGCTGTCCTGCAAGCTCAGCCCCCCGTGCCTGTTCCAGCTCTGGTCCTGGCGGGGCAAGGTGGCACTGGGCACCAGAGAGGGGCATACACGTCAGGTTCACGCTGTCTTGACCCTTCATCCAGAGGAGGAGGAGGACAGCAATGGAGGAGGGAAGATTGCGGTGGGGTGCCCTCCCCTTTCCTGCCCTAGAGGCAGCGATGAAACCTGGGCCAAGCAGAAAGCGAGTTTAGGGGCGGGGCCTGGCCATAGGAGACCTTTGCCCTTATCTTGGGACTTGGGCTCCACTGAGGTCCTGAGAGGAGGACTGTGCTGGTCCTCGTCATCACCCTGAGAGTGACCTCGGATCTCCCTGAAACCTTGACTCCTGCGGGAGATCTGCACACTTCAAGTTGTGTGGAGATGGGGGAGGGAGGAAGATGGGGGGCGGGGTTTGCAAGGGACCACCTTCCTAACGAGAGGAATTTGCTGACTGTGACAGCTGCCCCACGAATGGAATGCCCTGGGACACATCCCAGGTCTGGAGGGGATCAGTGCTGCAGTACCTTAATGGGTGGCCCAGGACTTGTGAAGTGAAACACTTCTTGTTTCCTTGCTAATGGGGCGGGGGATGCGGGGGCGGGGGGGGGGGAGGCAGGGGGAAGAGGGGGAGGGGAGGAGAAGGATGAATTCCTCCTTGAACTTGCTCTAGCCTCAGCTCTCCATGCATAGGCTTCCCTGACTTCCCAGACACGAGAGCCAGGGAATATCAGCTGCCAGTGTCAGGATATCTTCCACAAGCCAGACTCTTCAAAGGTGTCCTCTCTGGCCTTCACCACCACCCTGCCAGGAACAGGCACGCCTTTGAATGTGTTGCTGTTTTATGGATGAGGAGACTGAGGGGCGTCCGGTTGGCTCCGTCCTGTGGTAGAGCACGCCACTCTTGATCTCAGGACTATGAGTTCAAGCCCCATGTTGGGTGTAGAGATGACTTAAAATCTTAAAAAAGAAAAAATAAATTAAAAACCTGAGACCCAGGTAGGTTCAGCTACTTGCCCAAGGTCAAGGTAAGCACAGTGAGCACAGGCCAAGGCTCAGGCCACACTTATTTGGTAGCTTTGGGGAAGTCCCAGGGCCTCTCCAACTTCAGTCATCATCTTTAAAATGGGAATGGGGCGCCTGGGTGGCTCAGTCAGTTGGGCGTCTGCCTTCAGCTCAGGTCATGATCCCGGGGTCTTGGGATGGAGCCATGAGACAGGCTCCCAGCACATCAGGGAGCCTGCTTCTCCCTCTCCTTCTGCCCCTGCTCCTGCACCGATGCGCTCTCTCTCTCTCTCTCTCTCTCCAATAAGTAAACGAAATCTTTAAAAATAAATAAATAAATAAATAAAATGGGGGCAATAATACCAGCCTCATGCAGAGAGGTGGGGTAAGGATTGGGGCACAGAACCAGTACTCGACCCTTTTTCAGTGATTGTTAGCTTCTCCCTCCATCCTCTCCTTCCTCCTATGTCTACACTCTGAGACTTTCCCCGGTGTTCAGTGTTGCAAACTTTTTTAGGAGGAGGAATTATTTTCCATCTCTGCAAAGCTTTGAGGAACCTGGTAGGCACTGGTTCTATGAACGGGGAGAAGGACTGGGAGGAAACGAAGTGATAGTGCCTAATGTGAGGGTCCCTGAGTCTGTTGACCAGAACTCTTAGGTCACTTTGCAGGGGTGGTGAGCCAGGCACGTCACCAACCAGATCCTGTAACTTTCCTCTCTCTACCTTCAACCAACTCAGTTCTGCACAGCTGCTCAAGCGGCTCTCTGCCCCAGCCCAGCGCCTGACTTGCAGGGTTTATGGTGCCTGTGATTCTGCTCAGGCCACTGGTTACCCCGAGAAAGCCCTTAGCCTTTCCCCTTTGCCAATATTCTTCCCTTCTGTGCTTCAAAAATGAGCTCAAAATGTAAATGCCATTTATTGCCCTTTTAAAAAAAGATTTATTTATTTATTTGAGAAAGAGAGAGAGCGCACCCAAGCAGGAGGGGCAGGGAGAGGGAGAAAGAATCTCAAGCAGACTTGTGTCGCGGAGCCCGACACAGGGCTCGATCTCATGACCCCAAGTTCATGACCTGGGCTGAAACCAAAGTTGGTCACTTAACCGATTGTACCACCCAGTTTCCCCACATTTATTGATCTTTTAAAAAGTCTTAGTATCAACCTATGAGTAAATTTCAGAAGAGTTCATCACGGTTAGGGAACAGAGGTTAATGCTACACACCCCAGAAGTCACACGTGACAGAAGTTGAGAAGGGAGGGGTAGGAGATGGAGGGGCCGGGCAGATATCCCTGTTTAACTTGAGTCCTCAAGGGATCCTGCCTACCGGTGATGGAACATGAAATAAAGGAGTATGTTTTTGTTTGTTTGTTTGTTTTTTAAAGATTTTATTTGTTTATTTCACAGACAGAGATCACAAGCAGGCAGAGAGGCAGCCAGAGAGAGAGAGAGGAGGAAGCAGGCTCCCTGCGGAGCAGAGAGCCCAATGCAGGGTTTGATCCCAGGACCCTGGGATTATGACCTGAGCTGAAGGCAGAGGCTTTAACCCACTGAGCCACCCAGGCGCCCCAAGGAGTATGTTATTTAAAGTTGTGTAGGCAACCAGTCTGTGTACGAAAATAACAGAAAAACTGTATTAGGAGGACTTGGGGAGGAGACCCAACAGTGCAATTTCTCCCCTATAAAACAAAATCAAGAAATGGCTGAATACATATAATATTTAGAGGCAAATAGCATGAATGGTTAAAATCGTTCAAAATGGCTTGGACCTGAATAGACATGTCTCCAAAGAAGACATGCGATGGCCAATAAGCACATGGAACAATACCCAGCACAAAAATAAAAATGAAAAGGTGCTCAGTATCAGTGGTCATTAGGGAAATCCAAATCAAAACCCCAATGAGGTACCACCTCACACCCTTGAGAATGGCTATTCAAAAAATAACAATAAATCGCTTCTCGGCCTTTTGGCTAAGATCAAGTGTAAAAAATAACAATAAAATAGGGGTGCCTGAGTGGCTCTGTCAGTTAAGCATCTGCCTTTGACTCAGGGCATGATCTTGGGGTCCTGGGATTGAGTCCCACATGGCACTCCCTGCTCAGCAGGGAGTCTGCTTCTCCCTCTCCCTCTGCCTCTCCTCCTGCTTGTGGGCACTCTCTCTCTCTCTGTCAAAATAAATAAATAAAATCTTTTAAAAAAAAATAAGAAAAAGTAACCATAAAATAAAACAGAAAACAGTAAGTGTTGGCGAGCAGGTGGAGAAACTGAAAGCCTTGTGCCTTGTGGCAAGGATATAAAATGGCGCCGCCCCTGTGAAGAATAGCATGGCTGTGTCTCAAAAGTGAAAAATAATCCCTCCGTGATCTAGCAACTCCACCTCTAGCAGGAAGCATTGCGAGTAGGAACTTCAGCAGACATCCATACACGTATGTTCGTAGCAGCATTATTCATAATAGCCAAGAGATGGAAACAACCCGGATTCCCCCTGGCAGATTACTGAGTGGATGACCCAAAGGTGGTATGTCCATACAATGGAATTTATTCAGCCTGATAAAGGAGGGAAACTCTTACATGTGTTATAAGAGAAGCGAACCTTGAGGACATGATGTTAAGTCAGATGAGCTAGACACAAAAGTGCAAACACTTCCAGGAGGTACCTAAGATGGTCACATTCCATGGGAAGGAGAGTGGTGGTTGCCAGGGGCGAGGGAGGAGGAGTGGGCACTTAGTGTTTAATGGGTATAGAGTTTTCATCTGGGAAGATGAAAAGGTTCTGGAGATGGATGGTGGTGATGTTACACAACAGTTCGAGGGAACTTAATGCCCCTGAACTTAATGCCCCTTAATGCCCATGCACTTAAAAATGGTTAAAATGGGGAGCACCTGGGTGATTTAGTGGGTTAAGTGTCTGATCTTGGCTGTGGCTCAGGCCATGACCTCGGGATCCTGGAATGGAGCCTCTCCTAGGGCTCCATGTTCAGCACATAGTCTGCTTGTCTCTCTCCCTCCCCCTCTGCTCCTCCCTCTCTCCTTTGCGCACATGTTCCCTCTCTCTCAAATAAATAAATAAAATTTTAAATATAAATAATATTTTAGATATTTTATATTTATATATAAACATAGATACATATAAATATAAATAAAATTTTAAAAATAAATAAACTTTTGGGGCACCTGGGTGGCTCAGTGGGTTAAGCCTCTGCCTTTGGCTCAGGTCATGATCTCAGAGTCCTTGGATGGAGTCCCGCTTCTGGCTCTCAGCTCAGCAGGGAGCCTGCTTCCTCCTCTCTCTCTGCCTGCTTGTGATCTCTGTCTGTCAAATACATAAATAAAATCTTAAAAAAAAAAAAGAGTCATGTGCTCTACCAACTGAGCCAGACAGTTGCCCAATACATGTTTTATCTCAATAAAAAAAAAGGTTTTTTTTTTGGTTTTGTTTTGTTTTGTTTTTTAGAGAGAGAAAGGGAGAGAGCATGAGCATAGGTGGGGAGGGGTAGAGGGAAAAGGAGAGAGCAAATGGAGTTCCATGTGGGGCTGGATCTCACCTGAGATCATGATCTGAGCTGAGGTAGAAATGCAGAGCTCCCAGAGGAGAGGAGGAAAGTAGATAGAGCTAGCAGATCAGATGAAGGAAAAGGGAGAGGAGGATGAGGAAGAGTTCTGATTTTGTTTTGGGGTGTGTGTGTGTGTGTGTGTGTGTGTGTTTAAGTAAGCTCCACACCCAATGTGGGACTTGAACTCATGACCCTGAGATCAAGAATCCGACGCTCTACCGACCGGGACAGCCAGGTCTCCTGGATTCTCATTTTGAAAGAAAGGATGACAGTGCCCGGAGATAACACAACACTCATACTCTGCCTGTCCGATGTGGCAGCCAGTACCTGAAGCAAAAAAACAAAAAAACAAGCCTGATTTAAAAAAAAAAAAAGTCGTCTTAAAAATGGCTGTTTCTGATATTCAAACTAAAAGTGAAAATTGGGAACTGGTTCTGAACTGCCAGGCAGAGTAACATTATTTTGATCACAACCGGTAACTGATGGCAGACACGGGCAGATAGGATCTTAAAACGATCACAATTTTCCAGCAACTCAAAACTAAAAAGCTAAACAAGCTGCAGTCCTAGCGTCTGCCATAGGTTGTGAAAGCCTTGCTTTTGTAAGGAGAGCAAAAATCTTTTTTGGATGATGTGATTTTTAACTTTCCTTGGGTCAAAGTCAGGAACTAAGGTCAACCATGAAGTCTTGGGTAAAGACCGAGTATATCAGACCCAAGAAAATTTATCTTCCTTTACTCACTCATTGGTTCTGCAGACGTTCACTGAGTACCTTTTTGGAACCAGGCTCAGTGCCAGGCCCTCTGGCCTGAGATAGGAATGAGGCAGGACCTCTGTCCTCAGGGAACTCAGTGTCTAGCAGAGAACGCTTATCCTGAGACTGACAATGAGGTGCCATGTGGCCAGTGCTGTGGGAATGGGGAATAGGGGACCAGCACCTACCCTGGGCATGTTCCAGAAGGTCCCCTAGAGATCTGAGCTGGTTCCTTGAAAAAATGAACGGTGTGTTAATTTCCTATGCCTGCTGGAATAAACTAGACACATTTGGTGGAGTACAAACAACAGAACTTTGTTCTCTTACGATTCTGAAGGCCAGAAGTCTGAAGTCAGTCTTATGGGACTAAAATCAAAGTGTTGGCAGGGCTGGTTCTTTCTAGAGGTTCCAGGGGAAAATCATTTCTTGTCTCTTCCAGCTTCTCGTGGCTTCAGGTCTGCCTTGCCTGCAGCCACATCATGTCTAATCTCCCTCAGCGGCCACCTCCTCTACATCCAACCTCCTCTGCCTCTCTTGTAAGGACACTTGTCATTACACAGAGGGCCCACTTGGATGATTCTGGATAATCTCTCCATCTCAAGATCCTTAATTCAATCACATTTGAAAAGTGTCCCTGGCCATGTAAAGTAATGTATTCATGGGTTCTGGGGATGCAGATGTGAACATCTTGGGAAACCATTAGGCAGCCCGCCGTAGACAGGACTGGGAGGAGAAACTGTGGACAGCCAATGGGATGTTACAGGGAAACATATATCAAGGGAATATGGTGAAAGTGTATGTGAAGGCAGAGAACAGGTATATTCTGGGAGTAGCCAGTAGTTTTATATCTAGGAAGATTATATCTATATCTATATCTATATCTGTATCTATATATATCTAGGCTCTCAGACATATATATATATATATATATCTTCCTCAATAAATGGAGATTTATGATTGAGGACATCCAGTCTGGGAGATGGAGAGAACTGGTCATGGGTCCAAAGTTGGCCGAATGAGAATTTGATCTCAAGTTTCTCTTCAACATATGGTAACTGTGTTCATTCATTCCTTGTTTATTTATATTAATTTTTCTGCATTGTAACATATTATAAAAGTAATATGTGCACCTTGTGACAAATATTCAAAGTACACAGTGTTAAAAGGGTGAATATTCTTCCAAATGTTCCTAGGCTCATACAAATATGTAGGCATATGTATGTGTTTCTCCATCCCCTCCCTCTTTCTATTTTTTTTTTTCCAAAAAATGAGATCATGTTGGAGAATTGATGAAATCTGAATGAAGTCATGGATTGTATAATAGTGTTGGTCTGCGTTAATTTGTTGACTTTTATAACTGTCCTGTAATTATGTAAGAGGTTTCCTCAAAGTAGGGAGCTACATGCTGAGGTATTTACAAATAAAGAGGTATCGTGTCTACAGCGTACTCCTAAATAGTTTAGAAATACGTGTGTATGTCTGTAGTTAAATGTTAACAGTTGGGAAATCTGGGTAAATGGCATCCAAGAATTCTTTCTGCTATCTTTGCAACTTTTCTGTAAGCCTGAAATAATGTCAAAGTAAAAAAAAAAAAAATTAATGAAATTGTGCTGTATGTCATCTACCTTACTCAATGACTTGCATTTTTTACTTGATCATACACATTTTTTTCCAGGTCAATACATATAGTTCTACTCATTCTCTTTAATGCTGCGGGAAGTTCTTCAGCATAATGTTCCACTGCATAATACACTCTGGTTTATTTAACCACTCCCCTTTTGATGGATTTGACTTTATTTTTATTTTTTAAAAAGATTATTTATTTAAGTGAGGGAGGGAGAGAGGGTGAGAAAGAGCACCAGGGGTCGGGGAGTAAGAGGGAGAGATAATCTCCAGCAGACCCAACTCCCTGACCCCAGCTAAGCAGGGAGCCCGACTAGGGGCTCAATCTCATGACCCCAAGATCATGACCCAAGTTGAAACCGAGAGCCAGATGCTTAACCGACTGAGCCACCCATCTGCCCCGGATGGATTTCACTTTAACTGCCATCTTATCTATATTTTAAAGACTCATATACATTTTTATTTGTTTCTAGGTTCTTTATACTGTACCACTGATACCTACCTGCCTGTGACAATTCTCTACTGTTTGGAGCTTTAGGACGAGTCTAATATCTGGTTGGGCCTGACCCTCGCGGCTATTTTTTAATCTCACGAAGTAAATGTTCTTGGCAATTCTTATACATTTATCCTTCCATATGATTTTGATTTTTTCCCCTGTTATATGCATTTTCAGATAATTTTTACCCAGTTCTAAAAACAAAAATCTTGTTGGGATTTCTGATTGTGATTGCGATCAGTTTAAGAGTTTACTTAGGGACGGACAGATTTGTGGTGAATATGGCATGATTCTCTATTTGTGGAAGTATTTAAAGCAAGTCCATGTAGATAAATAAACCACAGAGAGAGAGATCATTTGCCTTGAAAGTTACTTTGGGGGCTCCAAGCCTCAAGGGCTAACTGGGTCTCTTTTTTTCAACCCACAACTGCTGGACCATACCCAACTGCTCTAAGGAAAGCTGACTTCTTGCATAATGCTATTTGGCTCTTACATGTGTCTCTGTGTGGGTCCTTGGCACTCTTACCCATTTTCTTTTTTTTTTTTTTAAGATTTTATTTATTTATTTGACAGACAGAGATTACAATTAGGCAGAGAGGCAGGCAGAGAGAGAGGAAGGGAAGCAGGCTCCCTGCTGAGCAGAGAGCCCTATGTGGGGCTCGATCCCAGGACCCTGGGATCATGACCTGAGCCGAAGGCAGAGGCTTTAACCCACTGAGCCACCCAAACGCCCTGCTCTTACCCATTTTCTTATCCCCATTCTACAGAAGGAGAAACAGGGGCTTGGAGAGGTAGAGTGACTTGCCAGGATGACACTAGAGCTAACAGTCACAGTGCTGGCCCGATGCCCAAGCTGCTCTCAGGAAGCTACTATATCCTGCCCTCTTCCTGATCATTACCTTCTCAAGGGCCATGGTGCTTGTGTTCCCTTTGGCATCTCCCCAAACAACCTGGACATCCAGGCACAAGGTGGCACTTGGTTTGGGGACTGCAGCCCAGGGCCAGTCTATTGTTTCCAAGGAAAAAGCTGTCCACAGATGACAGGCTCCACTTCTCATCAAACTGCCTTAGGGATTTAAAACAACAGCAACAAAAAGCCTTTCTCAGAGGTACAGCCGCTGTCAGTTGCTCACTCTTCTGCCCGGCTTCCTTGGGCTGTGACTCTGCCTGTCTGCACCTGACCCATTCTTCCAAGCTCAACTTGAATGCCATCTCCTCTGAGATGCCTTCCTGCTATCTTCCTTCCTTTAGGCTCTTTTTCTCCACCACAGCGGGGTATGACCCACATTCCATGGAATACATTCATCTATTTATTGTGACTGTCTTTGAATAGTTAAATAGTTGATCTCTCTGAGCCTTGATTACTTGCTTTGAAAAACCGAAATAATGTCTGCCTTATAAGGTTGTTGTGAGTTTAAAAAAAAAAAAAAAAAACACATATAGGGACGCCTGGGTGGCTCAGTCATTAAGCGTCTGCCTTTGGCTGTGATGGTGATCCCGAGATCCTGGGATCGAGCCCTGAGTGGAGCTCCCTGCTCGGTGGGAAGACTGCTTTTCCCTCTCCCACTCCCCCAGCTTGTATTCCCTCTCCCGCTGTGTCTCTCTCTCTGTCAAATAAATAAAGGAAATCTTTTAAAAATAAAAAATAAATAACATATGTAAATCATAGCCCTGGACAGAATGCTCTTAAATGTGTAAGTCCGATGTTAGCGCTCTCAAACACATACCCACACAGCCCTGTACATTGCATGGTTTTTGTCTGTATGTGTTAGGGCCATTATCCTTTCTACTTTATATAATAATTACTTGTTTTGACTGTAGGCTCCTTGGGACAGAGATGACAGGGTGTAGTGAAAAGAAACAGGACTTGGAATCAAAAGGTTTGGGTCTGCCTCTATGTGACTAAGGACAAGTTACTTCTCCCTGAGTTTCTTCCTTAATTAAAAAAAAGGCAACAGGGGCGCCTGGCAGGTTCAGTCGATTAAGGGGTTAAGCGTTGGACTCTTGATTTTGGCTCAGGTCAGTCATGATCTCAGGGTCGTGAGATAGAGCCCCCCTCCCTCCTGCCCCCTGCCCCCACCAGATTCTCTCCCACAACCCAATCACATGAGTGCATGCTCTCTCTAAAAAAAAGACAAGAGAGAGAGAACCATAAAAGTCACTGTATAGTCTCTTTTTGTAGTTTATCACAATGAGATAATGGGTGCTCAAGGGCTTTAGAGATTGCCAAGTGCTAATGTATAATTATTCAATTGCCTTGTCTGGTACCCAGAAACCCAGCACTGTGCCTTGTGCCTTGTTGTGGGTGGGAGGGGTGTGCACAAGGATTTGTGAAATGAATAGCTCCCGCCACTGACTTCACTTGGTCTTCACAGTTGCCCTCTGAGAGAAGCTTTGATGTGCCCATTTCAAAGATGAGCAAACTGAGTGCGAAGTGGGTAAAGTGCTTCACTTGTTCATTCATTCATTCTTTCATTCAGCAGGCCTTTGAACGAGAACCACCATGTCTCAGACACTCAGACACTGGGGATACAAAGACAAAATCTCTCCCTCACAGTCCAGAGTGGAGGACAGACACATAAAGATAAGTATAACACAAGGCAAGTTATGAATTATGGCTAATATTTATCAGGTACTTAGTAAATGCCAGTCACTACAGTAAGCTCATGGTGTTTTGCTCATTCAGTCCTACCCAGACTCTACCAGCTAGGCACCGTTATTATGCACATTTCTCACCTATCCATAAATAAGCATGGTAATCACCTAATAAGCTTTCTGGTAAACCAGAGGTCCTGTCTTAGGCACCACGCCCTATCACCTCTGACAGTAAGGTAGCACATAGGACATTATCAGAGTCCCAAGAAGGGACCCCTAGCTCTGGAGTTCATGGTGGTCAGGGGAGGTTTCCTGAAGGACTAAAAATTAGCTAAGAAGAGGTGCATTGGGAAGCAAGGCCACTCCAGGAGAAGAGAAAGGTTTGGAGGCGAATGCAAGAAAGACCTTAGGGTTTGAAGCCAGAGGCCAAGAAAGAATTCTTGAGACATCTTTGGTGCAAAAAGATGATTTTATTAAAGCGTGAGGACAGGACCCGTGGGCAGAAAGAGCTGCCCTGGGGTCATGAGGAGTGGCCCATCATTTACTTTCAAGTTGGGAGGGGGTTAAGGATAGCCTAAGTCTCAAAGGAATTTTGGAAGCAGGTTTCCAGGATCTTGAGGGGGCTAGCTATTTTTGGAAAAAGGTCATTTATTACTGTCTATAAAACCTTAGTCATGAGACCCTTCAGATGTATATCGATGGGCCATATGCTTGGGGGATGATTGCCAATGTATATGGGGTAGAGGGGTAGAGATAAAGGAAGTTTCCAAAGGAATTTTTTTATGTTGAAGCAGTCTTACAGGATCCTGAGGCCAGGGTGGAGGGCTGGGGGGCTGGTCAGGCTTGCTTTGCCCTTAACAAGGTATTAACATGGAGGCAGCTGAGTTCAGAGAGGAATGTCACTCTGTTTTAAGGACTTAGCAGTGGGCTGTAAGTAGTAAGGAAATTTAATAATTTTTCTTTTGCCTTTGCTTCCTACATCAGAGGCCACCTAATGGAAGTCTACACAGCATCCCAGGCAGGGAGGGGCTGGGGACTGTGAGGAGACTGCAGAAGCAGGCAGAGACCAGTCTAGAAAGGAGAGTAGTCCATATTCTAGAGGTAGCCAGAGGTTTGAAGGGTTTTAAGCAGAGGAAAGACTTGGTTATATTTTTAGAACGATCATCTGGGCAGTTGGGTGGAGGTGGGTGGCAGGGAGAGAGACAGAGTAATCCAGGCAGCCTGGACAAGAGGCTGGGGCAGGGAAGAGGAGTTCAGAGAGATAAAGAGGCTGAAATTTCCAGATGATGATCATGTGGGAATTAAGAGGACAAGGAGCAATTTTGAAAGACTTGCAGTTTTGGCTTCTAATCCAGGTTAATGGGGGTGATTTGATGAAATCAATTTTGGATGCAACCCAGGTCTTCGGGCGCCCAGTCCCGTTGCCCTTTTGCCTCTTGGTGCTGCCAGCGTCGGTAGCGCACCCTGGGCTATTGGGGAAAAAACCGCGCCTCGGCTGCGCAACGGAACTCCTAGCTTTGAACGCCACCCTTCCAAAGGCGGCGGCCACTGCAATGCGCCCTCCTAGGCGCCAGATGGCGTTCCCGCACACGCCCGGGCTGCTCTGGCCCCGCCCGTCTCAGTGGCCGCGGAAGGTGACGTGGACACGGAAGTGGTCGTCGTCGCGGCGGCACGGGTGGGAGTGGGGCGCGGGGCTCAGAGTGCAGCGGGCGGTCGGGCGGACGACGGCGTCTCGCATCTGCGGTGGTGGAGGACGCGGGCCTTGCCGGTTGGGTGCGAGTCCACTGAATCGACGAGCAGCTTCTCAGCCCGTCTCCTGCCCGTTGGAGCCCCCGGAGCCGGGACCGCTCGGCCGGCGTCACCATGACCAAGGCCGGTAGCAAGGGCGGGAACCTCCGCGACAAGCTGGACGGCAACGAACTGGACCTGAGCCTCAGCGATCTGAACGAGGTCCCCGTAAAGGAACTGGTCAGTACAGCCCCGCCAGGCCCAGGTGTCGCCCGAGACGGCGCTGGCCTCTGTGCGGGCCGCCTCCTTTCCAACGCCTCACTTTCCAGATCTTAAAACTAGGTGGAAGGAGTGGGACTTAGTTCCCGGGGAGTCCACCTCTGCCCCCAGTTTTCTTCCTGGGATGTACACGTGTCACTTTGGCGCTGATCCAGAAGATGAGAAGGCGCTGCCCGTTCGGTTCTGGGCTGTTTACGGGTCAGGGGTGAATCTCCCCTCCCATCTCGGGAGCTTTCACAGCGCTCAGCTCCGAGTTTGACTCCAAGTAGGCGCCCACGGAGTTTTTGCTGGCTGTTCGGAGAATGAATGAATAAATGAATGAATGACTCCTCTAGAGAAGTAGGCCTCTGGGTAGACCTGGGTGTGGCCCGGAACTTTGCATCTAGGAAAAGGGCAATCCCAGCTGGCTGTCCCGGCCCTGAGGCATCTTTCCTTGAAGAATGTGTAGTGTCACTGCTTGGTTGGCAAGTGCTCTTCCCAACCACAGCTTCAACTGGCTGGAATCCAATTGCTGCTGCCCACCCCACCACCCCTCTACTCTCACACTCCCAGCCAGGAAACAGACCTGAGGTCCCAGGAAAATCAAACTGGTTTGTTGCCAAAGTGGACTTAGATCACAATCCCTGCTTTTCCCATCAGGTTTCCTTCCGGCACCAGCACACTGGGGTCCCTTTGGGTGACCTACGCTTTCCTGCCTTAATGAATGACGTTTGCCTTTGGCACTTGGCTCTGTAGTATGGAGGTTAGAACAGATTTCCAGTCCATATTCCAGTTCCATTGCTTAAGAGCCACGTCCCTGCCCTTGGCAAAAGCTGGTTAACCTTTAAGCCCATAGATTTCCTCATTAATAAAATGGTGGTAATAGTTCCCATTTTACAGGCTTGTGAGGATTAAGATCGGAGTGTAAGACCCTTGGTAGGTAGTAAATGTTGCGACATGCAGCTGTTATATTATTACTATTCCATTATATTTGAGTGCTAATTTTTAAAGGCCTTCCTAATTGTGGGAATTTTCTCTGGAGAAGGCTTCATGTCACTGAACCATTCCATGTGTTGGTCTGACATTGTGTTCTCGTTCCTTTTCCTAGGCTGCCCTCCCGAAGGCCACCGTGCTGGACCTGTCCTGCAATAAACTGACTAGTCTCCCGGTAAGACTGGCAGGCGGGCACGCTTCCTTGCAGAGCCGTGATGCTTCTTGTTTGAGGGTGTTATGTGTTAAGAGTCGTAATTTCAGGACAGGCCTGCAGCCAAGCTGTGACTGAAGGGGAGCTTGCTGGGGGTGGGGTGGGGTGGTTTGTCTCAGCAGGAAGGGAAGCACGGTAGAGGCTTCATTCTTTTAGAACAGTTGGAAGGTCAGGCCGTGAAAAACTAAAGTCAACAGAATGCTGGCTGAATCGCTTAGTGGGGTCATCTTTTTTCCTCCCTTATATTATTCCTTTGAAAATAGTTTACCCTCCCTTTTGTGGAGAGGAGAGGAGAGGCCATTCTGTAAGTTCCTCTGATTTCCAGGGAGAAAGCTGCCTATGAACAGCTTCCGTGCGTATCTTCTGATGAGGAACAGGAAAAAAGATGTGGCTTTGGGGACTACTGTATTATTATTCTCCCAGCTCTTGAATTACTTGAGATACTTTTTTGTTTGACACATCCAGCCTGTGGTCAGATCCTTTCGATTTTTCTTGCACAACTCCCAGTTCTCCTTCTCCATCATATGCCTTGCGATGTCTTCAGTACACGGTCCTTTATCTGCGTAGGCCCCAGTGTGGTTCAGCCCTTTAGCCGCTCCTGGGTGACGGCCGGTCTGTGCTTCGGAGCAGCATGCCGTCAGTGTCAGGACCGAGTTTGTTGCTGTTGTTGTCTTTGCCAGCAGTCACTCTGGCCGTGTCACTCCCTGCTTGGCTCCACTGGGCTCTGCTCCGGGATCGGGTCTCAGAAGTTGGCAGTTTCTTCCTTGGGTCATTAGTCTGTTCCCCTGTCAGTATTCCCCTTGGGCCTCGCTCATTATCTCTAGCATCTTCCTGCAGCTCAGCAAGAACCATTTCTCACTGAGAAAGCATCCAGAATCCCACTGCTTCTAGGCAGCATTTCGTGTCTAGTGAAAGTATGGTGGCCAGTCCCTGCCGCCTGCCGCCGCCGCGCACGTTGTCCGCAGTCCCCCCGCCCCCCTCCCCCACTGCGCGCTTTTCAGTCCGAGCGAGTTCAGCTGTTCGTGCCTTCCTTGGCAGTGCCGATCGGCTGGCAGTTACAGATCCCCAGAGAGCGTGAGCAGTGCCTCTGCGTCAAGGTGGGAGCAGTACCGCAGATAGGTGTTGTGCTAGGTGCTGCGAAGAACAGAGAATAACCCCGAGTGCTTGAGGGCGCTCCGTTTTAGGGAACTGGATGGTCCCGATGCGCTTTGACTACCCCCGTGGAAGGAGAGCACAGGGTGCCGTGGGGGGGCCAGAGAGGCCCCTAGTCCCTCCAGGAGCAATGTGGAGTTTGGGTTGGAGGGCGCACGGAGCATGAGGGAGCACACACTTATTTTGTGCCGACTTCGTGCCAAGTCCTTGGACGGAAGCAGCTCACTGCTTCCCCTGCAGAAGTGCGGGGCGTTGGCCGCATCTCCTTGCAGGCAGAAGAGCTGGGGGCAGGTGGGGCCAGGCTTTCCACGCAGCTGCCTCCGCCTCCAGGGCTCTGGCATCTCCGTCGGAGGAGTGGGCCCAGGGCCGAGGTGTTCCGTGTCTGGGTCCTAGGCGGATTTCTGCGGCCTCACACACCTGGTGAAGCTGGACCTGAGCAAGAACAAACTGCAGCAGCTGCCGGCTGACTTCGGCCGCCTGGTCAACCTCCAGCACCTGGATCTCCTCAACAACAGGCTGGTGACCCTGCCTGTCAGCTTCGCTCAGCTCAAGGTAACTGTTCACCAACCAGTGTTTGGTGCCAGGTGAGGCAGAGGGCCCGGGGATGGGCGGGGCACAGCCGTGCGCGTGGCCCACAGGGGCCCCACCTTGGTGCTGCCGCCTTGGAAGTCAGAGGCTCGCTTCCGGCTCCTTCAGCTTGAGGGGCTCTGTGTGAACCCGGGCTTGAGCAGCCTCTCTGTCCTGTCTCTTCAGAGCCTGAAGTGGCTGGACCTGAAGGATAACCCCCTGGATCCCGCCCTGGCCAGAGCAGCAGGGGATTGCCTGGATGAGAAGCAGTGCAAGCAGTGTGCCAGCAGGGTAAGCCCAGAGCTCCGCGGGGCCGTCCCCGCCCGGTCCCCTGGGACTCGCTGCTGCCTCCTCTTGTTTCTTCCCCTCCTGGGGTACCTGTAGCTCTTCGAGGTTTCCAGCACTGAGGTCTCAGTGAAATAGGGCTGCTAGTGGCCCATCAGGTGGAGGGACCTTTGTTTGTGTTGCCTTTACAAGTAGAAAAATACTGGCTTCTCTGTTGCAGAACTTCCATTCTTAAGAAACAGGCACCTCAGGGCGCCTGGGTGGCTCAGTCAGTTAAGCATCTGCCTTGGGCTCAGGTCATGGTCAGAGCGTCCTGGGATCAAGTCCCACATCGGGCTCCCTGCTCAGTGGGGAGCCTGCTTCTCCCTCTGCTTCTGCCGAACACCCTGCTTGTGCGCTTGCGCGTGCGCTTTCTCTGTCTGATAAATAAAATCTTAAAGAAACCAGGACCTTGCTTAATCCACATCACACCATTGACAGTTCTTTAATTGGACAAGAAGATTATCTGAGTCACAGGTATTGTAGGAATTTTGATAATAAAAGTGTTGTTAATATTCGTAAACTTGTACCTGTAAGCAGACACATCCTGAGCAGATCTGACATTTGATTTCAGTCAAGTTGTCTGATGTAGGAGGAACTAAAGGTAGCATGGAAGGCAGGCATCGCCAACAGGCCTGAAGATGCCTCGCACTTTTTTTTTTTTTAAGGAATTTTTATTTTTAGGAAGAGACTGTGTGTGAGAGGGAAGGCGCAGAGGCCGAAGGAGAGAATCCCAAGCAGGCTCCACTCTTAGTGCGGAGTCCAATGCGGAGCTCAGTCTCATAACCCTGAGATTGCTACCTGAGCCGAAATCAAGAGTCAGACGCTTAACCAGTTGAGTCCCCCAGGCGCCCCACGCCTTGCATTGCATCTCTCTCAATGCCAGCCACGGTCACTTTTTCCCTCCAGCTTTAGAACAGCTGAGCACCAGATGGCTTACTTGGCCTTGTCTAGGAGGCATGAGGAACAGAAAGGACTCGAAACGCTTCAACTTTAAATGCTAGAATCAAGGGAAGTGGAATGGGGGCACGGTGGGTCTCTAGGTGAATCCCAGGAATAACGGCCTTTCTTTTCTTACCATTAGTTCAGGGCTTCTTAGAAAGTTTCTTCTCATGTCCCACCCGTTGTCACAGGAGACCAGGTACAAGGTCAGTGTGGCCCGGTAGCCCTTGGCGGAGAACAGTATAAGTGATCAGTGTGGCCCCGGTGCTCAGGAGTGCTGTCTGTTCTGAAGGACGGCAGGCGCTGTGACCGACCACTCCTCCTGTGTCCCGCGTGCTTTATGCCTCCCCTCCTGATCCTCATTGCCCTGGGAGGCACAGCTCCCTTCCACTCCCCTGGCACACGAAACGCTCCCTATGCACACCCATTTTATTTATCTGCATGTTCATTCAACTAATAGTACGTTAAACTGTATGAAAGTGCCGATATTCCTCAAAGATCGTTTATTTATTTATTTATGTATTTGACAGAGACATAGCGAGAGAGGGAGCACAAGCAGGGGGAATGGGAGAGGGAGAAGCAGGCTTCCTGCTGAGCAGGGAGCCTGATCTGGGGCTCGATCCCAGGATCCTGGGATCATGACCCGAGCTGGAGGCAGACGCCTGTGAGCCACCCAGGCGCCCCTCAAAGATCATTTTTATTGAGCACCAAGATGTTTGGTGTTAGCATACAGCTTCCAGAGTGAGCCCGCTACTGCCTTGTGGATATGGTCTCTGAAGCCATGCTCCCTGGCACCACGGCCCGGCACAGACTCTGGTGTGTGGCACACTGTTAGGCGTCATAGCAGAGTGGCTTGGGGCAGCCAGAATGAGGTCACTTGTCCCCAGGAGTTAGCTTAGCCTTCCCTAGCTCTGACCTTATGTGGGTGCACGGGGCAGCCACAGTAAGTGATAAGCTTGGAGCAGAGTACAGCACCTTTTAAAAATTTGTTAGCTGGATGGTATTTATCAAGTGCTTACTGTATGCCATGGACTGGCACAGACAGATGGTGTCTGCCCTTCTGGACTCATGGTCCACACTAGAGGTGTCGCTCCCATTTCTGAGCTGTCATAGAACTCCTGATGTATGGGAGCCCGGGTGAAAAGAGACATCTCTTAAACCTCTCTGCTCTTTGTTTAGCCACCCGCATACCCCTTAAAACCACCAGAATGGTTGGTGTTTATTTAGTATTTGGAGTTCAGAGTGAGACGGTGACTTTGAACTTGGGTTGCCTCCCGCCATCAGGCTTGACCTTCGACAGATCTGCACTCCTTGTTGAGTGGCCATTGTTTAGTGAGCTTGATTCCCTTCAGAGAGGTTGCAGCAGGTTCAGGGCCTGGGACAGGGTTCCTCGTGGCTTCAAAGCAGGCTCTTGCAGGAAGCCCGAAAGGGGAAGTCACTTGCTAAGGTCACATGGTTAGGAAGTGGTAGAGTCAGGATTGCGTCGGGCTCTAAGCTTGCACTGTCCTCTACATCCAAGGGATACTAGCTTCTAAAGATACAAACAAACCTAAAAAATAAAGTCTTTTACCTCTTCTCCTACCCGTGGCTATAATGAGAATTTCTGGGGCCGTCGGAGTCAAAGGCCACCTGTGATTGAGTGGACGAGGACTGGGCACTAGGGCTTTGTCTGCTAGGTGGGCTGCATGGTGCTTCCCTTCCTCATAGAGGCTTCCTTGCTCTGTGTGCTGAGATGAGTGGGACAGTCTCTGGCTCAGGAGCTCAGAAGACCTGTACTCTAAGCTGTGCTACTTTGAAGCCATGTAACATGGACAGATCATCCCTACCCGCCACCCCCCTGCCCGCCTTGGTTTTTTGCCTCTTGAAATGGGGAGCCAGGCAGTCATTCATCAAACATAGTATTGAGTGTCTAGCCAGCAGAGGGGACAGCAGTCTCCACCCTCAAGACCCTAGTGTTGAAACCGGGAGAGGGAAGACGCCTCTCTAGATAGGGAGGCCGGGAGCTTGCATAAGGGACCAGGGTGGGAAGGCTCGGCAGCAGAGCTGCTGGAGGCTGACGGGAGACCACATGTGTGACAGTAACTACAGAGCAGGACCCTGGATACACTCCAGTTGGCATCCGCTCACAGCTTTAGTGGCCTGGGCTCGAATGACCCGTCTGCAACTAAGGCTGGCGGTGTAAGTCGGGAGATAGGGGCGGGATTGCCTTCTTTCGCTCTGCGTTGCCTGGGGCTGTGCCAGCCTGAAAAGAGCAGGGGGCCCCTTGGAGCCTCTGGAGCGGACGTGTGCTCTGTGGCTTCCCTGGCTCCCAGCACTTCACCTCTCTCCCTCCTGCAGGTGTTACAGCACATGAAGGCTGTCCAGGCTGATCAGGAGCGAGAGAGGCAGCGGCGGCTGGAAGTAGAACGAGGTACGTGCCATCCCCCCTTCAGCTGTCTTCCCGTCCTTCTGCAGCTGCTGACTCCCCTGTGGCGGGGGCTTGGGTCCCTGGAAGCGGCGGCAGAGCAGCAGGGGACCGTGTGGCAGTGGATGACATCCTCTCTGTCCGGCGGGTCTGTCTGCAGGCCTGGCTCGCTCACTGAGCTCCAGAGCCCTCCAGCCTGCTAGGAGGGTTAAGAGGCATCAGAGGTTAAATAATGTCAAGACAGTCTCCTTCAAGCCCTTCCCAGAGCTCCCCTCTAGTAGGCAGTCCCCGTTCCTGCACCCGCTCAAGCCTGAAACTGGAAAGATGGCCAGGAATCCTTTGTTCAGTTACTCCAATATCCGGTCTGTTAGCAAGTCCTGGTGTGATGCTCCCTCCCCGCCAGGCCACCCCAGGACTCAGCCCCCCTGCTGTAGCCAGTCCTGGCGCCTCCCAGCTCCGTGGCCTTTTGGCACACTCGTGCCCCCTCTGCCCTGCAGCCACAGCGATCTTTCTAAAACAGAAGTCAGTCATGCTGCTCTTTGCTTACAGCATTCTAATGGCTTCTGCTGGAACTTAGGATGACATTCAGACATCATCCCGGGGCTGACAAAGCTCGCCGTGGCCCCAGCCTGCTTGCTTCTCCCGCTCTGCCCCACACCCCGGGGACAGAGTGCTGGTAGCCCCAGCTGCACGAGCCCCTGCTGTTGCTGGAGCACACCGAGGCTGCGCTCGCTTCAGGGGCTGGGCCGGGTTGCTCTTCCCTCAGCTCCTTACACAGCTGGGTTTGTGTGCTTCCTCAGGTCTGCTCACAGGTTCCCTTAGCTTTGCTGTAACCCCCTCAGAAGCACCCAGACTTGGGCCTCCATCCAGCCCGTCTCTCCCTCACAATCTCTGTTACTCTCTCTCTGGCACACATCATGTATGGTTTGTTCACTTGTCTCCGTCTCTAGGAAGCTTTAGGCGCTGGAACCTGACTTGTCCTCCCCACTGTATCCCAAGCACCTCGAATAAGGCTTGGTGCGCAGCGGCACTTGTTGCTGGAGGACTCCCGGGGTTGGGGAGGGACCGGGTGTAGTCCTGGTTCTAGGCGAAGCCTGAGATGGAGCCCGAGTGACACCTGTAAAAACATGTATGGTCCCATGATGCCATGTTTCCTTGGGCCACGGCTGCTTGACTTCCTGCCGCCATGTGCTCTCTCCAGGCTGGGTGTAAGTGCCCTTGGCATTCTCAGTGCCCAGCTGGAACTTGGAGGTTGTTTGTACGTGGAAAACCAGCGGAAAGCTCCAGTACTTAGCGTACTGCTCTTAAGCCACATTATGGGTCAGATAGGCTTTTAAGCTGTTAAGGGACTTTTAACTCCCTAATTTGTGGCCTTCTGGCTTTGGAAAAATGTGCTTCATGCTTCCAAATAACTCACTGGGAAGTGCATTTTTAGAAGCCGGTGATTTCTGAGTTGGGTACTGGATGTGAATGCACTTGAACCGTGAAGTAAATCAGAAGGCGCCACAGACTCCTGAGGTGAGGTCTGGAGTTTACCCTCTGACAAATTGTTAGTCTTGCTTTCTCAGCAAAACACTTCCATCTTCTCTCATGGGGAACTTGAGCACTCACTTTCTCTTCTTCCTTGCCCTTCCCATGCCACGTTCCTTTCTGAGGCTGGGAGGATAGGAATCTCATAGAACCCACACCCCCGGTGTCTCTTCTCCTGACGGCTGAATTGTAGAAGGCTGTCATTCGTGTGCTTTCTGAACCCCCCAGCTCGTCACCCATGCCCCTTGTTAGGTCTCCCTAATCTCTCTGCTGCACGGGGCTAGGACCCCTTTAATCCATTCAGTAAACCCTGAGAGTGGCTTCCCCGAGAGCAGAGAGACTGCCTTTTCCCTTTGATACAGCTTATGTGACCTGCGGCCTAAGGGAAGGGAGGCTGAACCCCAGCTTTTAGTTCCTCGGGAAAGCACTCTTGCAGGTTTGTGGGCGAGTAGTCATTTCAGGGTGCATTTTCGGTAGAGGCCGAGAAGAAGCGGGAGGCCAAGCAGCGGGCTAAGGAGGCTCAGGAGCGGGAGCTGCGGAAGCGGGAGAAGGCCGAAGAGAAGGAGCGCCGGAGGAAGGAGTACGACGCCCTCAAGGCAGCCAAGCGGGAGCAGGAGAAGAAGCCCAAGAAGGAGACGAATCAGGCCCCGAGTACGTGTTCACAGTCACAGGTCTCCTGCTGGGGTGCACTGGGGGCAGAGGAGTGAGCGTGCGAGGCAGCCCCCGTGGTCAGATTGAGCAGACTCTGAGGCCTGGGGGAAGCTTGGAGGGTTTGGTGGCTGGGTGTGGGGGGCCATCCTGGGGAGCAGGTGCTCTGCTGCTGTGTTGCCCCACGGTGTTCGGTCAGAAGTGGCTGAGAGCCTTCCCCGAACAGGGAGCTGGGTCAGCGGGGGCCCCCAACGGAGAGGCAGCTGAGGGCGGAAGGAGCCCTGTTGGGTGGGCCGAGGCCTGGGGCACTGCTGCTTGCCCTTGCTGGCCTTGAGCAAGTTGCGTAGCCACTTTTTTGTTTCCTTGTGTAAAACGAGGATCGGGCCTCCTTAAAGGGCAGCGTTAAGTGAGAAAATCTATGTGACAGGATCATGCAGTTCTTGGCATGTGGGTACTCCGTCAAGATTTTTAAAGTTTGGTTTAAAACAATCTCAAAACCAATTTAAAAAGAAAATTAGAAAAGTAATATATATATGTTCATCCCAGAGAACTAAAAAAGTTCCATATATGTCTCAGAAAATGGCAATCACCTGTAATCCCCCACACCCAGCTGCAGTCACTGTTGACAGGGTGCTAGCTCACCGTCCCGGGTTGTTTTTAAGATTATTTGAGAGAGCGAGTGAGCAAGCGTGCCCACAGCGGCAGGGGCAGAGGGAGAGAGAGACACTCAAGCAGACTCTGCCCTGAGGGCGCAGCCCGATGCGAGGGTCGATCCCATGACCCTGAGATCGTGACCTGAGCAGAAACCAAGAGTCGGCCGCTTAACTGATGTGCGCCACCCTGGTGCCCCTGGGCTTTCTTTTTATGTGCCTCCTCTTCTAGAATAAGGACACGAGCAACAATAACAGATCTCTGGCCTGTTTCCCCAGATGGGCAGCACCCTACCCATGCTCAGTGCCCCCTGAAAAGCCCGTCCCCTGACCCCGAAGGTCGCCCCAGGGACCGCGAGCTGCGTGAGGCACCCGGAATGAGTTGTAGTTCCAAGCAAGCTCCCTGGAGAGCCACTGGGGGAGGACTTCTCCTCAGTCTCCATGTCAGCAGAGTGTATGAGAACTCAGATGTTCCCGAAAGTTTCTCTTCGGGGCCTGGGAGTCTTCATTGTGGAAGAGTGGGGAGCGGGTCCACGCGGGGAGATGAGCGTCGCTGGGTAGAGTGCGCATCTCCTCAGACTGATGGAACTTTCTATCTGCGTGCCTCTGTCCCTGCAGAGTCCAAGTCTGGCTCTCGGCCCCGCAAGCCACCTCCCCGGAGACATGGCAGGGCCTGGGCCGTGCTGAAGCTGCTGCTGCTGCTGCTGCTGTGTGCGGCCGGCGGGCTGGTGGCCTGTCGTGTGACCGAGCTGCGGCGGCAGCCCCTCTGCGCCAGCGTGAACACCATCTACGACAATGCGCTCCGTGGGCTGCGCGGCCACGACATCCTGCAGTGGGTGCTGCAGACCGAGTCTCAGCAGTGAGCTTGTCCTCGACACCTGCTGCCTCCCAGCCTTGGAGCTTGGATTCCTATGGAATTGGGTTCTGCTGGACACAAACCTCTTTTTAGCGTCAGACCTACCTGCCATCATCCAATGGCTGCTGATTGGTACTTGAGATTTCCTCTCTGTAGGACTTCTTTGTTCCTTAGTCAGGGTTCCCTGGTGGAATGAGAAGTGGGAGGTGGGCACAGTTTACCTGCATGCCTAAAGGAATAGGCTTGGGGTGGGCAGAGGGAAAAAAACGGCCTTTTCTAGTTGTTGCACAAAGCTGTGTAAAGGCAAGGCTCGTTTCTACTAAACGATCAGGTCAGCTGTCACTACATTTATACTTTTGTATGTCACAAACCCTTTCTTTCATTCCTCCCTGCGTAGCCAGGGCAGATCAGGAGGCAGTGCGATATTGGGGACGAAGGGAACACCGTACTCAGCAAATCTAGCCTAAATTGGGGGGTGGGGGAGGGTATACCTATTTTCTTAAGCACCTCAGACATTTTAATGACCATACAAAATCTCAGGCTGTGAAAGGGACTTCAGGACCATCCATTCCAATAGTAACACGTGCAGACAGGGAAACTGAGGCCTTCCATGACTTGCCTTCGGTCTCCCAGCTAGTTAGAGGCAGAACTAGACTCCCACTCCAGTATCCTCTCTTTCCATCACTTTGCTTCCTTAACAACGTCTGGAGAGAGGAGAACTCACCCCGGAACCGAGCGTCTCTCGGCTGGAGTGCAGACTCTCGGGACGGTAGGCAGCTCTGTGTCCCACAAATAGGATTCTCCCAGCCAGGAGGGTCTGGGGCAGCTCCTATGGCTTCCTGCCCCCACTCCTGTGGCTTTCACAAAACGGTCCAGGCTCCTTGGCTCTGTTAGAGCATTAACTCCCTAGTTGCCAGTAAACAAGGAGGTGGACCGTCACGAAGCCATTCTGTCTGAGACAGCTGTCGGTAATCGGTGTGACAAAGTCAGAGGCAGCCCGCAGACTCAAGTTTCATAGGGCTGGAGGTTTAGCGTTTGGGTCTCGACCTAGAACCACCTCAACGAAGGGAAACAAGTAGCACCATGGAGTTGGAAAGTGGCGCGTTTACAAACAGCTAGTGCAGAGAAGGGGAGGGCTGTGTTCTCCCGCCTGTCAGACGCAGCCCCTTCTTGCTCTGTGGCCTCCTTGCACAGAAGCCAGAGGAAGGGATAAGGTGTGGTCGCCATGGTGCTCATTCGCTGAAACTCCCAACTGTAGGCTGCTTGTCTCCCCCTCAGGAGGGCAAGATCCGGTCATGATGCAGAGACAGAAGGTGGGGCCCAGCTTTCAGCCTTTGTGGCTCATCTGGGTGGGACAGCCACTCCTGACTGTCCTCAGACTGGAAGAGTGACTTGTTCCTTTCTCTCCCCATCCCCAGACATTTCTGCTGCAGGGACCCATACCTTACTCAGAAATCACTACACATTCCTTAGTCTTCCTCCAAGCTCCAGAGCCATTGGTACAAATGCTTTATTGAAACAAAATACATAGTATGTGAGATGAGATGAAGAGGATGGGGAGTCAGCCCAGGGATCAGACCCCCAAGCAGGAGGGCTGGGTGAGAGGGCGGCAGGGCACACCTGGCTCCCTCCAGCCAGCCCGCTGAGGGAAGTTCCCTCATGATCTCGAGATTTGAAGCTGAGGTTCTTGTGGATTTCTACAGTTATTAAATATGTGTCTGAGTGGTCTGTCTTTGTTCCTTTGTGTTTTGAGGGCTGCTGGGGTAGGGTGACTTGTGCACGGCAGCGGAGTTTCCCTGGGAGAGGGACAGTCCGTGCTTGTGAAGGTGAACACAAGACCTCAGCTGCCTGTGCCAAGGTGTCAGGGAGACTGCAGATTCTGACACTCGGGAAGGAGTCTCTTGTGAGCCCGACCCAGGCTTGTGCTTCCAGCCTCTTCCCATGGTCCTCTTCTGAGCTCGGTGAGGTGCAAATCTCCAGCTTCCCCAGGGCTGGCCTCAGTCCGCACCGTCTAAAGAGAGATCTGGCTGAAGAGCGGTCATCTGAAGGTAGACACGCCTGGATAGCTCTGGTCCAACCCTGCGGGAGGTGGCAGTCACGCCTTCCCCACGGCGTACCTGTATGTCTGCGAGCAAATTCTGACGTTCTTGCTCCGAGAGACACCGCCTATAAGCCTGAAAGTGGCAAATGACCTCTCAATACTGTACCACCCAGAGTCACCCCTGACCATCAATAAGGGGGCAGTGAGCTTGGGGGTGGGGTGGGATGACAGCCTGTCCTCTGTCCTTGAGTCACTGTTCAGATTTCTGCAGGCCTGCACTGCTGACTACCGGTGCCCTCCACGGAAACTGCCTGGGGAGTCCACTAAAGCCACAGGGCGCTGGGGGTGACCACTGGAGCAGCCTACCTGGACCAGGAGCTGGGGGGAGGGATAGGCATCCACGATGGCACTGGCCATTTCCAGGCTGACTCGGTTCAGCTGCTGAATCTGTCTCCTCCACACCAGCATGAGTCCCCTGCCCACGCGGTCCACCTTTGCCCCTCTAGACCAGTCACTCTCCAGGCAGAAGGAGAAACTAGTTTGGTCTCGAAGCTTCCTGTGAACGGCAGTTGAAGAACTGTGAGTCACTCGTCACTCCACCTGTTCCCTTCGCTGGGAACTTAAACACCCTCCTTCCACCGACCCTCACAAGCACCTCTTTGGGCACTCACTTTGTTCCCAAGCCATGCTAGTTGCTGGTTCCCTTAAAAATGACATCTCATCCTTCTCATTGAGAGAGAAGGTGCCAGAAAGGTATCAGCTTGTTTCCCATGTTGACATTGGGTTAATGGACAAGAGGTAGTGTGCACAGGGATAGCCACTAGGGACTGGGTGTTAGGCCACCTGGGAGTCTGGTTCCACTTTTAACTTGCTAAGAGCTCAGACGAGGCAGTCTTCAGGCCTCTGGTCCCTTGGGTAGAAAATGAGAGACTTGGACTAGACTGAGATCTCCTACTAATTCCCCTACTAATTCTGACCATGAACACTCCCAGAGCTCAGTAGGCTGAAAGTTTGTTTTACGAGAACTTACAACATCGTGACCTGACTGGGGGCGGATCCCGGTAACCTGGTTCACAGGTGACCCAGCACCAGCCTACGGGACATGAACTTACAGAGCAGCTGGTGCAGTGTGTTTTAAAGGGACTGGGCTTGAAGGTTCCTCACCAGCATCCCCAGCACAAGGCTGGCTCTGCCCAGCGCCAGCCTCACAGACAACGGCTGGTGGCAGAGCTCAGGGGAAGAGGACACGGTGGGGCTCAGCAGGGGGCGCGAGCCTTTCATGGCACTCACTTGAAGGGTGCCTCAGCCACAGCCTTGGTAAACGCGCATGCGAAGTCAGCCAGCTCTTTCCAGGTCTGCACCAGTCGGGCCTGGGCTCGTGTGTGCAGCTGCAGATCCACCAGCGCCTACCCCCGCAAGAGCAGGACAGGTTGGAGGGGCGGAGGGAAGCTTGTCTGAGGCTCCTCCCTCACGCCTGCCGAACCTGCACCCCAGCCCCTTGGCTCCCTGTTCTAACCCTTCTCTCCTACTCAGTGCCAAGGCAGAAAGGCGTGTCCAGCGGGCACCTTGCTCCTGATCTAGAGCAAATCGAGTTCAATAAGAGTAGGAGCCCCGAAGTTCTTACCTCTTCCACGTCTACTCTGGACACCACATGCCCTGCGCTGGCCTCTGGTCGTCTCTGCTGCTTCTCCTTGGCCTGTTCCCTATCTGCCACTCCCCGCTTCCTTCTTCTTGAGGGGTTTGGAGCACTAGAACAGGGGAGGAAATTAAGAGCAGCAGTTCCAGGCTGAGCTCAGCAGAAGGGCTTATTGGGGAGGACCCAGATCTGGGATGAGTAACGTCCCCCTAGTGGAGCTGCCCCTTTACATGCTAAGTCTCGGGGACCGCTTCAAACCTGAAGCATTTCTCCTGATCCACAATAACCAGGGACAGAGCTTTCCCAGCTGCCCTCGCCGTGGTGTTGGTCACAAAGCTCCGCAGTGTTTCCTTCCCCTTCTCAGGACCGCCCACACTTCCCTGCATGAAGGGCAGATGCTGCGTTAACATCCGGTCCCTAGAGGTGGTTCTCTGTCCCATGCCTGGGTGCCCACCCTGCTCTGCCCACCTGCTTGAAGTTCCGGACCATGGACACAAACGCTTCTGCCGGGAGCAGCACCAGGACCATCGGTTCCTCCACCCAGTCTTCCTGTCCATCCTGCCAAAGGACCCGGAACCCAGCACAGGGAGGCGGGTCAGCAGGTGCTCAGCACCTGTGAGAGAGACCCAGGCCTTCGGGGTGAATGAACACACCCGCATCAGCCAAGCCCGTTTTTGTATTATTCTTTTTCTTCTGGAATGAAGCCTGGTGGCAAAAAATAATCCGTGATCCCATCCCTCCCCAGTCCTCAACTGTCCAACCTTGGTGTGCCACGTCTCAGAGGCAGTGAAGAAAGGAAGTTGAAATGGGCTGAAAACTGCCAATGTTCCTGTGCACTCTGGATAGAGGAACCGGGGGAAGGAAACTTCCAGAGGGTTTTGTGCAAAAAAGTACTTGGCCTTCGAGGGCAGAGGCTGACTAGGAGCTGAGTGGCCCTTAGAGACACACAGGTTGTGTGTGACAAAGACAAGAGCCACAAGGGGAGCTGCCGCCTGGGAGGGCCCGTCCTCTTCACCACTGCCACGGGGCAGCCTCCTGCGACACATGCCCGCAGCGGTATGAGGGACTGGGAGCAGGGGAGGGTCTTCTCACTAGGTCCCTATAAGCAAACGTTGAGACCCATAATACAACCAAGTGCAGCGGGAGGAGCGGGGCCTCTAGTTCCTGCTCAGCCACCGATCGGCTGGGACCCTTCACACAGCTTTCAACTTCTCCCACCTGCCTCCCCGCCCATGATGCGGGGTGAGAAGTCCCTCCGTGTGGGAGAACCGCCACGGACACGGGAGGGAGGATGCGGGAGCGCCTTGAAAGGTAACGGCAATATGAATACAAAGATTTGCTAATACCCCAAATTAAAAAGCGTCCAATTGCCCTAAGTTACTGAAAAAATTATGAGATCCAAATAAGGGGGAAAAATTTTGTTTTAAGCAGTCTCTATGCCCAACAGGGGGCCTGAATTCATGACCACGAGATCACAAGTCTCATGCTCTACTGACTGAGCCACCCAGGTATCCCGAGCGAGGAAAAAAAATCTTAATGTTTCATCTAGAGAACCTTATAAATGAGGGGTGGAGTATTTTGGATTCGCAGATAAGAGGAATGGAAGCCAAAGGAGCTGCAGAAACCTCAGGGCCAAGGAAAGAACATTTGCTGTGTGCCTACTCTGAGCTCCGGAATTGGCTACCTCAGTCCCCTGACATGGCGCACCCAGAGGGATGCAACAGTGTCCTCGTACACGTGAGGCACAAAGAGATGAAATAATCTGCCCAGGGTCATAGCCATAAAGCTGTGGGGCCTGAGATTCAAGCACAAGCCTGCCATGCCCATTTAGAACCAGGAATCCTACAGAGTATCTTTCTTCTGCCCCGCGGATCCACTCTCCCTCTTCCCACTCTGCTCTCTGCAGGAGACCACATCACGAGGTCCTCCGGTGCAAATGGCCAAGTGGGAATGGTGGGTGGGAAACCCAACAGGAGACTGGAGGGAGGGAGGGAAAAAGGGAGGGGGGAGTGAGGTCGTTTCCCTAGCTCCCTCGAAATGGGTCACTTAGGGTTTGCTATGTTCCTCTATAGAAGGTCAAGCTTCTCTCAAGGGGGTCCTCTCTACATTTCTTTCTCCTTCTGGATTCTGGTAACCACTTCCTCCTCCCCTCATCCCGCCAGGCCTAAGCATGGTAACAAACATGCTAGTGGTCCTCCACCAGGGCCGATTTTTCCCCACAAGGGCGTTTGGCAACTTCTAGACATTCCGGAGTATCAGGACTAGGAGGGTGCCACCGGCATCGAGTGGGCTGAGGCCAGGGAGGCTGCTCGACATTCTCCACCACACAGAACAGCCCTCACAACAGAGAATTATCCGATCTGAAATGCCGACTGTATCTGAGGTGGAGAAACCCTGAGCTGGTGTTGTCATTACCGTGAGAAGCCATGTCGTCCCTTGTAGTTGCCCTATAACCTGCCCATGCTTTAGGACACTGTTCCTTTCTAACATCTTCCTCAAATTATCCTAAGTTGAGTGTGCCAGTTGTTTTCCTGCTGGGACCCTAACATTCTTTAGAACGAAAGGGCATTTATCAGGGAGCTCAAAGAGGGAGGAGAGACATCAGCCCGAAACCTACTACCTCGGCTGGTGCAGCCCTTCTCCTCCAGGTGATGCTGCAGGGCACGGCCTGGGCCTCGATCACACACTGGCACTCCACGGACTGCAGTGCCCCGAGGAGCTGGCCTCCCCCTTCCATCTGCAAAAGCACTGCAACAAATGACGGGAGAGGGGCAGTCAGGGGTTGGCCCAGAAAGTGGGGACCCCAGCACGGGATGAAGACAGATGCTAAGAGGACCTGGATCCAGCATCACGACCACGTGCTTTAGGCATTCCTCGGGCCTCTGAGCTTTCAGCCTGTTAGCCACGGCTGCCTTCTTGGTCCTCTCCTGTTGTCCCAGGGCGCGTTCCTTCGGGCTTGCTCGTCTCCGCGGCTGGCGTCCCCGCGAGCTGCTCCTCTGGACCTCCTGGCTAGGCTTGGTTCTCTTCTGAAGTGGGGGGACCTCAGCATTTGTCCAGCTGCTGTTCTGGATAGGGCAGGTAGCTTTGAAGGCTGGAAGCTGGTGGCATGGACTGTCTCTCGCAGGGTCCTTGTTATTTGATGCACATCTCTTTGAGGTGTCACGGAGGGGAATATCAGGGACCTTTGGAAAGGGTTCTTTTTTCCAGTCACAGGATGCTCCTTCACTATTTTGATGATCCCATACACTTTTAACTGGGGAGCTAGAGTCCTCAGGGCTCAGTGGCTTGTGGGTCAAAAACTTACATGCAAGCCTCTCGGCCAGGGGAATTAATTCTACCTCATCCTCACTTCCACTGCTTAGCACCCTCACTGGCTCTGTTTGTGTGATGGATTCAGCTGTGTCCAGGGTAGGTGGTACATCTTTCAACCTTGGTGACGGAGGACAGGAGGCCTCAGAATCCAAGGTGTGAACCACAACAATCTTCTCCTCCCTCTGAGACTGCCTCCTCTTTGATGAAGACGGTTCCTTCTTCAGGAAGGCAAATGTTGGCAACTCTTCAGAGTCGCTCTCACTGGAATCCAGTGAGAGCGATGACTTCTTTAGAGCCATCAATGCGTGCTGTCAAATTAATTCCCTAAAAGGAAAAGAGAGGAGACACAGACCGTGGCACTGAACTCAGTCCATTAGACCTGTTCTGTGGCCAAACTTTATGGAAATACATACAATATAGAAACAGAAAAACAGGCTTTGGTCCCAACACATGCACTCTGGAACTCAGTTGTCTGAAGTCTAACAGGACTCCTCAAATCCCTTCCAGGTCAAGGTGACCTAGAAACAAAGTGGAGATTACTACTGGAAAATGTTAATGCAGTAGTAACAAGACTCAACACCATCCCCTTATTGATCTCTGCATTTGAAATGTACACGTTAAATCCTCCTTTCTTTAAAAATTGAGATGTAACTCACATGCCATAAACTTCTCTTTCAAGTGTACGGTTCAGTAGTTTTTAGTCTATTCACAAACCTGTGCATCACTGTCTAATTCCGGGATATTCTCAGCACCCCAAAACAAAATCCCATAGCCATTAAGCAGTCCTTGTTCACTTCTCCCTCCTCCAGTTCCTGATAACCACAGATCTACTTCTGTTTTTTGTGGATTTACTTGTTCTGGATATTTAGTACAAACAGAATCATACAGCGTGTGGTCCTTTGTGACTGCCTCCTTTCACTTAGCATGTTTCTCAGCGCTCGTTTATGTTGTGGCGTGTGTCAGTACTCCATGGTTTTTTACGGCTGAATAACATTCCACCGCATAGATAGGCTGCCATTTGTTTCTCCGTTCAGCACTGCCATGAACATTCATGTCCAGGTTTTTGTGGGGATAGGTTTTCAATTATCTTGCATGTATACCTGGAAGTCCAACTGCTGGGTCGTGTACAAGAATTGCTCTTCGAAAAAACGCTCACAAACACTGTAGGTGTGACCCCGGATGGGCCATGTAACCTCCCTGAACCTCGCTTTCCAATTTAGTAAAACAGGGATGATAACAACACCTATTTCACAAGATTGTTTGAAATAACTGAAATCGTGCATCTACAGCGCTTAGCACAGCACGAAGCCCACAGTAAGCACTCGGTAAAGGACGCTGCCAGTCTGGAGGGACCTCCTTGCACCTCGCCGGAGTCCGGCAAAGCGAGGTTGCCTGCCGGACGAGCCCGGCGCGTCCACACCGCGCGGCGGAGCCCCGGACGCCCTGATCACCGAGGCCCTGCGGGGCGGTGCTCAGAAGTCCGGCCCAACCCGCCGCCCGCCGCCCGCCGCCCGCCGCCCGCCGCCCGCCGCCCGCCGCCCGCCGC
>NW_019154110.1:21495405-21704386 GCF_002288905.1 Enhydra lutris kenyoni
GCCAACTCTCACCTGCGACTCTTCGCGCCACTCTTTCAACTGCAGCGCAAGTCCCGGAAGCAGATCGCCCGGTACCGGAAGCATATTTCTGAGGCCGGAAGCGAGTGTCCGGCAAACATGGCGTCGGCGGCGCTGGCGCTAAGGACGCGGGCGGCTGGTAACGGAACGCCGTGGTTGTTGCGGGGCGAGGGGTGCAGGCGGGACGGAGACCCTGCAGGGAGGCCGTTCCTTGTGGAGGCCCCTGGGCGCGGAGCCGGGAGAGCGCCGGTGGGGGGTTGCCCACGAGCTTTGAGGGACAGCTGTCACTGGCCACGTGACACATCTCGGGGGCCAGGCCCTGGGTGGTTGCGCGAGGAGCATGTGTCCTTTCTTTGCCCCGTGCGCAAGTGCTGCTTCCCTAGCGTTTGGTGACGTGGGCACGCCGCTTCCACTCCGTGGATTACCTTCATCCATAAATACTGGCACGCTAGAGCTCAGAAAGTTAACCCTCTGGTTCAACAGATTGAAGTCTCTTTGCCAGAACAGTAAGGTTAGGTGTTGGGGATCTCAGCAGAGATGAAGAGAGTCTTTCGGACCAGTTCTGTCTAGTGGATAAGCCAATAACTACGCACATAAACTGGTTGTAAATCGTGACGAGTGCTTTTAAAGAAAGCAAAAGCGTGTGTGTGTTGTGTCTTTTGCGGGGTTGGTGGTCAGGGGAGCCTTTTGACGAGGTAACATCTAAGACAAGACCTAAAGGATGACAGGAGGCCTAATCCTGTAACAGAATGAGGGGCAAGAGAATGACATAAGCCAGTTTTACATGTTGAGAAGCAAACCATTGCTCTTATGTGAATTTAAAAGGGGATAGGGGTGGAAATGAGGGAAACGAATGGGAAGCTGTAGTAGCCCTCATGAGACACGATTTAGCCAAGATGCTAGTGTCAGTGAACTTGGAGGAAATGGGTGGTTTTAGGATCTGTTTTGGAGATAGAACCCAGAGTTGGCTCCTGAGCTGGATATGTGAGATGAGCAAAGGGAAGCAATCTGCAATCATTCCTTGATTTCTGCCTGAGCATCTGCACAGGTGGTAGCATCATTTCCTCTGAGATGGAGGGTGGGGAGTAGGCTGAAGAGCAAAGATTTGTGAAAGAGATAATGTAGATAAAAGCTCCATTCCTCAGCTTAATAAATTAGAGGATGAACGAAAGAATAGATTTAAAGGTAGGTAGATCCTGGTGCTGGGCATTTAGCATGTCTTTCTAAGTATTTATTTCTGGTCCTTTGTGCCAGCTACTCTCTGTCATTAAAACTTCAGGAACCTGGTTTCAGGAACTCTGAATTTGTAGGCTCCAGAGACTCACAAGGCTTCTCTAAAGATTTTGGTATAGTCCTGATTAACCATGGCTGAGTCTGGAGAGCTGAAAGCAAGGACTGCCAGCCCTATGCTTGTCATATAGCAAGGGGCTTTCATCTTGGTTAGTATGAATTTTAGTTCACTTTCCTTTTTTTTTTTAAGATTTTTTAATTATTTATTTATTTGACAGGTCACAAGCAGGCAGAGAGGCAGGCAGAGAAAGGGGGAAGCAAGCCCCCTGCCGAGCAGAGAGCCTGATGTGGGGCTCCATCCCAGAACCCTGAGATCATGACCCGAGCTGAAGGCAAGAGGCTTAACCCACTGAGCCACCCAGGCACCCCTAATTCACTTTCCTTTTAAAAAGAAATGCCATTGAGCATTTTGGAATGAGTATGGAGAGGCCAGTTGTCAAGGGCAGGGTGTCAGTCTTCTTGGTCAGGACCCGCACTGGGTGGGCTTGCTGATGAGAGTCCAGCCTTCTGAACTAGCTAAGAGCCTGTGGGAGCCACCCTCAGAGAAGCTGCCCTTTTTGTTTACAAGTATTTGGTGTGCAGGGAATGGTGGATGGTTGCGAAAGTGTGGGTGATGCCAAAGCAGGACCCTCTCTCTCTGGGTGTCCTGTTGCTGGGCTCTGTGGTCCAGCCCCTCCACAGTGTCTGGACCCTTGAGGACATGTGGTGAGTGAGGCTGAAGCGGGCAGCCCTGTGGCGTCTTCTTGCTGGCTTGTATTTCTGTGGTGTTTGTTTCTCCTCAACAGGACTGAATGTGTCAGGACCCAGGGCACATGGTGTTTATTTTTTTTTCCATGAATATTTCACTACCCACTGCCTCCCCCGGCCACACACACACTTCTCATGCAGCGCATACACCCTGGACAATACAAAGAATGATTTGTCTCCTGCTGTGGGAGAAGGCCAAGGATTTCCAGACACTGCCTGAAAACCAACACAGTCGAGTGGCATTTCTGCTTACATATCTTCCTCACCTCCCCTGCCGCTACCCCCTTACACCTCTCAGCTTAGCAGATGGCCCATTGAGGCAGAGAATGAGTGATTGGGAGCCTCTCTGAACAGCATTTCTGTTCTGTCTGCAGTGACAGCCCTGCTGAGCCCCGCTCCGGCCGCATCTCTTGCCGTCAGATACGCATCCAAGAAGACAGGTGGCAGCTCCAAAAACCTGGGTGGAAAGTCACCAGGCAAACGCTTTGGCCTCAAGAAAATGGAGGGTGAGGGTGTGCCTTGGTTTCCATTTCCCAGCTGCACTGTCCCTTGTCCCTGGCATTCCTTTGCAGAACAGGGAAACCATGTACCCTCCCAGACTTGTACTCCGAGTAGCTCGCCAGAGCCCTTGGCTCCAGATTACGGATGCAGATAAGACCTGAGGTGGGGAGAGGGTCCTGCAGAAGATCAGATAGGTGTGAACCTGGGCCGTGAGATGAGAGAAGAGAGGAAAATGGCAGGGGCATGGGGAGAGGGGGAGACTGGCAGAGGGAGATAAGGGGCTGCTTGTGTCCGAGAATGTAGCAATTGGCTTTGTCCAAGGCCATGCATAGAGGTTGGTGTTAGCATCTGGACCAGAAAAGCAAGGGCCAGTATGTTTTCTTAGCAGTTTGCTGTGCTGCCCATCACTGGGGCCCACAGTCAGTGTGCTGCGGACTTCTCTTCTAGGTCACTACGTTCATACTGGCAACATCATTGCGACTCAGCGCCACTACCGTTGGCATCCAGGCGCCCATGTGAGTTGCTCTGTGGCCCTTTCCCCTTTCTTCTTTCCCAGGACCACATCTCTCTGTAGCGTGGTAGTGATAACCATACAGTTGTATTTATTGGGTACTTAGCAAATGCCAGGCATCGTTTTGCTTCCTGGGCCTGTATTATCTCATTTCATCCTTACCCCATCCCAGTGATTCACTAGGTATCCATTTTCAAGGTAAGATGCCAGCAACTTAGGGAGTAGGGGGCCCATAGGACAGAACTGGGGTTCGTGCTGGGGCTGCCTGACTCCCAGTCACTGGGCTTTGCCTTGTGGGGCATCAGCGTGGTTCTCTTGGGTCTCCTTTCTGACCCCCAGCTGTTAGAGGAGGAGATGCCTAGTGATTTGAGATACTTGTTGAATCTTGGGAAACCAATTTCAGTGTATTCCTTATGAGATGGCTGAAAGATAGCTTGAATTTAATAAAACACAATTCTGCGTATGTGCCAGAAATTAGGTCCATATCAGGCAGGGATTTTAGTTTTCGGCAAGTTGAGATTACTTTCTGAGGTAGGAAGCTTCTTTGTTAACACAGATCTGTACTGTACTTTCTTTCTTTTTTTTTTTTTTTTAAGATTTATTTATTAGAGTGTACCAGTGTGTGTGCAAGCATGCGGGGTTGGGGGCAGAGGGAGAGGAAGAGCAGCAGACTCCCCACTGAGCTTGGAGCCAGTCTTGGAGGCCCAATCTCACAACCCTGAGACCATGACTTGAGCCAAAAATAAGAGTGGGATGCTTAACTGACTGAGCCACCCAGGCACCCCTGTTCTATACTCTTCCCATTATCTGAAATGTTAGTTAGTTTCCTTTGTAATGGATTAATTCCCCCCCACCGCCCCTTTTTTGGCAGTTTTGGTAGGCATAGAAAGACTGAAAGTGGCCAATAATTATGTCAGAAATGCTCATTTACACATGAATTGATTGTATTTATGTAGCTTTGTCTTTTAGAACTGGAGACACTGTGTGTGTTAACTCTTGGGACTGGATAAAATAATAACAGCAGTAATAAAAAGCTAACGTGTTTTGAGCTAAGCAGCATTCTAAGCGCTTTATGATTAACTCACTTAATCCTCAAGGGGACCCCATAAAAGTACTCAATACCCATTTTGCAGATGAGAAAATCGAGACACAGTGAAGTAATGCAGCTTGCCCAGGCCACACAGTAGTTAGTAGGTAGTGGTGCTGGGATTTGAATCCCGCATCCTGGCTCCAGAGCCAGGCACTGCGTTTTGGCAGCCATCACTGTGATCACTGTTTTGTTTACTATGACAACTACAGTGTTTTTTAATTTTAAATGAGGCGAGCTCCCAGATGGGGGGCGCGCAGCGATCAGGGGCATTTTCCTGGGCCTGGTTTGGGAATCTGTCTGGTGTGGCATCTGGCTAGATGCACAAACGTGGGTCCAGAGCCCAGCCTTCAGGGACCAAGTACCCACAAGGATTGGCTGTTGGGAGTTTTCTTTTCCCTCTTTTGTCACAGAGTCACCAAAGAAATAGATGTCCAGGAAGCACCAGGCAGCAGGAAAGGGAACCTGAGATAGAGCTCTCTGGTCTGCCTGTTGGGCCCAGAGCCTGAAGCCTTATGAGAAGTTTGTCCCGAAGTCCTGGGATGGACCACCCGGCCATTGGCCCAGCTGACCTGGTCTTTGTGTTGCAGGTGGGGCTGGGGAGGAAGAAGTACCTGTATGCCCTGGAGGAGGGGGTAGTCCGATATACGAAGGAGGTCTATGTGCCCAGTCCCAGCAACGCCGAGGCCGTGGATCTGGTCACCAGGCTGCCCAAGGGTGCTGTGCTCTATAAGACTTTTGTCCACGTGGTTCCTGCCAAGCCTGAGGGCACCTTCAAACTGGTAGCTATGCTTTGAACTCCTGGTTGAGGCCATTGGACAGAGCATGGAGCCCAGGTGACCGGAGAGGGTGGCCGTGGGGGCAGTCGAGGGTTGGAACGACAGGGCCTCCTGAAGAAGTCTACTTGGTGGTGATTGCAGAAGACTCAAGTGACTGGTGGGGAAGCCTTTTGGGAGACCTGACCTGGGGCCTGAAGTAAAGATTGCTGAATCGTGAGTCTGTGCTGTGTGAGGACAGACCTGGCTGGAGATGCGGACCTGCTTTCTGGTCCTTACCCACGTTCTGTGGCGCACACCGAGAAAAGGGGCCTCTCAGAGTGAGGAAATGAGAAGAGGGGCATGTGTTAGAGGAGGGGATTGCTTTAACACCAGCTCTCCAAGGGGAAGGAAGACAAGCAACCCCCCCACCCCCTCCACGGGATCCCATGCCAGGCAGGGCCCTGGGAGGAGTGGGTGGGAGGGGCTACAGAGGAAGAAACAAGGTCATGTCCTCTCCTAGAACTGCATTTGGAGGGAGATGGGGCTGTAGCCTCCGGAATGGCAGATCCCTCCCTGACTCCGTGGGTCCAGCCTAGAGAGGCCAGGTAGACCGAGGTCCTTTCAATGAGGGGGCAGAATGGGTGACAAACGGGCTTCTTTCCGTGCACCAGGAGAGAGACACACTCACCTCACATCCTTTTCTGGTTCTTGGTTTATCTCAAACCATAAGTGGCAGCAAAGGATCTGGCTTTAGGAATACTCAGTCAGGGCCTAGGTTGGGCTGGGGCAGGCCTTCATTGTCTATCCAGCCCAAGACCCTTGAGGCTTGGCTTCTGGTGAATGGGCCAGGAAGAAAGTCTCAGCTGGGGCAGAGGGTTGTCCTGGCCTTTGGAGGGAGGCGGTTTGTGGAGTCCAGTGGCTTCCTCCAAGGACTCTGCCCGGTAGGCAGGAGCTTCAGGGATTGGGGACGCAGAACCCCCACAATTCGGGAGATCTGCCTTGAACTTGTCACTTTGTTCTCTCAGGGCATGACCCCAGCTTCTCCACGCGCAGATCCTGGGCAGAGGTGACCCAGGGTTTCTTGAGTTTCACTTTGGCTCCCTTTTTGTGAGATCTCAGGTATGAAGGCCCAGCTGGGAAGATGGCTGGGGGCATCTCTGTGGGCTCAGCACTGTCCCTCCAGGCCCCCGGAGAAGCAGGAAGGGGCGGGATGCAGGCTTCCCTCCAACACAGTGGTGGTGCCCCCCAGCAGAGCAGGGGGCTGCTTCAGGGGTTGGGCGAGCAGAGCCACAGTTGGGTGGTGGTGCCGGCAGTGACCTTAGGACCTCCTCCTAGCTTGATGGCAACTGAGGGGTAGGAAAGAAGGGATTCAGCCATCCCCTGACAGCCCAGCCTCTCTCCACCTGCCCATACATATACTTTCTTGGGGCCTCAGACTCCCGTGTCTCCTCTCCCCCCAGTGATGTTCTGGATCCCAGAGCAGGTGCCCCCTGGGTTGGGGTCCTCTGTCCTTCCTTCCATCCAAAGAGGTGAAGTGGGGCTTCCTTTCAAATCCTGGGGCTCTCCATCAGTGGCCCTTTCCTTCTCCTGGTCTGAGGGGCTCTAACTGGGCATTATGTGTAAATATAATATGAAAAAAGCTCACTTCTCCAAAGTACCTGAGGCAAGGAATGCTAAACGTTCACGTCTCTGCAGGCCCAGATCCCCAAGCACTGTGCAGTCCGCTGGTGAACCTGCTTCTGCTGGTCCTTCTTCCCAGTACTCCTAGCCAGTTAGGTGAGCCAGCTGCCACAGGGGCAGCTCCACACAGAATCCCTTTTCCATCTGGGGATAGCCCTGTAACCAAGAAAAGCCAAGGGAACCAGGCAGGCACACACCACCCTTCAGCTTCCATCTGGACCTTCTTCCCCAGGGTGAGCCCAAGATTAGGGTATCACACACTGTCCTCTCCCAGAAATCTCTAGGCATCACTCCATCCTCCCCCTAGCTGCCCTGGGTCCCTGGGCTGGCTTCAGGCCCCCAGTCCACACCATTCCGCTGACTCTCCGGTGCCGGCCCCAAGGGTCCTCCCTCACTTGGATCCACTGGGAATCTCGGCATCTTTCCCCTGCCAAGACCTCACTGGGGCATCCCACTGTGTAGAAGCAGGGAAGGGGGCAGTCCTGGGGACCATGAAGGATGACTCAGTGCAGCCCCCGATGCAGGGTCAGGGTCAGAAGGTGAGAGAACAGAGCCCAGTCCCTTCTGTTCCTGTGTTAACTCTCCCCATCCCCTTTAGTTCTCTCCAGCGAGATGAAGGCACAGAGCTCACTCCTCAGCAATTCTGAGATGTGCTCGGTGGAGAGCCACCACTCCTCTCCAGCCACCAGGTCCCTCTCACTGTCTGGCAGCCACTTTGAGGCTCTTTGGGGAAGAGAGGAAACCTCCTGTGTCCACCTCTCTGTCCTGTCTGCGACCCAGAAGTGCGTGTGTGGGGTGCAGGATGAGAGCATGCGGAGGTTGCAGATCAGACAATTCATTTTGCTTTCTGTACCCAGGCTCCCACACAGTGCCCCATCCCTGGGGAAAGGCTGGCCTCTCCCTGTCGGATGTCAGTGCTCTGGGCTTTCTCTGCGGAGCCAGGGAGGGGAGCTAGGGAGGGAGAGCTGGGATAAGACCTTTGCCCTCACCAGCAGCTCCCAGCACAGGGTCGCCATTAACAATAACAATCACCAGGCAGGAGAAGGCAAGGACCTTATTAACCCTTTCCACACTGCTGTCCCGGCTCCAGGGGAACCCAGGCTGGAAGGTGCAGGGTCCATAGAGTAGATCCCAAAGGCCCCTTCCATACTGAACACTTGTTCTTGCCTGGCCAGAGAGCAGGTGCCCTTTTGTTGGGATTGGGGTGGGGGCAACAGCAAGGGAAGGGTTGTGGGGCAGGAGTGCCTGTGTATTGACTGGGGATCTGGAACAAGTGGCAGGAGCGGAGACTCTGGCCACACTCCAACTCACACTGGTCCAGCCGCAGCCAAAGGATGGCCATGATGAAACTGCCCTCCCCCCAGAGGCACAGTCAAGGGCCCAGCCTGCACCTGGCATGCATGGGCCCACCTCACCTCCCCACGTTGGAATCCCGCTCCAGAAATTAGGTAGGATTGACATGACCGTCTAGCATCAGCTTGACATGTAAGGGAAACTGAGGCACAGCTCCCTTTCTGTGGGGGCATCAAGCCCCCCCGCCCCCCGCAGCAGACTTAGGAGAGCAATGTAACTTTTTCTCTCTTTTTTTTTTTTAAAGATTTTATTTATTTAAGAGAGAGAGAGGTGTCACAGGAGGCAGAGCGGCAGGCAGAGAGAGGGGGGAAGCAGGCTCCCTGCTGAGCAGAGAGCCCGATGTGGGGCTCCATCCCATGACACTGAGATCATGACCTGAGCTGAAGGCAGAGGCTTAACCCACTGAGCTACCCAGGCTTCCCGAGAGCAGTGTAGCTTTATTCTGTCTCTTCAGCTCAGGGAAGTGACATGTGTAAGGAGTTCAGAGAGGGACAAACTTAGGGAGGGGAAGGAACTTGTGGAAGGGCTAGGCACCCTTACAAGCGGTGGGTCTGTGGGGGCCAGCAAGGACCCCAGAGGACCCCAGTGCCTGAACTCAGCCCCTTCTCCATTCTTCCAGACTGTGGCATCCCAGAACTCGGCTGGCATGGGCCTAGTCAAACACAGCATTCTTCCCCAGTGGCTTGCTCTAGGTGACCCTATAGATGAAGAGGTTGGGCTTACGGCCCATGGCAAGGGGTCAGGGCTCCATCTGACCCAACCCCGGGACTCAGGACAACAGGAGGCACTCACAACAGTAGCTAGGAGGCTACTGTCTGTGGGGATCTCTGCACGCAGAATGGCAGTGGCAGAGGGGTGGCAAGACAAGGCATCAGCCTTGAGCCACCTTGAAGACAGCCAGAGGGCTCCCCCACCCCAACTCAGGAACCCTGGCCCTGGCTCAGAGCCAGCTTGTCGGCTTCTGCCCTGTTGCCCTGCTCGACCTGTCAATGCCATGCCATGACCGTGTGTCCCACAGAGGGCATTCCCCTGTGGGCCTGGCCTCCACAAAACTCCCTCCAGGACTTTCAGAAAAAGTTGGTGGGAGTGGGCTCAGCTTCTGGCATACCCGCTGGCCAGCCAGGGGGGCTCCAACTCACCCAGACCTGTGCACTTCTTACTTCCAGATCACCTCCCGGGGACTCTGCCCTGCCACTTCCCATTGGCCCAGGTAATGGGACTCAGGATGCCAGTTGGCTGTCTTCTGCTCTTGGCTCCCCCTCCAAGGGAACAAAGCAGTCCAAGGTTGCCCTAGAAACTGGGCACAAGGGCCACAAAATACAAAAGCCTCCCTCCCCAGGCGCTCCCCCTGCCTCCAAAGGAATTAGTGCTTAGCCTATGGGGTCTAGACTGCCCCAGCCAACCCACCTCCACCCCTCATCCTGCCAGTCCCGAATCCTGATCTTGACCCCAGGGGCCCAGCCTGGGGGGAGGATTTCAAAGCCTCAGAGTCCAAACCTCCAGGCTGAGCTAACCCTCCAGAAAGACAGGGGTGGGGAAAACACCTCCACCCCTCATCCTGCCAGTCCCGAATCCTGATCTTGACCCCAGGGGCCCAGCCTGGGGGGAGGATTTCAAAGCCTCAGAGTCCAAACCTCCAGGCTGAGCTAACCCTCCAGAAAGACAGGGGTGGGGAAAACGATCTTGACCCCAGGGGCCCAGCCTGGGGGGAGGATTTCAAAGCCTCAGAGTCCAAACCTCCAGGCTGAGCTAACCCTCCAGAAAGACAGGGGTGGGGAAAACACCTCCACCCCTCATCCTGCCAGTCCCGAATCCTGATCTTGACCCCAGGGGCCCAGCCTGGGGGGAGGATTTCAAAGCCTCAGAGTCCAAACCTCCAGGCTGAGCTAACCCTCCAGAAAGACAGGGGTGGGGAAAACGGCAGAGAAGCTGCTCTCTGGCCTCCATGGCTCACACAGGGGAGAGGACGGGGAGGGCTGGCCTCCGCAGCCAAACCTGCTTTCTGAACCGGCCAGGGGTTCTGGAGCCTAGAGCCTGGTCTGGGTCCTGCAATGCTTCCAACTCAGGAGGTCAGCCCAGGCCTGCCGGAGCGGTGTGGGTGGAGCTGGTCACAAATTAGGATCTCCTGAGGGAGCTCTGAATCCATGCCTCCACTGGGTTCCCGCCTCACCAATGAACTCAGAACCCTCAGGCAGGGCGCCCAGCCACTGGGCTCAACGTGCAAACTCTGAGCGTTTATGGCAGCGGATGGTGGCTAGTAATAAGTAACCAGGGCCTGGTGTGATGGGGTGAGCGTGGCAGGGCCAGAAACAGCGCAGGCCCTGCTGATTTCGGAAATGAAGACTCTGGAAACTGTTGTGCTAACCTAACAGCAGCCCAGGTGAACCTTGCCAGCTGGATGGAGAGTCCTCAGCCCACAGAGTGTAAATGCTCTGACCGTTACCGGGACCCGCTTAGCAATTTTTCTTTTTATCGACCTAAGAGTTTTTGTGTTTAAAAAAAAAAAATTGTAGAGACTCAGGGCGAGTTTCAGAGGTTGACAAAAATAGCAGCAGAACGATGTCATCCTACCCCTCACCCGAGGTAGCGGGACTTCCTGCTGTCAGCTCCTCACTGGCGACCTGCTCTCGGGAGGGCAGGGGGTGGTCAGAGTGCAAGGCAGGCCTCCTGCCTCCGCCAGGAGCTTACTGCCGCCACTGGAGGGCTGTGACTTCGGGCTCATCATTCCAGTTTCCTGGTGTGCCGCATGTCCATCCTTAAAGCGCGGGCCTCGCAGTGTAAGGATTCAATGAGATGCTATGCAGAATGCCCGCCCGCTGGCTGAACAGATCCCCCGCCACCGCCCTTCCTGGCAGTCAAGGGCGCCCTCTCCTGGCCACTAAGAAAACTTGACATGTGGCAGTGGAGGCAGGAATGAGCCCTTTGTTCCCGGTGCAGAGCTGAGCAGGCCTATGCAGGACCTCCGAGGGAGGGCTTTTAAAGGTCCGAGAAACCCTGGCTCCCACATTAAGTCAGGCGTGAAGGTCTGATATGGAGCCCCTGCTGACAACAGCAGGAGAGCTGGAGGGAGAAAGGGGTTGGCAGAGGAGAAAGGTGGGACAAACCCTTCCAGCATGGCCCTCCCAGGGCCTAGGGTGGTGGCCAGGGACCCACGCCACTGTGACTCTTGCCCCTACAATTCCAACGCGAACTACCAGGCTGTGGCTGGGGCTGCCTCCATTCTGGGGGGTGCTCCATACATCGGAGCCGGGCAGGAGAGTGAGGAGAGCTTGTGGGATGGGCCCTGATGAGGCCAAAGGCAAAGAAGCCAGCATCCCGAGGAAGTGCTGGGTCAGGACCCTTGAGAACTGAACTGGCTTTCGTGCTGACCTCCTGGCCGGCAATGAGCAAGGGCCTATCTGGCCCTCAGAAAAAGAGGGAGCTGCTCTAGATGGGTTCCTGCCTCCCTTCTGGTTCTTGGATTCTAAACCGTTTCCACTCAAGGGAAATAAAACTTCCACCTTCTCATGGCTTTCAGAGCATACCAGCGAAGACATTCGGGGGAAGGCCAGACAATGCCAGCTTCCTGGCAGCCGGGAGGAAGGACACGGAGGGTGGCTTAGAGAGATAGAGATATATTTCTTCTGTTGCGTATTTCAGACCGCACACGGAGCTTTCAGGCACAATGCTTCTCTAGATTCTTCGGAGAGCCCCGACAGAGTTTTCTTCCCACACTGCTCCCGAGGGCTCACCCCTGCAGCGTGGGAGCCCAGGTCTGGCTTGTAGTTCTGGGTACCTGGGAAACTCTGCATTGGTCTCAGCAGGCCCTGATGCCCTGCCTTGCCCCTCGAGGGGCCAGACATGCTGGAAAGCCTGAGAGCCAGCCCCACCCCTTATTCTATGGTCCCCTGGCTACAAGAAGAGAGACTGTCCCACTAGAGTCCAGCTCTGCAGCGCTCCCCCAAATCACCTGGTCTCCGGGCCTCAGAGCCTGGCGTGGCACTTGTACCCCCGTAGAGCCTCAGCCATGAGCACCACAGGCCCAGGCTGGGGGAATGAGGTCCCGGAGAGTGAGGCAGGCCCGGCCTCCTCCAGAGCAACAGCAGATGGGCTCGTCAGGCCCCTGCTCCTCAGAGCCATGGCCCACTTCCTGGGGCTGCTCTGAGCCCTATTGCACAGCTTTCATTTCCAGTTCCTCCCCCTACCACCCATTAGAAACAAACAAACAAACAAAAAAACCCAAACAATAAGAAACCTAGAAGGGAAAGTGAGGAAGAGCAGGGTGTGGAAGCTGGAGCCCTTCTCCCCACACTCCTGCCGTCCGCTGGGGTCCCCGGCAGAACCGTGAGCAGTAAGGAGCATGCCCCCCTTCCCTGCCGTCTGCGCCCATCCTTGATGGCTCAAAGGGGTAGCCTGCCTGGGCCTCTGGTTCTTGCCTGTGGGGAGGGGACACCCCTCCGCTGTCTGTAAGGTGCAATCCCTGGGTCATCCGGAGGCCAGGGCCCTGCTACCTGAGTCGCCCGTCTGCTTTGACGGGTCCCAGCTCTGATTTGGGGTCGGGGGACACAGAGCTCCAGCTGGTCAGTCTGCAAAGCTCCAGGCCGGGGCAGGCGGAGGGGCCCATGGCACACAGTCCGGCCACAGACCAGAAGCCACTCAGCTCCCCATCTGTCCAGGCCTCCAGGGCCGGGCCCGTGAGCTCAGTGTGCCGCCGGGCGGCCTCCTCTGCGGGTTCCGGCTGGGGCAGGTTCAGGATACCACTGAGGCCCTGGAAACTCTGCTCCATGTACTCGTTGTGGGGTGGCCCAGCATGTAGCCAGCTGGCGTCATCTGCAGGGTGCAGGACAGACAGTGAGCGGCCCCGCCCAGCCAATTCTGTGAAGGCCAGCCCCCGCCCCTGCCCCCTCCCCATGCAGGTCTGGGCGCCCCCGGGTCTCTCCCAGCTCTACCAGGGAGTCACAGGGCGCTGAGTGACCTGTGACCTTGTGCTGACCCACAGAACTTTCTGGGCCTGTGACGCCATCCGCTTTCATGAAATCAAGGCCATAATCTCTGAATTCCCAACTTGAGGATTCATAACAGTGAGATCAAGGCACTTTGGGAGAGGAGGTAACTTTCCCATGATGGTCTGGTCTCTGTCCCCTGAACCCCTTCTCAGCCATCCCCGGGGGTTCCCAGAGCCTCGGGCCCTCAGCTGTGGGGCCTGCTTTCTTTGCCAGCCTCCCTTCCCACCACCCCTTACCTCCTACCTTCTTGACCCTCTGTTCCCCTCATGCACCAGATGCCCATGGGCTTTGTCTCCTCAGCTTAGAACACCCTTCTCTGTAAAATTCCAGCTCACTGGGGCTCAGCACCAAACCAGCCCGCTGGACAGCTGCCCTCCACCTGCCACACCTCCTGCATCAGACTCGGAGTCCCGGGAGAGCAGGGGTGTGGCTTGTCTGCTCTGGCTCTGCTACAGCCCCCGCCCCCCGCCTATACCCCATCCATCTCGGGGTTACTCCCGATCTTCTCTGTGATAAGATGGAGCCAGAGGAAGGAAACAACACCTACCTATTGAGTACCTACTGTATATAAGCTATGTTTACCCACATACTCATCCCTGATATCTCCCAGGGGTTAGTTAGTTGTCCTAGGCCCCTCTTGAGGGAACCTGAAGCCTGTGCCTATGTTCCAAGCCTGCTCCCTTAGCCTCACCTAAGTGTGGGCTGGGCCACAGGATCCCGCCCACCCAGCCACATGGTGGTTTGGGTGCTCAGTCAGCTCTGCTGCCCCAAGAACCAGGAATCCGGGGACCAGGAGGCCCTGGTCAGTCTCTACCACACGGAGAGGCCAATATCACGTACTGAGAAGCCAGTGCCTGGGGCTGACACACAGACGGGACATGTGGCCCCACAGAGACATTTCCTGGGTTCTGGGGGACAGCCCTGCATTCTTCCCATAATTTCCCCATTTTACTGGAGTTGGTTTGAGTGGACTTGTGTTCCACACATCCTGGAGGCCTCCAATGGTTCTATCCCTCCTACTTTAAACAAGTAAGACCAGGGCTCGGCTCTGAAGGCCAAGTAACCAAGGATAAAGGTCCAACCAAAATGTCAGAACTACATTCCAAAGCCAAGTCCACCTGACCACAAAGCTTGCCTCACTGCCCTACCATGGTACAGGGATACTAAGGGACAGATCATCCAGGCCCCAGCCCTGCCCCTTTCCCCTACTCGAGAGTCAGCCCTGACGGTCAGCTTCTTGGGACCGGTCGCCTGCCTGGTGAATTCTATATCTTGTCTGGCTTCTGGGCCTAGATCCTTACCTTTCCTGAGAGGTAGTTTGCGATTGAAGGTCAAGGGCAGCACGAGGAAGCGGGTCTCACCCAGGGGTTCCCAGAATTGAAGGAGCCGAACAGTCCAGGCCCCTGGCCGCAGGGGCCGGCTCAGCGGGGGTTTGTACTGCGTGACCTCGGTGTCCGCGTCTACCGTGACGTCATACGACGTGGCCACCACGTAGGTGGGGTCGATCCACACCACGGTGGCTGTGAGGTTGGGGCCCCGGGCCCAGCGCTGCACGGCCACAGGCTCGTCCAGAGGCCCCAGCAACCCCCCAAAGTTCCGGAAAAGACGCTCTTTGGGGTCCCACTCAGTGCCGACCTGTAGGGAGGGAGGCAGCTGGGCGGGCGCTGGGGGGACAAGTCCTCTCTACTCTGATACTGCCTCTAACTGTCTGTGTGACCTTGGCCCAGTCACTGCGTCTTTTCAGGCTCCAGCCTCCCCATTTGCAGAAGGAAAGGCTGGGACTGGGATTTGCTCTAAGATCTTTCTCAGCTCTCAGATTTGTCCTAGGCTCCTGCTCTGGCTTGCTCTGTTGTGGTGGGAGCCACAAGGCTGAGCTGAGGTTTAAGGCCCTGCCCAGAGATCATCCCCACATGAAGCCACAGCCTCCAAGAGCCAGAGAACACTCCATAGCCTAATAGAGTATCCAAGTCCCTCTAGAAGGAAATCACTGCAGTGTCATAAAAGACTGGGCTTGCCCTCTAGAGCAATACAGTCATCTCCCTGCTCCCTGCATGTCCTCTGTGCACCCCATGAGGGAGGTGCCCCTTGGCGTGCGCCTGTCAGGGAGACCCTAGCTCCATCACTGGGAAGGGAGAGCCTGTGAACCCAGTCCTGAAAGGCCTAACCCAGTCCTTATCCCTCCCGTGGTGTCTGTCCCCCTCTTCCTACTACCCGGAGTCTTAACTGGGGGTCAGGAAAAAGCAAGGGGAGGACCTGTCCCACCTCCAGACTCTGGAGCCGGCTGGCCTGGTCACTGCGCCCCAACAGCTTCAGCGACCCCTGGGGCATCAGCCACATCTCAAGCGTCTCTGCCGGCCCCTGGGCTGAGGGCTGCACCGCCTGCGTCACCAGGTAGCCCTGGAAATGGTCGTCATAGAAATACAGGTGCACGCTGGACGGCAAGCCCCGGGGCTCAAACCTAAGAAGGTTCCAGCAGGGAGAAAGGGAGATGCCATCAGCACACCCGACGTGGCCTGGAGTCCCAGGGAGGGGGCTCTGGGTAGTCCCATCCCCAAGCGTGTCCTTTGCCCCAAATCTCACACCCACAGCACCTACGTGCCTGGCTCTTGCTCTCTTTGCTTTATTTGCATTCTCCCCTGCTTTGGACATTGGACTCCCTGGGGTAGGGGTGGTCTCTTTCTGACTGGCCTCCCCACAGGGTGCCACATGCGCAGGGCCTGCAACAGGTCAGAAGGAGGTCTCACCTGCAGAGTGGGGAGGCCATCGGGGGTGTCACGGTGGCAGCGTGGCGCAGGCTGAGGCGGGCGAAGGCGGTGTAGGCGGTGAGCATGACGTCACTGAGCCCACTGGGGCCATCGGCCACATCGTAGGTGTTCTCCCAGTACGCCTTGAGAGCTGGTGTACCCGGTGGGTAGCTGCCATAGAGGTGGAAATCCAGGATCTCCAGGACCTCCTGGTTCACAGTCGACTCGAACTTCCGGGCGAAGAAGGTGGGTCTGGAGACTTGCTGGAGCGGGAGAGGCAATGAGGGTGAAGGGGTCTGGAGGTCCCAGGTGGCGTGGCTAGGCTGGGGGGGCCCTCCCAGCACTGCCTAGACATCAGCCTCCTGGGGCCCTTCCCACTGCCAGCAGAGCCCCGAGAGCTGCTGCAGGGGAAGCCCCCCCACCCCAAGATTCTCTGATGGGGGCTCAGCTTGAATCCCTTCTGCCAGCAGAAAGGACAGAGAGAAAGGCTGGGCAGGGGGCGGCCGGGCGGGGAGGTCCCCGGGGAAGCACCTGCAGCCGGAGGAAGTCCTGCGGCTTGAAGTCGTTGGGCGAGCAGCCGCACCAGTCCACGATGTGCTTGTACTGGCACTTGCAGCCCAGCCTGCGGTTCCAGTTGGTGACCCGCAGGTTGTTGTCCACCAGGCTCTCGCAGGCCGGGCTGTTCTCCAGCACCGTGTGGAAGAAGGACTGCAGCGGGGGCGGGGGGGGGTGAGCCACAGGCCACAGCCCACAGCCTCCCTGCCCTCGCAGTGGGGGTGAGGGGGGACCCGGGTCACCCACCTCGGCGGGGAGCAGCGTGTACGTGTAGAACTGGCGCAGCTGGGCCACCAGCGGGTCGTCCGTGTACACTACGTACTCCACGAAGCTGCGTGTCAGCACGAACCAGTCCGAGCCGCCGTCCACCACGATGCCCGCCGGGATCTGCCGCTCGCCCAGCCGCCACATGTGTGAGTCGCACTCGTGGAAGAGCCGGTCCAGGCCCTGTTTCTTGATGAACCTGCCAAGGCGGTGGGAGTCAGACGGGCCACAATGAGGGTCATGGGGGCCAGGGGGCACACGGGCCACTATGAGGGTCATGGGGGCCAGGGGGCAGATGGGCCACAATGATGGTCATGGGAGGCAGGGGGGCAGATAGGCCACGATGAGAGTCATGGGGGGCGAGGGGGTAGACAGGCCATGATAAGGTCATGGGGGGCGAGGGGGCAGATGGTCCATGATGAAGGTCGTGGGGGGTAGGGGGACAGACAGGCCACAATGACAGTCTTGGGGGGCAGGGGGCAGGCTCTCTCATGCACCCAGGGACCAGCATGCTTCAATCTGGGCTTGGCCGGGAGGCCCTACAATCCCGCTGTGTGTGGGAGGGGCTGTAATGAGACCCCTCACCTGGAGTTGTCCCGGCCATGTGACTTGAGGAAGTTCTTGTCCCGGTTCTTGGACAGGAAAGTCACCAGCTCCTCGTTGGTCCTGGAGAGGGGATGGGGCACGAGGAGTGTGTGTGAGGGGACCGGCTCAGGCTCAGGCCCCATTTCCCACCTTGGCACCCTCTGCAGCTCCCTGCCAAACAGGGAGCTGTCCAGGCCACATGCCCTGCCCTGGGCTAATGCTCTGGGGTCATGGGCACCTGCAGCTCCCGTCCAGCCCTGCCCTCTGACCGTGCACCCCAGGTCCAGGCCTCTGTCCACTTCCTAGTCCCTTGTCACTCTCAATCCTGACATGATCTTCTACCAGGCCCTCCCCTCAACCGGGGCTGTGGTCCGGGGACCAGAATGAGGCCTGGAGGAGGGGAGGGAGTCGCTCAGGACCCTCCCACCCCAAGGACCCCCCTCCCCCTCTTCCCTGGAGGACTTGGAGCAGTGCCCACACCTGGTCGGGTAGTCGGTGGCACTGAGGTTGATGAAGAAGTCCCAGGCCCAGCCAGGCACCTCCAGCAGGTCCCGCATGCTCCGCAGGTACATCCGCAGCAGGCTGGCCCCGCCCCAGATGGTGACCATGCGCCAGGGCGTCACCCGAACGTTGTCATACTGCCGGGCCAACTCCACGACCTCACGGTGCAGGTAGTTGGAGCGCTGCAGTGGATGCGGGGGTACTCAGCAGCCACAGGGGGGGCCCCCCGGCATTACAACCTCCTGCCCCCCGCTCGGACAAGTGACACGGAATGGAGAGACCACAGGGCAGAGCTCCAGCTCCCAACCGGCCGCGCCCCACGTTCTCGGCCTGCTCCCCTGTCTGGAGGCCACTCGGGCAGACCAGTGAGCCTGGCTACCGGTGACCTGCTGGGTCTTGGCGCGACTCGCTCAGGTCCCTGTGCTGTCCCTCCAACGGTACCTTGTCTACGTGGATATAGAAGAAGTGCTGCGTGTGGTAGACGGCCTTCAGAAGGCGCTTCAGCTGGCGGATGGCACGGCCGTGAACCACCAGCATGTAGGCAATTCGGACCGGGGGACCATCCGCGGGCTGCTGGGCCCGGACCTCGTCCCACTGGATGCCGGGGCTCATCTTCCCTGAGCGGAGAGCAGGAGCAGCAGTGAGGTCTCTCCCCAGGCCACAGGGTGGGGGTGAGGCGGGAACAGGGCCGCCTGCTTTCCAAAGGAAGGACCTTGGACTTGGAGCCTGCCGCTCCCGAGTCCTAGCTCTGCCTTGGCCGCTCAGTGCACTTTATCACCAGCCTGGCTGGCGGGGGGTGCCCTCTGAGCTTTCTTCCCCTTGGCAAAGAAGGGTCCTGCCACGGCACCCCAGCCCTGGGGCAGCTACCCCTCCACCCAGCCCTGTCTCTTCCTCTCACCAGCCAGCTGGCAGTGGCGGGGCACAGCCTTGGGCATGAGGTTCCCGGCCTGGTGCAGGCACACCACATTGGCAATCTCCTGCTGGCACTGCTTGGAGCTGGCCCGGGCCAGAGCAGACAGCGCGTCCTTGCCCACGATCTCGCACTTGGGGGTGAAGCTGTTGTCCGTTGGCTGGGGGGCGCCCTCCACGCTCCCTGTGTCTCCATGCGGTGGGAAGCCGGCCGCCCCAACCAGCGCCTCCCCAGCTGCTGCCCCGCTCAGGTTCTGGCGGCCTGGGGCCTCTGGGGGTGGGGCCGGCGGGACACGGCGGCTGGCTCTGTGCCGGCTGGTGACTGCCCGTACCACCTTGGCCACGGGCACGCCGGGGCTCTCGGGACGACCCCGCCAGCGCCCATGCCTTCTGCCCGCGCTGCCCCGGCGCCCGGCTGAACTGTCTGTGTCCTTGGAGCCCTCGCCGGGGTCCAGCGGCCGTGGCTTCCTCTGCCTTCCTTTCTGTAAAAGATGGGCAGTCACGGTCACAGGGACAGTCGCTGTCCTCCTGCTCTTTAGCTCCCTGCTGGCCTCAGGCCTAGAAGGTGCTGCCTCATCCTCTGCCCTCCAAGGAGGAGTGTCATTCGCAGGAGGGCTCTGCACAAGGAGGACTTCGCGGGGAGGCCTCCCTGAGCAGTGGCCAAGGAAGTGCCACCAGGCCTCCAGGACACCACTGCAGCCACACCCCACGTGCTCACACCCCAGGGCCCCGTGTCCCCCTGGACTCTGGAATCAGACACCGCTCTTTTTCAGCAAATACGAACATGAATGTCGCAGAAGGGCGTGGAGACCCTGGAGAGGACACATAAGTCCCACCTGGGCCTGGCCAGGAAGAGACTGAAGGAAAGCGTTCTGCCAGCTACAGAATGTCCACGTGGGAGTATGGAGTGCAGGAGTAAAGGGCCCTGGCCTGGTGGGGAGCCCCGAGGGGAAGCCTGAGATCCCAAGATTGGGGGGATTCTCTGGGAGGCAGAGACTAAGACGGAGTCAGAGTGCGTGACTTTTGCTGAGTTAACACCCAAGCAGGCCTGTCCCTGGTGTTAGAGGGGACAGAAGGAAGAGCTTTGGACAACAGTGCAGCTCAGAGAGAACCAGGGCCAGCTGCTGGGGATGGCGCAGATGGCACAAGCCACTGCCACACGCTGTCACCGGCTGGGAGGCTGAGGCGGGGCCTCAGGGCACCTGCAGCTGGAGGCTGGCACCTGAATGCTCCTCACGGCGGGATTTCTCTAGAAGGGAAATCACGGCTGCCACACTCTGCTTCCTGGCTCCCTGGCCTCTTCTCAAACCAGGTGCTCCCCTAGATGGCCTAGTCACTCCCGAAAGGCAGGTGTACCCACCATCTTCTCCAGCTCTCCCTGTCCCCCTCCTTGGTGCCCCTCCCTGCTGGACCAAATCCCACCCATCCTTCAAGAGCCGGCTCTGAGTCCCCTCCTGAGAACCGTTCCATTTGCCCCCAGAGGGGGACGTTCCCCCAGCAGGCTGGGCTCCCAAGGGAGGGACTGTCACACCAGCCCCATGTCCCAGAGTCCGGCGGTATAGCTGACACACAGAGGACATGCAGCTCATGTCTGGTGGCTGAGGCATGGAAAGAGCGGTGCGACTGCTCCCTGAATGCCTACCTTGTCCGAGTAGGTCCCTCAGCTATGACATGGGAGAGAGATGTGGGCATCCGTGAGAGCGAGCGCACACTAGTGTCCTGGAGGGCACTGTCTCCGCCAGCCGTCGGGTGCACCCTCGCCGTCCAGAGGCCCCTCCACGGTCCTCCCTGGCCACCCACCACGGGTTATGGGCCTTTCCTGGCCTGGCCTCTCGACAGACAGCATGACCTGTGATCCACAGTGCCCTCCTTACTAGACTGTCGGGTGTGCTCTTGGGGCTTCTGCTGTCTCCCTGGCCGCTCCTTCTCCGTCTTCTTGGCCCATCCTCCCTCATCTCCTGAGACCACCCTGGGGCTCAACCTCACCCTCGCTTCCCGACGACCTTGAGCAGCCTCTGAACTCCAGCCGCTCTCAAGTGTCGCTTTCTGGCCCGGACTGCTCCCTTGAACCTTCAGGTGTTTAACTGCCCGCCTGAGCCCTCGGTATCTCCCCTGAGAGCCTGACAGATCTCTGGAACCCACAAGTCCCAAAGCGAGCTCCTCCTGTTCCTCATGACCTGCCTCTATGACAGTCTCCCTGTCTTGTTAACGGCAACCCTTTCCTTCCAGTCATTCAGGCCGAAACCCTTGAGGAGTCATCTTTGACTCTAGTTTCCCTCACACCCCATCAGTCCCCCACCAGTAAGCCCTGCTGGGGCCACCTTCATAATACACCTCTCCCGGCCTCCATCACGGCCACCCCTGCCCAGCATCCCTGGTCCTCCTGCTCCTCCTCTGGTTCCCTGATGGTCCATTCCCATCAAAGCAGCCAGTGTGTTCCCGTTAAAACAAGCCCCACCTCACCACCCCTCTGCTCCAAACCACCCATGGGCTCCCCTCCGAGAGAAAAACCCCAAGTCCCTCCAAGAGTGCACAGAGGTTGTGTGAATCGTGTCTAGCCGCCCCTCCGGCCACCCCTCCCTTTCTGACCTCATCTCCTGCTAACCTATCATGCTCACTCTCCTCCAGCTGCAGTGGCCTTCTAGGTGTCCCTCCACACCACCTGCCATGCACTGTCCCCTGTGCCTGGAATGCCCCCCCCAGATGTCCCCACTACTATGCCTTGTCCCCTTCAATCCTCTGCTCAGATGCCACCTTCTTAGCAAGGCCCACCCTGACCTTCACTTAACTTTTCCCACAGCACTTCCTTCCTTTTCTCATGCTAGAATGTCCTTATTTCTTCTGTGTTATTACAGGTGTCTCATCGCTCACAAGAATGGCATGTCCATGAGGACCTGGCTTTTGTTGTGTTGTTCACTAATGCATTCCAAGAGCCCAGCAGAATGTCTGGCAATAGGAGAAATGGCAATAAATAGTTGCTGAATGAATGAATGAGTGAGTGTAAGGTTCTTGGTATAGGCTCAGCATTTGAGAGATGCTAATGCCCTTATTATTATTATTACTATTAACTATCGCTGGAAAAGGATTAGGAAATAGTCAAATGTGAAGTCAGAAGAGGCGACAAGGCCCTTAGACACTGTGGACTCTATCAGGTTGAGTTTTCCCTGCCCCCTCACCACCTCCCATCAGAGCACACAGTAGGCGCCCTGCCTGCCAGGCCGACAGCTACCTTAGGGCTAGAGCCCCGCTCCTCCACCCAAGCACCCACACTCTCTGCTCACGGCACCCAGCCAGCCTCTGATCTCTTGAGAGATCTGATGAGAGCTGGGGGTGTCTCTCTCCATCTGAGGAGACAACACAACAGGGAGGGCGGGGTGGGAGGGGGGAGTAGACCTCACTCTGGACCCACACTGGGGAGGGCACCCTGGACCGCACAGCCCCCAGGAAAAGTGACTGCATAGTCCCTTGAGCAGAGCGTAGGTCAAGCTGGTGATGTCCGACCTGGCGACACCATGGGCAGAGAAAGACATTCGTTCTCAAGCTCCGCTGGATAGAGATGGCAGAGCCGCTGTGGGCGCGCGCAGTGGAAGCCGGTACTGGCGAGTCAGGAAGTCGGTCAAGAGGGCAGGGCGTGGGGCACACGGCCAGGCTGGCTGTGGTGGGGATGGGATGAGGGAGGAGGTGGGCAGGCTGGGGCCCTGCAGTGCAGCAGGGAGCTGGCTGACCCTGAGGTCAATCCCAGAGAAAGCTGGGGGCCCGGAGGCAGCAGTGAGGAATGGGGGGTGGTCCCTAGTGGAAAGCCAGACGCCACCGCTGCCCACCCATGTTCATAGGGGCATTGGCAAGGCCCCATACTTGTCCCCCCAAAGGAACTTTCCCTAGTAGCCCTGAGGTCAGGGTCCCCTTTGCTTCCTGAGGGTGGGGACCCGCTCTCTGACCTCTGGCCTAGATGCATTCTGGCCTTTGAGGTCCCCCTTCCCCACGGAGAAGGTGTTCAAGTCCTCTGCCACTTCCAGAGAACACAGAATGGCTTCCCCCACACCCTACCACCTTCAGACATCTCAGGCTGTGTTTAAAGTAAGTGGTGAGACCACGTTTGTGAAAGCTTTTAAAACCACAAAGTGGTTCTTTGGACATTAACAGTCAGACCTGGTCTCCACTGCAGCCCCTCCATAGATGGGCAGAGTGCGCATCTGAAACGCACGTGACCCCACTGCCTCACCTCACGTCACTTACAACGGCACCTGGGTCCCTCCCTAGGGTCTCCAGGATGCACCCCGGACTAACTCTCAAACCTTCTTCCGAGGAGGAGTATGCCCCACCCTCCTTCCCATTTCTTGAAGACACCCAGCTATGCCCACTCTGTGCGCCAACTCTGTCCACCTCTTCCCCTGCGCCCACCATGCTTCCTGCCAAAGCCTTCCCCGACCACCAGCTCCACCACCCCCCTCAACACAACTGAGTTGCCTTCCCACTGTCAGCCTCCCCCCTGCTCACCACCTGCCCTCCGGCGCCCCGGCCTTGTCTACTTTATTTCCGTATCCCCAGTCTTAGCAGAGCCTGTTAGGGAGCACAAGTTAACCATCTTTTGTTGACTGACCAACTGACCTGATGAACGGATCCCTAGGCCCAGTGTGCAGAGCCGAGATCATATTATTTCCCAGTGGTGTAGCACGCACCAGGAACTCCTGCTAATGCTTCACGGACATCATTTTTACTTAACTGTCACGATGGCCCAGTGAGAAAAGTGCTGTGAGTATCCCCTCTTGAGGGGGGGGTGCGGTCAATGCTGAGGACTTGGAAGGAGGTTAGGTAACATGCCTGTGGTCTCACTTGGCAGCAAGGCCGGAAGTGGACCCCGAACGGGGAGGTGGGCTGGTCGGACTTGGAAGCCCACTGCGCTGCCTGGCAACCCCCGGCTCCGGCGAGGGGGCTGCTGAAGGGGTCCATGTGCCAATGCCTGCCTGCACTGCACAACCTTTAGGTCATCGAGGATCTCTACTATCCCAGTCCAGTCCATCCCTATCAGCCTCTGCCAGGAACCTGGACGGGGAGGTAGGGAGGTGGGACCCCTATTCTACTGCCAGAGTTCCCCACCCCAGGCTGTGGGCAGGCCAGCAGGGATTTGAGGCCTGGACAGTCTCTCAGCCCCTTCAGAGACTCACTGAGCCACGAAACTGGGGGCCACTGGTTTCTGTGAGGCCTCAGCGGCTAGGCTATAGCCCTCCCCAGAATGGTCACCGGCCTCTGCTCACACACTCCAGGGTCAGAGGGCTCCCCAACTACCTCGGAGAATGTCGCAGCTGCCCCGTCTTCTCACATGGACCCTGAAACACTCTTCCTCCTTCTCCTCCTCACTGGTCCACACAGAACAAGTCAACTCCCTTTGCATGTCACAGAGCCAGCCTCTTCCCGACCCCACTCAGCTCCTTTTGGAGTTATGGCCTCCCATGACTCTGTTACGACTCCCTCAACATCCCAGCCTCTTGGTTCCCCCAAAAGAGACAAGGGCAGCCCTTCTCCCAGACTCCACAACAGGCCTTCCAGACTGCCCAGGTGTAGAAGGGGTAAGTGGACATGGAGCTCCCTTGGCTTTCACACTGCCAGGTGGAGAGACCCAAGAGGACACGGCAAGCAGAGCGACCGACTCTGAGCCCTAGAAGCACCAGAACGGAGGGGGTAGGGGTATGGGCAGAGAAGCCCTGCTCACTGGCCCACAGCTCAGGGCCAGGGTTTGGCTTATCTCCTGGACCTTCCAAGATGGCCACAGACCCCACTGGACCCTTCCTGACCAACGTGGGAAGCGACGTGTCAGGGTCCCAGCTAAAACCAGCCAGAAGTGAGTGACACTCTCAGGGCAGGGATCTGGGTACTGAGCTGGACAGGTTTGTCCCTGCTCCGGGGCCTGACGCTCTGCTAAACCAGCTGATGCTGTCCCCATTCCCTAAGAGCTATAGGCCTCCCCCCGCATTCCCTAATGTCCTGAAGCCACTCACCAGCTCACTTCCCCCAGCCATCTCCTCCTGAAGACCCGCGGCTTTCTTCAGACCCCAGGTTAAGAAAGCCACGCCTGGGGAACACTCCAGTCCTCTCCCTCGGGGTCACTCCCTGTTCCCTCGGTTGCCGTACTGAGTTCCAGCCCCGAGCTCCACTTCTCCACTGACGGCTGCCCGTCAGGCGCTTCTGGGAGCTGATGCCCGGGGTCCCTCGGCCCCGCTCCTCCGCCCAAACGCGCACACCCCCGCCCCCTCCCAACTTCAGAAAGTTTGGCCTGGGGCTCCCCACCTCCGAGCAGGCTCGGGCCCGGCCCCGCCTCCCGGTCCAACGCCCCGCGCCTGACCTTCATAGCTCCCCGGGCGGGGGACCACCCCACCGAGACCCGTTCCTCCCGCCCGGGCCCCCTGCCCGCCCGCGGCCCGGGCCTCCGGGTCACGCACCGCCCCCGCGCACAGTCCGTGGGGCCCTCCTGGGAAAGGGGCGCCAGGGGCCCGACGCCCTGCTCCCGGTGGCTGCCGGCGCCGGTACGCACGCGGCCAGTGCCCCACTTCCCCGGCCGGGGCCGCCTGCAGCCCCGCCAGGACCCCGCGCGCCCCCGCGCCCGGCCTGCCCGCCTGCCCGCCCGGCGGTCGGAGCACCTCGCCCGGCTCGTCCTCCTCCAGGCCACTGAAGCTCCACACCACCAGGCCCTGCAGCAGCAGGATGGCCAGCGCCGTGGCGATCGCCAGCTTGTAGCGCCGCACCAGCTTCTGCACCCGCGCGCTCGCCACCATCTTCCTGCCCGGGACGCGGGGCGCGCGCCCAGCCCTGCAACCCCGCCGCGAGAACGCGGCTGGGCGCGGACCGAGCCGACTCCCCCCTCCCAAGGAGGCGGGCCGGGCGCGCGCTGGGGCGGGGCGGGCCGGGGGGCGGGGCCCACGGGTTCGAAATGCCGCGCCCCGCAAACCGGGGGCGGAGCCTAGACCCGCCCGAGCACCGCCCGCCTGGGCGGCGCGGGGTCCGCCTCCCAGGCGGTCCCTTCTCTGTCTCCGTCTGCGGCGGGCTCCCGCGTGCGCTCATCTGGTCCTGGACCGTTAGCCCATTTGTACCCGCTGGTGGAGAGGTCGGCTATCCAAACCGTCGCTCGCCGCCTGGTGTCTCGCGGGGGGGGGGGGGGGGGGGGGGGGGGGGGGGGGGGGGCGGCGCGCCCCCCCGGGGGGGGGGGGGGGGGGGGGGGGGGGGGGCAACTAGGCTCGGTGCTGATTAGCTCTCCGCCCAGGGCGCGCAGAGAATGCTAGAGCTCCCAGAAACGCTGAGATGGGAGAAACTGTGTAAATGCCACAGGGCCCTGCTTAAAAACCGTGGAGGCCGCACCACCAGGGCAAAGTCTAACCCCCTTGCCTTGCATCCGAGGCTGCGCATAGAGTCTCCTTTCCTCTTGACTCTTTTCATCCTAAGGATCTTAAGGCCTCTCCCAGAGCCGTGATTCCCAAATTCTGGGGTGCATTGGAAGCACCAGGAAATCTTGATAAAACAGATTGCTGCTCCCCACCAGAGTTTCTGCTTTGTTAGGTTGGTAGGTCGGGAGTGGCGCCCTGAGAATTAGAATTTTCAACAAGTTCCCACGTGATGCCTATGCAGCTAGTCTGGGACTACACTTGCAGAAACTTGTTAGACCTTTGCATATCTGTTTTCTTTGTCAAGTACTAGCAGCTGTTCCCCGCCTCTGTCCTCCTCCCCATCAGTGGCATCCCTCCCACCAAGTGCTTCCCCAGCACCAGGCAGCTGACCCGCTAACTACAAACTGGTTGTGATTTTTCTGGGATCACGTCTTATTCACTTTTGAATCCTTGACCTGCCATTGGACACCCAGCATTGCTCAGTAAATGCTGCAAACTAAAGAGGAGGTGAAGCCCAACTTGCTGTTTTAGCAGCTGACGCTAAAGGTTTCTGAGGGTCTGGTATGTTCCAGCACTGCGTAGACAAGGTGTGAATGCCGGCTGCCCTCCCCTGAACCTGGCAGTCCACGGAGAGAGGGAAGAGAAGGGGGAAAGCAGTGCCCACCAAAGCAAAGTGAATGCCTTCCTGATGAAGCCAGGCATTATGAGAAGGAAGCAATAAAAAGAGCAAAACCAAGATTGAAGATTTAAAATAAAGACTTTAGAATCCCCGACAGAGCAGTCTGGAAAAAGAAGTGATTATTTGTTTATTTATTTACTTTTCTTTTCTGAAAGCAATGGTAAAGGGTTTTGGAAGTTGCCAGGTCATAAACTGGGTGAGGGAATTCTAAGCTGTGATGAGTACAGAGAATCCAGTTCTTTCATGGCACTTAAATAAAACCTCTGTTAATCATCTCCGGCCTCTTTGGTATTTGTAATCATTCCATTTTTAAGCATTAGTTAAATGGGAGAGTTGTAAACAATGTTTTAGATGACAGTTTGGCTACTTAAGAGAGCCTATAGCTCAAGGATTTTGGAAAACATCAGTTGACGTGCTAGCAATTGATATGTTAATTAAATATTGATCTTGTGTGCTCATTAAATCAGGTCCCCTAGGGACTTCTACCTGTCAATACTCCTCCCCCCACACACCCAATGGAAATAGCTTTATTTTCCGCTGATTATTTAACTGGTATATACTCATTGTATAACAATTTTTTAAACGATTTTACTTATTTATTTGACAGAGATTACAAGTAGGCAGAGAGGCAGGCAGAGGGAGAGGAGGAAGCAGGCTCCCCGCTGAGCAGAGAGCTCTATGCGGGGCTCGATCCCAGGACCCTGGGATCATGACCTGAGACGAAGGCAGAGGCTTTAACCTACTGAGCTACCCAGACACCCCTCATTGTCTAACATTTAAAACATAGAAAAATATAAGGAATAAACTAAAAGTCACCTCTAATCCCATTCCTTGAGATAATCATCATTAATATTTTGGTGCATCCTTTCCCCCATCTCTTTATGTATATATAATTTTGTACAGATGGAGTCATATTACACAGTTGGCTTTTTAAATATTTTTAAGTATTTTTCCCTCTTTCCACTCATGTTCCCAGCTTCATTTACTTGTTTGGTTCTTTCTTCCCCTCCTAACTTCTTTCCATCTTTCTCCTAATAATTCACACATGTGTTAACACACGCACGCACACACACACACACACACACACACACACACATTTTTTATTTAGGGTCATTATATTTTAAAAAGTTGAACCATGTTACATTCACTTTCTGCATCTTGCTTTCCCCCCCCAAACCATAAATGCATAGTAGAAAGTCCTCCAAGTCAGATGAGACAGGTCTACCCCATTCTCTTTGTAATGGCTGCATAATATTCCACTTCGCCATATTCACTTGGTTTCCAGCTTTTGCCACTACCACAGGTTGTAGTAAACATGGTTCTATGCAAATCCCTATGCAATGATGCTTTTTTTTTCTATGATAGGTTTTCCAGGCATGGGCCTACCAGGGAAAAGGGAATTTTATATTTTAATAGCACTGCCAAATTGTTTTCCCAAAATGCTGGATAAGTCACATCTTCAACAGCAATGAATAAGAGTATTTCTTTCCTTCATCCCTTCCAGCAGCAGATATTACCACTGTTTTTAATTTTTGCTACTCTGATAGGTGAGAAGTGACCTCCTTGTTGTTGGTGTTTTTTTGTTTTTTTTTTTTTAAAGATTTTATTTATTTATTTTGAGAGAGCACGAGCAGGGGGCGGGCCAGAGGGAGGGAGAAAATCTCAAGCAGGCTCCATGCTGAGCGAGGAGCCCCACGTGGGCCTCGATCTCATGACCCATGAGATCATGACCTCAGCCGAAATCATCAGTTGGTGCTTAACTGCGCTACCCAGGTGCCCCTACGTTTAAGTCTTAATCCACCTGGAATTTGTTTTGTGGATGGTCTGAGACCGAGGTTTGCAAGTCTTCATTAGCACTTGCACCAATCACCCTCTCTGTGCCCATTGAGATTTTACTATTTTTTGTAACACACTTGTTACTGAGGCGTAACATGCATCGATTGATTTCAGTTGGACTGTAGACAGTGCAAGGTTCCTCACACCCCACTGTCTCCTCTTTTCTTCAGCTTCCTCCTATAACTTCCATTGTGCTTGTTTTTTCCTTTTATGGTAGAGGATTCTTGAACGTACAAAATGGCTCCTTAGAACATCAGAACAGGAAAGCATTTTTTAAGTTTTAAGTGGGCAGCTCTTACGCTATATTCTTTCTTGTGTGAAGGCTTTCTCCTTAGAGTCTTAGTTTTAGGAGCTATTTATAAGCCATGGATGCTGAATGTTTTCAAATGTATTTTCAGCAGCAAGAGCCCAGACTTGGCTCAGAACCAGAGGGCATGCCAGCCGGGCAATAAAGCCTCAAGGCTGTGCCTCCAAGAATGTCCCCGGGCTCTGTCTTCTTGCCTTAATCTGGTTTCCTCTTCTCTGTCTGGTTCCTGGGATTGACACTTCACTGGGCTGTCTGCTGGGCCTGGTGCTGTCCTCATCCCAAAGGTACACCCTCTGCCAGCCGGGGCCCAACCCAGCTCTGGATCCCGGGGCTTCTGCTTGTCAGGGAGTAAGTTACAACATCTATTGAAATGATCATATGGATTTTTCTAAGGGGACCTGTTGAGATGATGGGTTATTTAAAAAATAATGTCCACATATTAAAATATTGTTGCATCTCTTGGGGTAAATGTAACTTGGTTTTGGTAGACTGTTTTTAAAAAAATTGGAGTGTAGGTTGAATTGGACTTGCTAGTATTTTCATTGGGACTTTTGCATCTATGTTTACAACAGAGATTGACCTATGTGCAGACTGGTGACTTATGGGACTTGTTTATTTGAGCAGTGGAGGGCTTTGAAGTGTTTGGTTTTGAGTTCCTGATGTAGGAGTGCACACTCTCTAGTTCCTGTGGCTCCCACTTTCCCTGTCATTTCACACCTGAGTGATGCCACCCATTTATAGTATTTTCTGGTTTACAGTCACTTGTATTTGCAAACCCGGGTCTATGGTTTTCTTTGCTCTTTTCTTTCTTCTTCTTCTTTTTTTTTTTTAAGATTTGAGAGTTATATCAGTTTATAACACACACTGAGGACCATTCTTTCTTTTTTTTAAATATTTAAAAAAAAGATTTTATTTATTTATTTGAGAGAGAGAGAGAGAGAGGTCACAAGTAGGCAGAGAGGCGGGAGCAGGCTCCCCACTGAGCAGAGAGCCCAATGCGGGCCTTGATCCCAGGACCCTGAGATCATGACCTGAGCCGAAGGCAGAGGCTTAACCCACTGAACTACCCAAGGAGCCAGGACCATTCTTTCTTTATTCTGTGTTTGAAATAATTTTTTTAAAAGATTTTATTTATTTGACAGACAGAGATCACAAGTAGGCAGAGAGGCAGGCAGAAGCAGGCTCCCTGCTGAGCAGAGAGCCCGATGTGGGGCTCAATCCCAGGACCTTGGGATCATGACCTGAGCTGAAGGCAGAGGTTTTAACCCACTGAGCCACCCAGGCGCCCCTGTGTTTGAAATAATTTATACAACAATAGACACAGCTATTCCTTAAACATTAGAAAAGCCTTGTCAGCAAAAGCACCTCAGTTGGCAAATCACGTAAGTCTTTAGGGAGCTAAGTTTTTGATAACATCTCTTTTTTTTCTCTTGGTTATGGGTCTATTCAGAATTTTGTGGGGTTTTTTGGGGGGGTCAGTATTGTAATTTGTGAATCTTCTTTTGTTTTCTGGAGAAGAATTTAAATACTCCACTGTGTTTCTCTTATTTTTTTGTTTTCCATTATTTTGTTTATATCATATGTCAACAGTATGAATTGTTCCAAAAATGAAAGGGTCACATCTCTTTGATTTTTCTTTTTAACCAATTGGGAGCCCATATGAAGACTTCGTTTTTGCTTTGGTCTTCTGAGTTGTCTAAAAAGGCTGTGGTGAGCACATGCAGTTCATAGATGGGTGTCAGCTAGACATCCCCCCAAACGGGAGAGCACGTTGCTTGGAACATTCTGCTCCTGCAAATCATTTGACTGCTCCGTGGAGTCACTAGAGGAGGCTGGTCAGTAATTAGAAGGTGTCCAGATGGGCTTTTCCTAGTTTGATCCACAACCCTGCCCAGCCCACGAAGCCTGGGCAAAATGCCCATTACTTGAACTCCCAGGGTTGTGATTTCAATACTCATTTCCTGAACCCCCAAACTCTATCTTCCAGCATGTTTCCACCGGGAGAAGTAGAAGCTCCGTCTCCAAGTGACTTAAACAAAAACATTTACAAGAGGAAGGTTGGAAAGTTTCTGCTTTGACATACTCTCTATGTTCCAAACACGTAGCAAGAGAGAAAAAGTATAAACAGGTTTAAAACACACACACACATCAGGATAAACATCTCAGTGGACAAGAAAGAGAACTAACTGAAAACCACAGTGGTGAGTAGGGCCAAAGCCAAGGGCCAAGGGCCAGTGGGATAGTGGGAGCTAAAATGTTGCACATGGAATAAAGAACAGAGCCAGACTCTCTAGCTGAAGCCAGGGACTGGAGTGAAGCCTCCTGATGTGTGAAAAGAGGCCAAAAAGAAGGGCAACTGACTAGCTCTTGGGAACTATGGCCAAAATGGTGGGACTGAGGTAGGAGCAGAGCAAAGACAGCCTCACAGCCAAGAATTGGGTCAAGCCATCCCCTAAGCCCATGACTGAGTCTGCAAGACCCCCAAATCAGTGAAGAACACAAGTTCACAGCTGCCATCACAAGACCAGTCTTGGACTTGTCTAATGGATGCAACCACAAAACTAAACCCACCAGACAAGAAATAAAGGAGAGAAAAACAGAGCATAAAGTAAAAGCAGAAATCATTAGGCATAACATGCCTATAAGCCAAAATTCCAAAGCACATGGAGAAATCAGATGCTAAATAAACCAACCAACTCAACAACTAAAATAAGCATGCAGATGAAATTTATTTTTTTTTATTAATCTCGTAAAGACTGGAAAATAAGGATTCATGAAGAGATAAATGAGGACATCATTCAGTAAACAAGAAATTACGAAACAATGCATGAAATTATGAAACAATGAACATGTAGAAATGAAATATGAACAATTATAAATCTGAGAAGTAAAAAGTAGTCATGAAATAAAAACATCTCAAAAGATGGGATAAATTTTAGGGTGGACATAGTTGAAGATGAAATTGATGAATTGGAAGATAGTTCTGAAGGATGTACACAGAATACAGCAAGGAGAAACAGGAATTAAAAAATAAAAGAAGCAGGGGCGCCTGGGTGGCTCAGTGGGTTAAAGCCTCTGCCTTCAACTCAGGTCATGATCCCAGGGTCCTGGGATCGAGGCCTGCATCGGGCTCTCTGCTCATCAGGGAGCCTGCTTCCTCCTCTCTCTCTGCCTGCTTCTCTGCCTACTTGTGACCTTTGTCTGTCAAATAAGTAAATAAAATCTTTAAAAAAATAAAAATAAAAGAAGCAGTTCAAAGAGCAGGAGAATGGATTGGGAGCCTCTAATAGGACTTGGAAAAGAAAAGGATGAAGAAAATGGCAGGAAAATCATACTGAAGATATGATAGCTGAGATTATTCCAGAATTGAAGAAAAAATTCATAACATACAATAGGGATTTTATTTTGTATCCAGTCTGATCATCCATATCTTCCTAAGTGTGTTTAAGCCATTCACTTTTATTGCTATTAATGATTTATTTGGACTTTCTTCTGCTATTATGTTATATTTGCAGCTCACCATCCATTTTCTCCATATTTTTTCTCCTTTTCTGCCTCCTGTTGAATGGAGAAGATCTTATGTTTTCCTTTTCTCTCCTAGCAGGACCACACTTTGTACTGCTTTGGTCAACTTGCTTAATGCTTTTTGTTTTGTTTTTGTTTTTTTTTAAGATTTATTTGTTCATTTATTTTACAGACAGAGATCACAAGTAGGCAGAGAGGCAGGCAGAGAGAGAGGAAGGGAAGCAGGTTCCCTGCTGAGCAGAGAGCCGGATATGGAGCTCGATCCCAACACTCTGGGATCATGATCTGAGCCACCCAGATGCCCCATGGGTTTGTTTTTTTTTTAAATATAGTCTTATGTTTGTTTTTTTTTAAGATTTTATTTAGTTATTTGACAGAGAGAGGGACAGCAAGAGAGGGAACACAAGCAGGGGAGTGGGAGAGGGAGAAGCAGGCTTCCCGCTGATCAGGGAGCCCTATGTGGGGCTTGATTGCGGTACCCTGGGATCATAACCCAAGCTGAAGGCAGATGTTTAATGACTGAACCACCCAGGCGCCCCTAGTCTTGTGTTTTAATTACCTTCTATTCACCCCATTGGTGAAGGAAGGATTCCTGCCCTGGCGTTACGGGCATGGCCGAAGGCAGGTTACCTAATACTGGGCAGTTTCCTCGTCCATATGCTCATTGCGCAGGGAAGTGGGGAGCAAGTACACTGTGCGGGGGCATAGCGGGGTGCGTTGAGGAACAGAATGTACAAATGGGCTGTGTGAGGCAAGCTTTACAGTATCAAAAGATGTGATAACCCCTGGTTTTCGTGGGAGGATATTATGGGCTTGCTTGAATAATTACGCAGGCTAGGGGGGAACTGAAACCTGTTCCTCAGGAATAAGCAGGACCTACTTTTGGTATCCTTGATAAGGAGAGTTCTTTGGCTCTGGGACCTTATCCGAGGAGTGAAACAGGGACAAGAACGTGTGGTCAGGCCATTCAAAGCCCTCTTAATTTCACCGCATGTCAAGGCAACACTTGATATTGTTAATTTTCTAGTGCCATATAGACTGTTTGATTACAATAATGCTCAATAATTTAGAAGGAAAGAACTAGAATTCTTTATTAATTCTTTATTAATTCAACTCGTTGCCTTAAGGGTTTTCAGATGTTTTTGGTGTAATAGTTAATGATAATAGTCTGCAGAGAACTATAATTTTTACTCCCTGTTGTGGAAAATCAGTTTGCCCCCATTCATTCCCACTTTTTCTTAACTTCACCTGGAATTATAAACTTTGTAATTTTTATTCATTTTTTGTTGTTGTTGTTGTTGTTTATTTATGTCAGAGAGAGAGAGAGCGCACAAGCAGGCCGAGTGGCAGGCAGAGGCAGAGAGAGAGAAGCAGGCTCCCCGCTGAGCAAGGAGACTGATGCAGGACTCCATCCCAGGACTCTGGGATCATGACTGAAGCCAAAGGCAGCAGCTTACCCACTGAGCCACCCAGGTGTCCCCAAACTCTGTAATTTTTAAAAAAGATTTTATTTGGGGTGCCTGGGTGGTTCAGTCAGTTAAGCATCTGCCTTAGGCTTAGGTCATGATCCCCGGGTCCTGGGATCAAGTCCCACTTCGGGCTCCCTGCTCAGCAAGGAGTCTGCTTCTCTTCCCTCTGTGCTTGCTCTTGCTCTCATAAATAAATAAAATCTTAAAAAAATAAATTAATTAAAATAAAACTCTTCTTAAAAAAAAGATTTTGTCAGAGAGAGAGCACAAGTAGGGGGAGTGGCAGGCAGAGGGAGAAGCAGGCTCTCCTCTGAGCCGGGACCCCTGATGTTGGGGCTCAATCCCAGGGCCCCAAGATCAGGACCTGTGCCAAAGGCAGACACGCCTGAGTGACGTCAAATTGGGAAGCCCCAATTTGAAACTATTTAAAAAAGACCATTATTTAGAGAAATGCATATGTCTCGACTTCAAATAACATAATTTTACATTATAAGTTTAATGCCCCTTATTTACGAAGAAGATCATTTTAAAAATGAGGTGAACAATTTCAAAAGTAAAGCGTATTTATCGCAAGAAATCAGTTCAAAGTGTTTCAGGAAAGCCAAAGCCAGTGACCTTCCTTTCTCTGCCCCCTGGCCCCACTCTTTAGAATTAACCAGCTTTTTGTTTGTTTTTTTAAATTCCGGTTAGTTCACATACAGTGAAATATTAGTCTCAGCTGTACGATAGAGTGATTCAGCACTGCCGTACATCGCCCAGTGCTCATCTGGAAGAGTTCCCGCCTTCATCCTCATCTCCTACTTTCCCCATCCCCCCACCCACCTCCTTCTGGTGACCATCAGTTTGTTCTCTTGAGTTAGGAGTCTGTTTCTTGGTTTGTCTCTCTCTCTCTTTTTTCCCCCGTTGCTTGTTTCTTTCTAAAATTCCACATATAAGTGAAATGACATGTGATTTGTCTTTCTCTGACTTATTTCATTTAGCATGATACTCTCTAGCTGCATCCATGTCGTTGCAAATGCAAAATTTCACTCTTTTTCTATGGTCGAATAATATAGAATCAGCCAGCCCTGACAGTCTGCTTTGCTCCCTCCACATTCGTCTCTCTGCTCTTGTAAATGTATGCAGTTGTAAACCCTGAATAGGTCCCCCTCTGCGGTGTACAGAAATGGGATCATATGGAAATTATTCAACTACTTGCTGTTTAAAATCATTTTCTCAGACATCGTTCTAGGTTTATTTCATCATGGACACTCTTCCATGTAATACATGCATAGCTGGTTTATTAGAAATAGCTACATGACGTGTACTACTTTAGTATGGATGTATCATCCTTTATTAAACCATTAACTGGTTATTGGATGTGTTGGTCATGGCTGGTTATTTGCCCATTACACATACTGCTGCAAGAACCATTCATGTATCCTTCCACACCGCTCTTTGCTTTTTTTTTTTTTTTAAAGATTTTTATTTATTTATTTGACAGAGATCACAAGTAGACAGAGAGGCAGGCAGAGAGAGAGAGAGAGAGGGAAGCAGGCTCCCCGCTGAGCAGAGAGCCCGATGCGGGACTCGATCCCAGGACCCTGAGATCATGACCTGAGCCGAAGGCAGCGGCTTAACCCACTGAGCCACCCAGGCGCCCCCGCTCCTTGCTTTTGTGTATACATTTGCAAGGGTGAAATGACTACATACATTTCAATTTTTAAAAGCTATTGCCAGAAGATTGGAATATATGAATCCTTCTGAGAATATATGAGAGCTCTCCTTTCCCTAGCCCTCTAAGTAAATGTCTCAAGGTGGATTTTTTTTCTCATTCATGAGTTTTTGCAACGGATTTTTTTTTTTTTTTTTTGTAGTGTCCTAGCATACATTTGCAAAAGGAGTATGTGATTTAGTCAAGGACAGTACTCGGGAGGGATTATTTTTTAAACAACGTCCACCCCTAAGAAGGTCTTTTTATTCCCTTCGTTCATGAATGACAACATGGCTTTTCCTTTAGGTGTCTCTAGATCAGTCAAACCCAGGTCATAACTCAAATCAATTTAATAGATTGTGACTGCATTTTATTTTTTTTAAATTTTTTTTTATTTATTTGACAGACAGAGATCACAAGTAGGCAGAGAGGCAGACAGAGAGAGGGGGGGAAGCAGGCTCCCCGCTGAGCAGAGAGCCCGATGTGGGGCTCGATCCCAGGACCCAGGATCATGACCTGAGCGGAAGGCAGAGGCTTTAACCCACTGAGCTACCCAGGTGCCCCTGTGACTGCATTTTAAAAAGCATAGAATGATGTAGGCAAAAATAGAAAATATTGAAGTGCTTTTTCGGTAATTTTTGCATTGTGAATGTCTGAAGATCTAAGAGGTAGATTTAAAATTTTTATATCATCTATCAGTTACAAAGTAAAATGTATTTCTTTTTTTAAAATTCATTTATCTATTTTATTTTTTTTTAAGATTTTATTATTTATTTATTTGACAGAGAGAGAGAGAGAGAGAGAGAGACAGTGAGAGAGGGAACACAGCAGGGGGAGTGGGAGAGGGAGAAGCAGGCTTCCAGCTGAGCAGGGAGCCCGATGTGGGGCTCAATCCCAGGACCCTGAGATCATGACCCAAGCCAAAGGCAGATGCTTAATGACTGAGCCACACAGGGTCTTAAGATTTATTTATCTATTTTAGAGAGAGAGAGAATGTGTGTATATGAGTTGGGGGAAGGGCAGAGGAAGAGGGGGAGAGAGAATTTGAAGCAGACTCTCATGAAGTATGGAGCCTAAAGAGGGACTTGATCCCAGGACCCTGAGATCAGGACCTGGGCCAAAATCAAGTCAAACACTTAACCAACTGAGCCATCCAGATGCTCCAAATTAAATGTATTTCTAACAATGAGTTGAGGTTAAAAAAAAAAAAAAAAAAATATATATATATATATATATATACATATATATATAAATAACATTTACTTTTCTGGATGATGTGAGAAGTTGGAGATCATTTTAATTTAGGCTATTGTTTTTTTCTTCCCCCCATTTGTCTGTAAGATCCTCATTTATCACCCCTCCCTCCAATTTGAGCTTATTTTTAAAATTATCAAAGAAATATATGCATGTGGTGTTTTATTCACACACACACACACACACACACACACACACACACACACCAGAACAAAGGATATTGAAAGAAAAGTAAAACCTCTCTCCCTCTTCGATTTCATTCCAAAGTTCATGTATATGTTCCAGAAATTTTAACTTTTTTTTTTTTTTTTTTTTTGAGAATGCCGCCATAGTGTGTCTAAATGTGGCCTTCTTTTCATCAACTTTGCTTGGGACTCAGAACATATGCTCAGCTTCCGACCGAGTTCTTTCTGTATACCAGCAAAGTTTTCTCCTGCCAGGTCTTTGATTACTGCTTTTGCTGTACCCACTCTTTTCTCCCCAGATTCCTATTATTTCCAGGTTGTATCCCCTGTGCCAGACTTCCTGCCTCTTTCCTTTTCATCTCTTCATCATTTTCCCCTTGACCATGTTAATTGCATTGTCTCCAGTGTCTCCTCTGCTATTTACAGCCTCCGTCGTGGGTTTTAACCCAGCCATTGTGGTTTCTGTCTCCCTGCTCTACTTCCTGCTCTCAGATTTCTGCCCCGTTATTATGATCTTTTATAGATTCTAGATCTTTTCCAGAGCCCCCTTGGAATCCTATTGAGAATTCAAATCTGATATTCAGATGTGTGTGTGTGTGTGTGTGTGTGTGTGTGTGTGTGTGTGTGTTTAAACTTGTGTGGCAGTAAATTTTTTTCCCCAGAGAGATTCCTCAGAACCTTTGGGGAATGATTATACTTTGAGCTGCAGAACCTTCCCAGATCCTATTAGCTTCCATTTGCCTCATCCTCAGGGGGGAGTCTGCCCAGGATGGCTGTCAGGGTAGAATCCTTATTCCCTTTCATTTCCATGTGGTGGTGAGACTAGGGGTGGGGGTTAGACTAGGGGTGGGGTGGGGGGCAGTGTCCTCCCCACTCCTCAGAGGAATATCTTCTCTCATTGGTAATGGGGGGCTCAGTTTCTTCTCAGACTATTTCCTGGGCAGCTCTGTGCCTGCAATACTCAGCTTGGGCCTGCAGGGGGCAGTGTATCAGGGGCTGCCTGCCAAGCCTGTCCAGTTCAAGCGTCCACCACTAGGGAGTCCATTTGAGGAGCCGAAGCCACTCTCCGCAGTCCCTTTTGTCAGTGATAAACCTGGCATTTTGATCTCCAGTTGTCCAATTCCTCTGACCTATTTCTCCAATGAGGGGAAGAGAAGAAAGGGATTTTTGTTTTGTTTTGTTTTTGTTTTTTTGCCGATCCAGCAACTACTCAAGAAGGAAATAAGCCACGTTCACTGGGAAGTTGGTAAGACTTCCTGCCTGAATCTTTCTCAGAGGGTCGTCAGGTTCAGACCGAAGGAATCCAGGAAACAGAGAACCCAGAGAGAATGATCACGTCAGACATGGTGCGGCCCCGGAGGCGTGGCGGAAAGCAGGAGCTGAGGAGCCACTGCCGGCTGAATGAGTGACATCTCCACGGATGAACTCGTAGAAAAGGAAAAAAAAAAAAATGGAGTTTTATTATTTTTAAATTCTCAAGAAGACATCACCATTGCAAATAAGTTAATCAAAAGTTTGGGGGAATTCCTGGCTGCATGGTGGCCTGCTTTTCTGCTTCAGAGAGCCCCCTGGCTGCTTCTCAGGGCTTCTTGGTGGCTGTGCCCAGATGGGACCAGCCAGGCACGCAGAGTACACTTGGGGTGGTCGGGAAGCTGCGGGCAGGCACAGGTAGGAGGAAAGCTCAGGGGGGCACCCTCACCCCACCATCTCTTGGGTGAGAGAACCCTCAGCGTGGCCAGCATCCCCTACCCTGTCCTGGACACATGTCCCCTCTCTGAGGGGGGGTAGCAGGCTGGCTTCTCTTGTGATGCCTTCCCCGTGGCCCCATGGGGTACAGTCTGACAGAAAGTTCTGGTTTCCTGGGTGGGGATGGCTAGTTTCCAGGGCTGACATGAGTCTTGCCCTTCTTCTGGTGGCCATTTCAGGAGTGTTCTGTTAGGGCAGGAGGAGGGGACAGGCTGAAAATGGTATCCAGAGAGCCATGTCTACGCGACCCTCCTGCCAGGAATTCCCAGCCAAGGTTTACTCACTTCCTCATAATTCTTATGTGCATTTGAACGTTTGAAAACAAGCAAACTCAATGTTTTCCTCTTCTTAACGCCCTACATTCCAAGCTTTTTGGATCCTTTCCCCCCAGTTACTGTGATAGGATTTCCTCATGAGTCAGGCACTGAGGACAGAGCCTTCTCTGGGTGAATAGCGCCGGAGGAAAGAGACAGCGGCCTGGCCGGCCTCTGCGCAGCTGGCCAGCTGTCGCCAGGTGAACCCTACCTCGTCTTTCTGTGCAGCTTACAGTCCCCCTTCGGTTCTCCTCTTCTTGGACAGTCCCCCTTCTCCAAGGCCCAATGGCCACATGTGTCACCCAACCCCCCAACCACCTTCCTGTGCCCTCACCCCCTCCCATCAGTGCGCACCCCTGCATTTACTGGGCACGTGGTCCTCTCTTGGCCTCTTCTGATTTTCAAAGGTTTCCTCCTCCCCTTTGATTTCTGATTGCGGAAACACTTCAAGGAGCCATCTTCTGTGCTTTTAACATTTTAAAATCTCCTCCCAGAGAGGCTGAAACAGCTAAAACCGTCGCCAGGTAATCAAGCCTCCTGGCTTGATTAAGCCTCCTGGCTTGCACCTGTGGAAGGGGGCAGATAATGCAGCTGAGGAGCACTTCGAGGCCTGGAAGAGGTGTGGGGGCGCTGGGCGGGGCGAGGGGGTGCAGCATGGAGGGCCTCGAGGCCTCCTGAGACCTTGCTGGCAGGACCTGACAGAACTGCCTTCTGCAAGGTTGTGGTGGGCGTCAAATGTCCCTTCGCACCGAGGGTGAACACAAGGAGGAGACACGAGTTCCGTGGATGGCCAGCGGACTCCCACTTGTCCTTCCTGGGGAGGACCCTGGGGTCACTGACCAGACCCACCCCCTTACCCTCCGAACACGAAGTAAGTGGTCTGCTTCCAAATGTCAGTGGGGTGCGATGGTGCGGACACCTTGGTTTACAGACTCAGAAGCTTCTCAGAATGGATTTCAGTGGTCTGTGAATTGTGATGTGTGTGCGTGTTGTTCACACACTCACAGATGGGGTGGGCCTGAGTCGAGGCTCTGAGGAAGCTCACACAGGCCTGACCCTGACTGGCTTTGGCTAAAAAGAAACTGGCCTGGGTCGGGCAGGACTTAACTTGGACCAGACCGCTGATGCCTCGTACGGTGGTCTTCAACCCTCAGGGATCGCTAGGAAATGTCCTGACATTGGGGAGTTCTGCCTGGTTTGGTGGGGGCTAAGGCTAGACCATACCCCTGTGCGGTGTTTTCCCTGAGGGGGGGTCAACGGTTCCACCATCCGGCAAGCCAGGAAGTGCCAGGTGCCATCACGAAATACCAGAGCTCCTGAGATGGGCCTGAAACTGGGAGGAGGAAAAAGCTCTCCTGTCTCTGGGCCTGGGGGTTATTGGACCAGAATTCCAAACAGGGAAGCTCTTCGCCATTCAGTATCCAGCGGATTTTACTTGAGCACCTACTATGTGCCAGGTACCGATTTAAGTGTTGAGATACAGGGGTGAATGGCACGAAATCCTTGCTCTCAGGCGGCTTCCGATGTACCGAAGAGAGACAGATGACACACAGGCCAAGGTGAAGACTGACTCAGCAAGTGACAGGTGCTGTGAGACCCATGAAGCAGGCAGAGGTGGCAGGGAGGGGCTGGGTGGCTCCCGTAGACAGTGTGCTCAGAGGAGCCTCCTGGAGCAACATTACGAAAGGAAATAAAGGTCAGAAATAGCCAGCTGGGTGACCCAGGACAAGCAGAGGTCCCACAGTGGGAGCAAGGTGGGTGCGTTCTTGGGACAGAATGAAGGCGCGAGGAGTTGTGGGCTGATGGGCAAGGGGAGGAAATGAGGTAGGGGTGGAGGCCAAGGTCAGATGGCAGTTTCCCTGCCCCCAGCTGGGGATGGGCTGGGTCCGTGTGGGCACCAGGGGAGGCTGGCGAAAGCAGAGTAGCGGTAGGGGCACAAGGTGGCAGAAACGAATGCGGTGACACTCCCCCGCAGATCCCAGGAGTGCTGGGAAGGCTGGACTTCCTCCAGCTGAGAGGGCGGGGAGCTGGAACGCCGGTGACTTGTGCTCCTTTGGCAGGCCCTGCATGCCGAGACCAGGGCACACCGATAACCTGTGGCAAGTGCATCCCCCTGGCTGGGTGTCCTAGGCAAGCGTAGCCAGGCTGCGGGCTTGGAGGGCCAGCGGCCACGTGCGCTCTTTGGTCTGAAATGATACACACGGGTGTGGGCTTTTGTGCTGTAAGAGGAGCCAGGAGGTCCTCTTGGATCCACTTTTTTTTTGTTCTTTCTACAAAGTTCATTGAGCATCTGTTATGCACTAAGTATTATTTGGAGCAATAAAGATACAATGGTGAATAAAATGGGCAAAAAATACGTGCTCTTGTGGGGGTTACGTTCCTGTGTGTGTCTGTGTGTCTGTGTCTGTGTGTGCATGTGCACACACACAGACACACACACTATGTGAAAGGAAATCCAGGAATGAGGAAGTGAGAGAGGAGAAGGGAGGGAATGGAGAGGCCCGTGTCCCCTGGGGCAGCCCGAGGAACTGGTTAAGAACATTTTTTTTTTAATTTGAAAAATTACTTGTTATTGTGATATAATTCATATGCCATAAAATTCACCATTTTAAAAATGTACAATTTAGTATGTTCACAGAGGTGTGTAACCCTTATTGTTATCTAATTCCAGAACATTTTCATCACTCCAAAACAAAACCCCATACACTGGGTGATGTCTGGCTGGTCTCACAGGTTTATTTTTCTTTATTCTTTTTCCTTTCTGTTTCTCAGGCTGGATAACTTCAGTTGATCTGTCTTCAAGATTGCTGATTTTTCCTTTGCCTGCTCAAATCCCTCTAGTGGATTTTCCCTTTTAGTCGTTGTGCTTCTTCTTTTTTTTTAAATTTCTTTTCAGTTTAACAGAATTCATTGTTTATGCACCACACCCAGTGCTCCATGCAATCTGTGCCCTCCATAATACCCACCACCTGGCTCCTCCAACCTCCCACCCCCCGCCCCTTCAGAACCCTCAGGTTGTTTTTCAGAGTCCATAGTCTCTCATGGTTCACCTCCCCTTCCAATTTCCCTCAACTCCCTTCTCCTCTCCATCTCCCTATGTCCTCCATGTTATTTGTTATGCTCCACAAATAAGTGAAGCCATATGATAATTGACTTTCTCTGCTTGACTTATTTCACTCAGCATAATCTCTTCCAGTCCCGTCCATGTTGCTACAAAAGTTGGGTATTCATCCTTTCTGATGGAGGCATAATACTCCATAGTGTATATGGACCACATCTTCCTTATCCATTCGTCCGTTGAAGGGCATCTTGGTTCTTTCCACAGTTTGGCAACCGTGGCCATTGCTGCTATAAATATTGGGGTGCAGATGGCCCTTCTTTTCACTACATCTGTATCTTTGGGGTAAAAACCCAGTAGTGCAATTGCAGGGTCATAGGGAAGCTCTATTTTTAATTTCTTTCTTTTTTTTTTTTTTAATTTGACAGACAGAGATCACAAACAGGCAGAGAGGCAGGCAGAGAGAGAGGAGGAAGCAGGCTCCCCACTGAGCAGAGAGCCCAATGCGGGGCTTGATCCCAGGACCCTGGGATCATGACCTGAGCCGAAGGCAGAGGCTTTAACCAACTGAGCCACCCAGGCGCCCCTATTTTTAATTTCTTAAGGAATCTCCTCACTGTTCTCCAAAGTGGTTGCACCAACTTGCATTCCCACCAACAGTGTAAGAGGGTTCCCCTTTCTCCACATCCTCTCCAACACATGTTGTTTCCTGTCTTGCTAATTTTGGCCATTCTAACTGGTGTAAGGTGGTATCTCAATGTGGTTTTAATTTGAATCTCCCTGATGGCTAGTGATGATGAACATTTTTTTTATGTGTCTGATAGCCATTTGTATGTCTTCATTGGAGAAGTGTCTGTTCATGTCTTCTGCCCATTTTTTGACATGATTATCTGCTTTGTGTGTGTTGAGTTTGAGAAGTTCTTTATAGATCCTGGATATCAGCCTTTTGTCTGTACTGTCATTTGCAAATATCTTCTCCCATTCCGTGAGTTGCCTCTTTGTTTTGTTGACTGTTTCCTTTGCTGTGGTTAAGAACCTTGATAGTGACAGGCGTGGGCGGGAAGCTGAAGGATGTGGGGAGACGGCACACACCTCTGTTCCTCTGGGACCCCGGGGACCGGATGTGGTGTGGAGCTGCGGAGAGGCCCTTCTCCCTCTCTTCCTCCACCTCCCAGCCTCCCCAGGTCCAGGCGCTTCCCAGCCTGAGGGCTCTGGGCACCCCAGCAAACACCAGCCGACAGGGGGCAAAGCCTCACCCCTGCAGAGCTCCGGAAGTAGATGCAGTGGAGGGCCCGGCTTCCAGGGGACATGTGGGCAGTGGCTGGCTGGGGAGGAGGTTCAGACAGGGAGGTTTGTCCTTGGGCACAGAGCTGTCCCTCATTCAGAGACGCGGAGGAGGGGTGGCCGCGCATTTGGGGCGCTGCAGGCCAGAGCAAAGAGCTTTTGTGGTTTGGGCATTAGTGATAATTTGTACCCACAGGCTATTAAAGCCAGGGGCTGGGGGACCCGAGAGACGTGGATGCCCCTTCAAACCGACATTCTCTAAACACGTTAATTGTAGATGGGGAAAAACAGATGCTCTGTCAATAAAATCTGTATACGAATTCCTTAATGTTAAAACCGAGGGACTTACGCATCTATCTGCTACATGGTCTTTTCTGAACCATTCAGACAATGCATTGGGACGCATATTAAACTGTTTAAATATTAGACAATAAAATAAATCTCACCTCCTGGGTAAGCAGCCTTCCCCTCGTGTGATTTGATTTCATAATTTCAGCTGAGGGCAGCTGCTGCCTTCAGGGAGACGCATCAGAGCCACAGCTGCACCTTGAAATTTGCATGGAAGAAATACACCACAGAAATGGTTGGGGGCTGATGGACAGTATTTTAAAATTTGCACCAGGGGCGTTGCCCACTCTGGCAGGAGTGGGGATCCTTTAGATCCTGCCTCTAAGATGCGGGTTCTCTTATGGACATATGAGTTAGCTGGCACTGCTTTTCTGATTAAGGCCAAGGGGTCCCCCCTCTCCCAGGCAACAGCTATGCTGGCCTCCTTCTGAAATTGGCCCTACCAGGAGAAGTTGGGTTATACTCAGACATAATTAGTACCAGGTTAAGCTAAAAGTAAGAATAACCCTTCGGTTTGGAAGGAGGAGAAAGAAAAACCATCTCATGAGACAATCAGCGCCACAGTCGGAGCCTCAAGAAGGATTCAGGAAAGTTAATCTATTTTGGGGGAAGCCCTCCAGTGGACATCTGAAGGCTCCCTCTCTGGTTTCTGCTTATCTTTTTCCTCCTCTCCCCGCCCCTGCCCCAACCAGTTGCAGGCCATTTTATTTTATCCATTTGCTTCCCCATTCCAGGCTATCCATTAGATGGTTCTTTCTGGTTTTTCTCTTAATGGAAGTGGAGGTGGTTTGTGTGTGAGGGAGAGGTTTTAGTTCCCTCTGAGCAAAAACTGAGCAGTGAAATCGTCCCAAAATGGATCACTTCTCGCAGGGCACTTCAGTGAGTGATTCTGCTAAGGAAGTATCTGTCACTTCCCCCTGTCTTACCAAAATACTTTCTTGTATATATATCCTAGCTTGGCATGGGGTCTAAAGCGAGGGGGAGGGTAGGTGCCCTCCTGTGGAGGGTAGGAAGGGGAAACCCCGACCGGGCACATGAGGAAACACCGCTGAATGACGGTAGATGTCCTAAAGAGAAACAGGGAGAGGTAATGAATGTCCTGCTTGAAAGTGTCCAAATGGGGCTGGTTAATTACCTCTCTGGTGAGAGATTGGATGCAACGATCTCTCAGCTCCGTCCTAGAAGTAAGAATCTAGGGACATTTTTCTTGGCCACTTGTTCTCCACACAAATCTGTCCCTGTAGTGGGCATCTGCTGTTTCTGCCTCCCACTGCCCTCTTACCCTTCTCTCTGGCCTGAGAGGTATTGGCTTCACCCCAGCCCCCATGAAGTTCTCGGTGATCACATTAATGAGTGATAAAAAATTTTCACACCTTATGCCCCCTCCCACGGGCCCATCCACATGCCTTTCCCAAGACCTCTTTTTTTCCCAATCTTCGAATGCTACTCCTTCTAGGTCCCTGACAGACCAGCCAAACCATATGCCATTCCCCCCTGAATTCACGTGCATCCCTACTTCCGGCCATTTCTCTTTGTGCACAAAGCGGATGACCAGCTGTACCACCTGAAGGTCAGAGCATGGGGAGGATTTCTCCTCTCTGCAACTCCAGGGCACTCCTGAGCAGAGCTCCAGGGCAGCTCTCATCCTTTGGTGGCTTTTCCCCGCATGCCAAGCCAACACATCCATGAACCGGACATTGTCTTTTTCTTCTCCTGTCATCTGATTACAAGCCCATGGCCTCCAGCCCAAGGTGGCTATGGATGTGGTAGAAACAGGAGGCATGGAGCTAATAGTGGTGGATGTCAGAGGGTCAGACTGGGGAACTAAATGGTAGAAACGATGAGACCATCCTTTAGGTCTTGAAGGGTGACATTCATTTCTGCCATTACCTTGATGAGACAGGATTATTTGTTGACTGCCATGGGCTTCCCCTTCTTCTGCCTCCCTGTCTTGGCCCTTACCCCTAGGGCAAGGACCCAAAGTGAGGATTCTGTCAACTCTCAGCTATGTCGATCCTGATTATATATTGCGAGGCCAGGAAAACGCATACTGGTTGGGTCTATGGACCTGGTGGCCCTATGGATAGCTGGCCATGGACTAGGACAACTTCCTGATCTCCATGTCCTGCTTCTGCCAAGAGCCATGATGATGCCTCAGGTCCCTGGGTAAATGTCCACTTGGACTCCGTGATCAAGAGTTCCCCAAATGTCTACGTGGTCCCCTTTCCCCAGTGTGTGATTTCTCAAGCAATCACCCAACTTCTTGCTCTGGAAGGACGGGAGATACTCACCCTACCACGTGCCTGGTGATGAGGGGCCCTTCTTTATTCAGTAGGTTCTAGGTCTTACCTTAGCCTGGGAACCGGACAAAGGATCATGACTCTTTATTGGGGCAGCTGATTATTTTTAAATAAGTTAAGCAACGCTCTTTCTCTCTGCCCATCTAACTTGCCTCTGGGAACACCATGTCCTCTTCCCCAGTTCTGTGGGGAGCAGTTCCAATCTCTCTGAGATTCCAGACTTCTGGCTGCCTTCTGGCCTGGCGGCTCCTGGGAGAGTTGTACCCATTTTCCCAGAGTCAAGGCCTACCACTTGGTCTCTATTATTATAGGTTCCTCTTATCCCTGCCGCTCTCAGGGAACTCATTCTATAGCAGCATCTGCCATCCTCAGCCCTGGCCAATGGAGGATGTAGCCAACAAGGAGTTCCTTAAAGAAGCTAAGCATGTCCTAGGGGTTCTCCTGAGAACAGTCAGGGGGTGTTTTCGCCCCCCCACCCCCCGCCCTACCCCCCATTGTAGGATTATCCAGCCTCAAAGGCCTTCTTCTCTAAGCCATGTGGTCCTTGCTTCTACCACCTGCCCCAGCAGTTCTGGCTTTTCTTTCACTTGGTTTGAGCCATTGCTGCTTCCAGGCTCTCAAAAGCCATTCTGGCACCTTTTCTTGGTGCCGGGGGTGAAATCTTATATTGCAGCAGAGTGCTCCCATATTATTAAATCTTCTCTAATCAAACTCTTCTGCTCTGCCCCTGTGGCCATCATCCTTCGGGACCCAGGCTCAGGTCTAGTTTCTGGGTTCCTGCCAGGACACGGTGTCATGGTAATTCTTTTTTTTTTTTTTTTTAAGATTTTATTTATTTGACAGAGAGAGATCACAGAGGCAGAGAGGCAGGCAGAGAGAGAGAGAGAGAGGAGGAAGCAGGCTCTCCGCCCAGCAGAGAGCCCGATGCGGGACTCGATCCCAGGACCCTGAGATCATAACCCGAGCTGAAGGCAGAGGTCCAACCCACTGAGCCACCCAGGCAGCCCGGGTCTGGTAGTTCTTGCAGGGGACAGTGCAGGCCTGTTCGTTTCTTAGCAGGAGGCCCAGCACTGCCCAGGCTGGCTTTTGTGGTGGCTTGACTCGTGTTCTTTGTCTGGTGGCCAGGAGAGGGATGGGAGAGCTGTGCTACAGAGAGACCCCCTGCACCATCTTCAAGCAAGAGCGGGGAGCTTTAGTCCTAAATGGGGAAGACGAAGCACTTCTGATCAACAGGACCAGGAGACCCAAGATTTTTGAGCGCATAGACCCAGATGTTTCTGTACCCAGTCTCTGAGTCCCAGTCCTCCTCTACTGGGGCATGACCTTGGCAGAGCAGACTTGTCTTGGTGGAGAATTTGACTTTGGAGCTCCATTCTTTTTTTTTTTTCCTCCCCCAGGGTTGAGTTTTCACACTGTTGTTGGGGCCAGAGAGGGGCCCTCCTGCCTGTCAGCAGAGGGGCTCACGGTTTCATTAGCTTCTCCAAACTTGGGCCATGGGGGTCCGGGGGTGGCTGGGTACGTCGGGCATGTTTCCATCACAGCAGAGGGGCGCTGGGTAAGCCCTGGGTAGCTGTAGGGTTGATCATGATGGTGTACTTGGTATAGGGCTGAGTGGGGACAGAGTTATAGCAGGGGCCCCAGAGAGGGGGGACACAGTCAGCCCTGGCTCCTTAGCCCAGGCATCCTTGAGGAAGGTGTCCATTCCTGAAGGGGGTGGGTGAGAAGGGTCGCCATTGTGGCCATCTTGCCTGTGGCAGCTCCTTTCCTCTTCTGGTGAATTCCCAGACCAGCTTAGCTTTTTCTACCTTCCATCTGCAGAAGATAAGAGTTTCTCTTTACTTGCCACCAAGGAAACTTTCACACTTTTCCCTAAATGGATGATTCAGTCCTCAAACTTTCATTGCCTTTCTTTAAGCATAGATAGCGTCCAGCCATGTGCTTCCTACTTCCCTCCCACCTCTGAAATGCCTGGAAAATGCCTCCACCAGCGCCTTCCCATCCATTCCAATCCCCTCCCAGTGCAGCCCCAGCGAAGAGTTTTAACTCTGTTGTGCTCCGCCTTCCAGCTCCAAACTGGTGTTTGCATCTCCTTTGTAAAGTCTTCTCAAGCCTCAGCTATCCCAGGTCTGGGTCCCTGGAGACAGATTCTGGGATGGAGATCTGCAAGCCAGAAATCCAGTGGGGTGTGGTCTCAGAAGACCGGGGTCTCAGCAAGCAGTAAGAAGGCAAACCAGGGAGGATTGAGCAGAGGAGGAAGGGGAATTGACATAAGGTTGTAGCAGAGGGCTCAGCTGGTCCCACAGGGAGCTCTGGGGCTCCCTGAGGTGGCCTTTCAGCTGTCTCAAATTCAGGCAAGAGGGGTGCCTGGGTGGCTCAGTGGGTTGAGCTGCTGCCTTCGGCTCAGGTCATGATCTCAGGGTCCTGGGATCGAGTCCCGCATCGGGCTCTCTGCTCAGCAGGGAGCCTGCTTCCCTCTCTCTCTCTGCCTGCCTCTCTGTCTACTTGTGATCTCTGTCTGTCAAATAAATAAATAAAATCTTTAAAAAAAAAAAAATTCAGGCAAGAGGCCTCAGCATTGTATCCCCGCCCTGACCATTCGTTGGGAGGCCCTGCATCCTCAAGTGAGGCAGAGGATGGTATTTGGTTGGGAGGTATTTGTGGGCTTACTAGTATGAAACAAGTGAGCCATCAGGGGTCAAAGCCAGTCAAAGCTGGGCGACTGAGAGCCTTGGTCCCGCAGTGGGGCGAGGGGTAGGGCTCTCACTATCACAACCCCCAGGAGGGAGAGGCAGAAAGATACCAAGGTTCTTAGTGACATCATCCTTCGAGCTGCTGGATGGAACCTTGCCTGAAGTCACATTTCCTTTGTCCTTTGCAGTCAAACACGCAAGCAGATTCTCCTTTTTTTTTAAAGCCACGTAACACGAGCTTTCTGTCGTCTGCCATGGAGGGCCGACCCGTGATCTATGGAGCCGCGTGCCAACACTAACGGCTTATTGCCTTTTTAGAAACCGGAAGCGAAGATTAAATTTGTGAAATGGAAAATTTATTAGTTAAAAGAAAAAGGCTTCAGTATAAATTCATGAGGATTTTTTTTTCTTTTTTGGGGGAGGGTTACAGTGTTACCTGTGCATGATGGAGTGGAAATTACTTATGAAAATATTTACAAACTTATACTGTGGTATAGTCGGTGCTTGTTTGAACACTTCATTAATATTGAATTTTGCACCACTTCTTGAACTAATTTACTGGCACGTTTTTAGCATGCCGCTGAGAGACTTAACATAAATCACATTAATAATAAATGGCACGAGAGCTTTTAATATTTCTTTTCTGAGCTATTATTTTAAACTAATTTTCTAGGACAGGGGATTCTAAATGTACTATTGAATATAAGACTTTCTTAATATCTGCTTCAGCAATCAACAAGAAATACAATGTGATTTTAATTACATTCATGTCTTGGATCCTAACTCTCGTGAAGTTCACCTCTTCACAAATGGGCTTCAGCCATCCATGAAAAAACAGGCTTGCTCAGACAAGCGCTTTCTGCTCAGATGAAACCACAGAATCAAGGTCATCAGATGAAGCAAGAAGTTTCCTTGCGGGAAGGGAACTGGGGTGAGACGTGTTTGTCAGGGTGGCAAGGACCTAAACTCTTCCGGCGGCCGATAATTCTGTGGTCAGGCTGACATGCTCTGTTTCCTGGAGAGCCACCAAGTTAACTCCTGAAGCCAGTGACAGTTAGCAGTAAGTCATTCAGAAGTTTTACGTGGAAGACGTAAGAGGGGATAAACCAGCGAAAGCATTTTTTTTTTTTTTTTAAGATTTATTTAGGGCACCTGGGTGGCTCAGTTGGTTAGGTGTCTGTCTTTGGCTCAGGTCATGATCTCTGGGTCCTGGGATTGAGTCCTGCCTCAGGCTCTCTGCTTGGGGACTCTGCTTCTCCCTCTCTCTCTGCCTGCCTCTCTGCCTACTTGTGTTCTCTCTGTATCTCTCTGTCAAATAAATAGATGAAATCTTAAAAAAAAAATTTATTTATTTATTTATTATTTATTATTGGGGTTGGGGAGGGCAGAGGGAAAGAGAGAATCTCAAGCAGACTCCCGGCTAAGCACAGAGCCCAACACAGGGATCGATCTCACCACCTTGAGATCATGACCTGAGCTGAAACCAAGAGTCGGAGGCTTAATTGGCTGAGCCCCCCAGGTGCCCCAGAGAGCATATCTTTCAAGGCATGTCAAATTAAGAATTAACCTGTAGAATTTCAAAACAAATGAACTTTCACATAGTTTAAAATTCTTAAAAAAACATTTTTAGCAAAGCAGATGGGTATTAAAACTAAAAGCAAAAATGATATTTTTTTTCCCGCAATGCTTCTGGAACAGGATAGATTCTTTTGATCACAAGTAAGGGTGATGCGGAGAAAGTAAGAAGGGAGGCTCTTCCTCCCCTCTCCCATATCCTACTTCTACTTCCAAGGGAACCCCAAGGGCTGGGTAGCTACTGATTTTTGTGCTCATCAGCCTTCTCCTGCTAACAGCACCCCTTTGTTTTGGAGCAAACGCCCCTGATTCTCTGTCCTCCTGGTGGGCTGCTGTCAATCACTAGCCCCTCCCACTCCTGGGTAGGAGGGCGGCCAAGTGTCTCAGGCTGGGCCTCACCTAGTAGTAGATCCTCCTGGACCCAAAGATTGTTCCAAGAGGTGGACATGTGACAAATAGTGGCCAATCAGAGGCCTTCCTTCTGAAGACCTAAGGGCTGGGTCTAAAGGCTGATGGTGGTAAGTGGGGTTTCCTGAGTAATGTGATGGAAAGGGAAGTAGGCAGGAGTATGGGTAGAAGCTCAGACAGAAGCCAAACTATTCCACGAAAGGAAGGAGAACCCTGGGAAGAGTCAGGACTGGCAGGAAAAGAGTGAGGTAAATGGGAAGGGTGGGGTGGTGAGGAGGGCAGGGGTCCCACGGAGACATCGGAGGGTTGGGTGATGCTCTCTCTCTGTCCCCGGTTTCTCTCCTCTCTTTTTGGGACAGAAGCCTCAGAACAGGCTAAGGGCAAGGTGGGCGGGGAGGGCTCAGGGCATCTCTGGCTTCACCCTACATGGCCGGACCCTGACCCTAGGCCCATCCCCTCTGGCATGCCCCCGCTGCCCTGCCCCAGATGGGTCAGCGTGAAGACCTAGCTTTTGTGAAGATTAGAGAGACAAACAAACAAGAAAGGATCAAGGAAACAGGAAGTAGCGGGCCTGAGAACCGCCAGGGGCTGCATGGAGAAGAGAGCCGCGGGCATCCCCTGCCCAGGGACTGGGAAGAGTCATGGGTGATAAAAAAATCTGAAGAGTTTGTCTGGAAGGAGTGATGTATCCCCCACTCTCCCTGCCCAGTTTTTGCTCTGAAATACTCTGTAAAATCCACAGTGCTCATGAATGCCCAAGCCTACAAGATTTGGGGGGGGTTGTGTTGCTCACCAGGGCTGCTGATATCTCTGTGGTAACCTCCAGCACCCACAAAATATGACCAGGAGCCTCCTTTCTTAACGTTCTCCATCTCATTCCTTTGAAAGCCACAGGCAACACCATACTTCAAGGGGCCATCTTCACTGTTACTACTTGCTGTGGTTCTGGAGGTCCAGTTCTTTGCCCTGAAGAAGGTGATACAGTTGACAGGGTTGGGAAGGAGAGGCTCTGGGGAGGCTCTGCCTTTAGTTTCCCGGCTTGTATCCCCCCAGAAAGACCAGTCCGGATGGCACTGGTCACCAAGTCCTCCTGGACACTGTTGGGCAAAATTGTCATTACCTTATTCTTGCCCTGGGGGCTTAGAGGACAGTGTTTGGGTGGGAATCAATAAAGCCTGAGCCTTTACAGATACGAAACATTAGATGGAACAGTCTAGAGGGGATAAAAATAGATGGGCCTGCCACTAAACTCTGTCCCCAAGTGTGGACCAGGAGGACCCTTTGAGCCTTCCTCTCTGAGCCTGGTGCCAGAGACAGGAGAGGGTGGTGTTTCGGCCATCTTGGTGGGGCCCAGCCATGGGGCAAGGGGCTCATGGATTAATGTGGTGATGCTTGCAAAATTAAGACCCATTCTGTCTGCCACCTGTTGCTTGGGCAGGTACAAAGCCCCCGTGCCACCAAGCTTTGTGCTTCAAGAGAACCAGTTCGCCCCAGTTGAGCTAATGTTGGCGGAACCAATGAAGTTACTCAGTCAGGATTCTCCATATTGGATGGTGACTGGTCGAGCCAATGAAACCCTTTCTCCTTGGGAAGGTTGAAGGTGAGAAGCAGACAAAAGGAGGTGCTGAGGGAGGTCCTGAGAGACGGAAGGGGAAGAGAAGCTGAGCTAGACTCCAGCCCCGCCTTCCTTGTCTGACAGATGCCACCCTTCCCCCTACCACCCACTGCTTGAATGTGCAGAGTCACAACTCCCTGCAGCCAGAAAGAGGGGGACCCACACGGCCCCTGGTCCCATCACCGCTGTCAGAAGAGGACCGCTGCTTAGCTTGGCAAGGCTTGTCTTAGGAGCCTCTCTAGCCCCCAGGGCTTGCCCGGCTCACCCACCATCTGTTGGATGATTCACGCCTGGCTGGAAGCAAAGTTGGGACTCGATTTGGGTCTTTGGACTTGAATTTGTTCCAAAATCAAAGGCGTCAAGCTTAGTGGCCTTAAAATTCTGGAATCGTTTTGGGAAATGAGAACCTGGTACACTCTCTTGACATGTTCTCTGTTATCATAGAAATGTGAAGAAGGTTCCCCATCTGTGCTGGGGCCCCTCTGGAGCAGGGGTGGGCGCTCTTGGACAGCTCCTGCTCACAGCCACCTGCCCCTTCCTAGATCAGCTTGCTTCCTTCCTGTCCCCCTTCCTCCCTCCTTTGCTTTTATGTCCCCTCCCACCCCCCACCCCATTTCAGCTTCCTGTGCAGAAATTTGAGTGTATCATAGGCCTAATTCATGTCGTTCTGTTATCACTAGTCCATGCAAGGCCCCTCTTTTGTTTGTGATTCTCTTTTATCCACAGTCCCTTTTGCCATTCTGTACCCCCTCTCCTGCCGCAGGCAAATACTCCAGCAAGTGATTCTTTTCTTTGTAGGTGTCCTTGTGAAAAGAGTATTGCTGCTTTGGATTTTGTATTTTTTTTAAGTGCATGCATTTTATTTTATCTTATTTTTAAATATTTATTTATTTGACAGACGAGATCACAAGTAGGCAGAGAGGCAGGCAGAGAGAGAGAGAGGAGGAAGCAGGCTTCCTTCTAAGCAGAGAGCCTGATGCAGGGCTCGATCCCAGGACCCTGGGATCATGACCTGAGCTGAAGGCAGAGACTTTAACCCACTGAGCCACCCAGGCGCCCCTAGGTGCATGCATTTTAAACACAAACGGTGTTAGGTTATTTATCTTTTTTGTCTAACCCAGTACCATGTTTTTGAGATCTGTCCATGTGGCTCTGTGTGGCTCTAACCCATCGCTTCCAACCTTGCAGTGTTCTCCCTGGTGTGTGCACTGGGCACTCCCCACTTGCCCCCAGACCCACTTTCCACCTGGCTCTGTGTTCCAGGAAGCAGAACTCTGTGGCTTGTAGCTGCCATGTTCTCCTCTCTTCCAGCTTCCAGTTGGCCTTGGGGAGGCGCCATCAGGAGATGAGAGGATAGACAGAGGGTGAGGTCAGGATGTTTATTTGATCTGATGGGCTGGGGGAGCAGTGGCTGAATTCCTTTACCCACAGCAACACGCCAAGGCTCATGTCCAAAGGCCAGTTCCTGCCCTTGTACCTTCAGGCACCAGGGAGTTAACAGCTTCCAGGGAACACTATCTGGAAGGTGCTTTGCTGTCCCTTGTCTCTATCTCTGGATGCTTCCCATCCCTCGTTGAAATCCCCCAGCTGCCCTGTGGGGTCAGCGTCCTGCCTGATTCAGCAGGTACACCCCACATTTATTCCTCTTTGCTCCACAAGTGAAGAACTGGGCTCCTACTTCGCCCCCAACTCCCGGCACCAGAAACACCTCCGGGATAGACAGCTGCACTCTCCTTTTGACCCGGTCCCTACCTTTCCAATCTCAGTGCATTCCCCTAGCTCTTGAAGTTGGAGCGTCTGGGATGGTGGTTCTTCCTCCTCCTTGTGATCAGGTAAAATGGGGCTTCTCAGCCTGGGGCAGGTCCATCCCCAGGGGACAGCTGGGGACATTTAGGACAGTCATGATTGGAAGTGCGGATGGTGAGGTGCTAGGGATACTGCAAAGAAATTTCCTCCAATACACAGGACAGCACCCTCTTCCCGCCCCCGAATTATCTGATCCCAAATGTCAGTAGTGCCAAGGTCGAGAACTCGGAGCCAAGAGAACGCCACTTTGGATGTGAGACTTAAGCTTCCCTTGTGTTCTCAGTTGTTCCAGGAAGGTGACGGGAGGATCCTCAGATCTCACTTGGACTTCTAGGTGGAAGGAGCTTGTTAGACTGACTTCCGGGCCTCTCTCTCTACCCTCCTTCCCTGGCTGCTCCCAAGGGAGGAGCTGTGACTTCTCTGATTGCTGGGGGTGGATAGATGGGGGTGGGAGGGCAGGAAGCCTTCTCAGCCCCTTCCCTGCTCCTTGGGAGCCAGCGCCCAGGGGAGGGGCGTGTTCTGCTTGGTTCCTCTGGGCCCTACCCTATGCCTTGTCGGGCACAGCCCCTGGCTGGGGAGGACCGTAGGCAGCACGCCCACGACTGGGGTGCAGTGTGAGAAAACCAGTTGTCATTGCTGACCTACACCACGCTGTCCCCCAGCTGCCACGGTCATAAAGCTGGCGTCTTGGTCGCCATCTGGTTCCATTGCCAGTCTGTCATCTGGTTCACAACTGGGGGAGGGAGGGTCATGGAGTCTAATTACTGGGACCCTTCAAATCTCAACAGACACTGGAATGTGACTAGAGCCTAGCTCTCCGTCTTAGGCCCCTCCCGCAAATGCTGGGTAGGACAATGGGATTAAGAGCACTGGCCCATTGTTAGGGGCTCAGGATTCTGCTTTTGCTCTTGATAGGAGACAACTTGGCTCTTTTGAGTTTAGTAGGGGAAGGGGAGTCTGACCAGTGTGGGTGGAGCTGAACGCAGGGGCCCAGGAGCTTGGTGGGGACCAGCACCCCTCTTCAGGTCACTGTGCTTCTCTCCTCTGTGTTGACCACAATCTCAGGAGGTCTCTCCCCTCCGAGTGAATGCCAGCTGCCACCAGACCCGATATTGCAAGTTCAAGTCCAGCTGAAATAGTAGCATCTGGAGCAGCACTCTGATTGTATGGCCTCAGACACATCTGTCTCCTGGACCGAGGATTGAGTTCTGGGGAGTGTCCTTTGCTGGTCTCGTGGTCCTCCCCTGCAGGGCGGTAGTGTCCCCCAGGACCATGAGGGCTGAAGGGGGAGGAGGGATGGACCCCAAAATGAAATTCCAGTGGACTAGCCTATCCTGACCTTCTGATCCCTGGCTGTGTGATCTTGGGTAAGCTACTTAACCTCTCTGGGTTTCCTGTTTCCTTTCCTGTAAAGTGAGAATAATATTAGTACCTATGTCACAGCATTGCTATGGGACTATTTGAAATGATACATACAAAATGACCGGCATAATGTTTTGCTAAATGGTAGATATTACCACCAAAATGGTAGACATTATGAATCTTTCTCTGGACCCCGATTCCAGGGGTTCTCTGAGGGAGGGTGGGCAACTGGGTGAGGGAGGGCTGAAAGCAGGGGCTAGCATTGTTGGGCCGAGAGGCCTTCGAGAACAACCACAGTAAAGAAGGTGGTATGAGTTTGATGTCATTTAGGCACGAAGTGCTGATGCCATTAAAAGGATATGGGAAGGGAGTTCTGGGTGAAGCAAATAGATGCTTCGACTCAGAATTGGCTGTTTGACCAAGATACCAATGTGGCAACATGATTCCTAGGTATATAGGAAGGGGTGGGAAGCTGGATGAGAAAGCATTTTAGAGAAAGATTTGGTGTGCCATGAGCCCCCCTATCCACACCCCCACGAAGGTGGTAGGTTGGGGGTGCCTGCCCCTTACCTTAAGCTTGGAGGCCAACCCCTTTGAATGCTTCGTACGCATCCACTGGAACTCAGAGTCCGGGGCATCCAGCTCCTGGATGGAAGACCTAAAGGGTGGGGCTGGGAAGAGGGGGCAGCTTTTGGGGCTTACTGGGGGGAAGGAAGGGGGAGTGTTTCCTGGGGATCAGATGAAGCTGCTGAGGAGAGGCTGCCCCAGTCCAGCCCAAAGGGGCGAACGCATCTTGGCAGAGAGTTGCTAGAGATAGAGCCAGAGACCCCGGGCTGGGGTACCTGCCTCGTTGAGGGAGCTACTGGAAGCGTGATCACTGAGAGATTGCTGATGGAAATATGGACTTGAGTTAATAACAATGCATTATGGGGGCCTGGTTAACCAGTCGGTTAAGCAGCTGCCTTCAGCTCAGGTCATGATCCCAGGGTCCTGGGATCGAGCCCCGCATCAAGCTCCCTGCTTTGCGGAAACCCTGCTTCTCCCTCTCCCTCTGTCGCTCCCCCTGCTTGTGCTTCCTCTCTGTCCAGTGAATGGATAAAATCTCAAAAAAAAAAAAAAAATGCGTCCATATGGGCTCAACTGTAACAGACTTACCACACTAATGCAAGATATCAGCAAAGGGGGAAAGTGGGTGGGGGGGGAGGGGTACGTGGGAAGTCCATATCTTCCATTACATGTTTCTGTAAACCTAAAACCGCTCGGGGAAAAAAAAAAAAGTCTATTCATTAAAACAAAACAAATCTACTAACAGAAGTCATATTTCTAATCCCTTCCAGTGAAAATTCAGAGCACATGACTCTTTTCTGCAAAAAAGAAAAAGTCTTTTCAAAAAATGATATAAGCCTTGGTTTTCTCACATTTCCCCTCAGTATTTATATATATATATATGTATATATATACATACACACACACACACACACACACACACAAGCTTTAGCTGACACAGACCCTGGGCTTATATGTACAGAGTCCCTCAAAATTTGCACAAGTATGCATTTTCACACTTTCAACAATTCCATTATTTACCTTTGAAAAATCCCAGAGCCTTGGATAAATAAACCATATCGTGAGCTCTGAGAAATGAAACCACCTACACGTTCCTGTTTCTGGGCGGTCAGTCTCCTTCCCCAGGATGACATTCTTTGCCGAATAAGTCCTGGTTCCAGCTCAGAAGTGGGGAAGTTTATAGACACACAGACACACAGATGCGCAGACCCGTCCCGGAGTCTTACACTTTTGAGGTTGTCAGTAGAGGAACCATGTTGACTGGCTTCCTGGGAGGGGAAGAGGGCTTCCTGGACTTCCTCCACCAGGGAGGGAGTCTGGGGTCTCTGCCTGGCTGTTTCCGCCCACCGTTTCCCCGCCTTGCCTCCAGCCCACACTATAGGGCCTCCTTCTCCAGGCAGGCAGCCGGGATCTCCTGGCAAGGGGAGGCAGCCCCTCTCTGTTCTTCATCAGCACGCCTGAGCCTCTCATAGCCCAGAGCGGCACCTTGTCCTGTGTCCTCCTGTTGCCAGCTGTCGTGTAGCCCAAACCCCATCAGCCTTCCTCACGGGTAACATTTTGTTCTAATGGGCATGGTTTCCAGTGCTCCCCAGCTCTGTCCGTACCTGGCTTAGCCGGCTCCCCGCCGACTGTTTGGAACCCACACAGCTCTCGCTGTTCCTAAAATAGTCCTCTTCCAGCTTCGCGACAGGGCAGGGGAGAAACTCGTCTTATAATAAATGTCTGAATAGCTTCATCCCCACCTCCCCAAGAAGCTCTTGCTTTCCGGAATCAAAGTCCGTCCCCCAGCATCAGGCTCCTACCCCAGCTGCCGGACACCAAGGTCCTGGGCCTGCCTTCTGTGTGCCCATCCCCAGCCCATGGGCACCTGTGCTCCACAATGGCTTGGGAGACCACAGGGCACCTGGACTGCCCTCACGGGCCCTAGAGCCAGGCAACATGGGTCCTGATCTTCTACAGGCCACTGGGTGACCTTGACTGAATTAGAGAACCTCTTCTAGCGCTGGTTCTTATCTGTAAGGTGGGGATAAGAGTTATACCTACTACCTCCAGTTGTAGTAAGCCGAGCATAGGGCCTGCCTCCTGCCAACAACTGGGAGTCACTGTATCACCATTATTTTCTGACTTGGCCCCGGGCAGACCGTTCTAGATCTCCCCCCCACCCCATGTCACCTTGGGCTAAGGGCGGGGCAGGCCTGAGCTGCACCTTTATTGACATTCCCACCCCACTAGCTTACCAGCTGCACCTTGTTCCCGGACGGCTGCAGTTCACTGGCGTTTTTCTGAAAACTGGAAACAGCCAAGGGCGCCTGTGGACACGGCTACTGTAGCCCACCCATGGTATTGCCCATAATTCTCCCGGCTCGGGGGTGGGGAAGCACGGGAGGGCCAGAGCCTGCCGGTCCTGTCCTTGGCGGAAACCCAGGCTAGGCTGCGGCCCTCAAGGATACACACATCTTGATCAGGAACACCCTCTTCTTTCCCCATCGGTAGGTTTTGGATGAGACAACACGTGATTGCTGTCTCTTCGGGGACCTAATGAAGACCGTCTGAAGACGTTCCAACTCGGGCTCTTCAGAGATCCTGTTCCCTGGCTGAAACCTCTCTTAGACACATGTAGGCATGTGAAAACACACACATGCACACACACACACACACACACACACACACTCAGAGCCTCTATCTTATAAACTACTATTTGGTCCTTTAATTCTTACCTTATAAGTCAGTGCCTAGCAGATGGGAGGCTCTGACCTGTTTTCTCTTGACATGCTAGGGTGTTAATAACCTTCTCAACCCATTACGGACTTGGTGAGCACCATGGAGACGTGTAGGCCAAGAATCCGGTGCCCAGGACATGCTTAGCCCTGTCCCTGCTGCCTCTGAACCTGGTCTCACCCGCCTACGGAACTCCCTCCACCAGTTTCCATCCAGGCTGTCAGCTTCCGCTTCCTTCTAAGCTGAATTCCTCAAACTCGGGCTCTTGCTCAGGCACCTGGCCTTCTTCAAAACTCTGGAATGTTCTGTATGCAAAGCAACAGAGAAATCCCAAAAGAAAGACCAATGGATTTGACTACATCAAATGTAAGACTTCTGACGACTAAAGAAGCAATAAAGTTAAAGGTAAACCACAATCCAGGGAAAAACGTTGGCCATTGATAGGAGGGATGGAAGATGGTGTGTTCAACAGACACTTATGGAGGGCCTAGCACTGGCTGGGCATTGGGAGACAGAACCGAGTGGGAGGTTGTCTTGTGTGTGCACAAGCACCCATGCAAATGTGTGTGTTCTGAGTGTGTGTGGAAGGAGTGTCAGAGGGAGTCCAGGTGGGACAGAGGTTGGCACGAAGGAGGGGCTGGGAGGAGGTCGATGTAGCTGGACCACAGACGGCGAGGGGATGAGGCCAGGAGGGGAGAGAGGGTTTTCAGGAGGGGCTGGACCTGCCAGGCTGTGTAAACTTTTATTTTATTAATTTATTTTTAAAGATTTTATTTATTTATTTATGTAGGCGGGGAAGAGAGTGAGCACGAGAGGGGTAACGGGCAGACCCGTGCCGAGTGGGGAGCCTGATGTGGGGCTCGGTCTCATGACCCAGGAGATCAGGACCCGAGCTGGACTCAAGAGTCCAATGCTTAACCGACTGAGCCAGCCACACGCCCCTCCTTTTATTTTTTATACTTTATTCTAAGAGCCATGATAAACCCTGGGTGGCTTTTAAGCAGGAGGCAACAAGGTTGGATTTGCCATTTTCCAAGCTCACCGTGGCTGGTAACTCGACGGATGGTGGAGGGCAGCATAGGGGTGGAGGCAGGGAACCCTGACAGGACAAATGGCAGTTGTGTGAGGTCAGGTAAGCGACAGGGCTGGCTTGGAGTGGGCGGCAGAGCCCTCGGGTGGCCGCACCTGCAACAGGTTGGTGATGTCTCGAGAGACTCTGAGCCAGAATTACCCACCAAGCCGCTCCCAGATTCGGACTCTCAGAAACACTGTTAGATAGTAAAGATTTGTTGGTTGCAAGTGCTCGGTCTGGGAGTAATTTTGAATGCAGCAATAGAGAACGCATATGCCCCTGACTCTTGTTTTAGGCAATTTTTTTCATCTAGCAAATCTTCATTGAACAACTTCAAAACAGAAATCATACTTAAGAACCCTAAGTAAAAAGCAAAGCATATAGGAGAGCATGGGGAATACAATCTGATTTTTGTAAAAATGGGCACACGCACACAGAAAATATTGAGAAGGATATTTACACACCGCCATGCGCATCGCTTTCTACTTTCCATTGTCCTAGATCATCTGAGTTTCTTTACAGCAAACAAACGTGTAGATCCTGGGGATTTCCTAGGGAAGTCGGACGCCAATGCATTCAATATCAGCGCATCACACACTCTGACACACATTGCGGATGGTCCACGGGGGTCTGTTAAAGAGCTGAGTCTGATGCAGTAAGCGTCCAGCGGGGCCCGAGATCCTGCGTTATTCTAGCAATCTCCCATGGGGTGTGGAGCCCGCCGGTCACAGACTGTCCTCTGAGTGGCCAGGCTCTGAAGCAACCCAAGATTTGGCTCAGGGCTCCAGGTTCGAAAGCTGACTTTGTCCCTAAGGTGTGGTTCAGCCTTGAGAAAAACACTTTGAAAAAAAAAAAAGATTTTATTTATTCATTTGACACAGAGAGAGAGACAGTGACAGAGGGGACACAAGCATGGGGAATGGGAGAGGGAGAAGCAGGCTTCCCACAGAGCAGGGAGCCCGATGCGGGGCTCGATCCCAGGACCCCGGGATCATGACCTGAGCCTAAGGTAGACGCTTAATGACTGAGCCACCCAGGTGCCCCGAGAAAAACACTTTACTTGCCTTGGTCTGGGTTTCCTCTTTTGTAGAAGGAAAAGAGGGTACGTCTGTCATTGTTGGGATCCCCTCCATTGACATTGGGTCCCCTTGGAGCCCTGAAATGGGCCTAGAAACCAGCTTTTCAAGCCAGGCTCCCTGTCTCTTCATGTGAGGTGCATGGCTGGCCACTCCGGAGTAGGCCCTGGGTCTCTCAGTCAGTAGGAAAGGGGCTCAGTTCATGTTGTGCCCCCTCCCCGCCTGGCCTGTGGGTCTCCGTCTCCCTGAGTCTCTGCAGTCCCTCCTCCGTCCAGACGATGGCGGCGGAGGACAAGGAGTCCCAGAGGGTGGCGTCCAGCCAGCAGAAGGTGACAAGTGGGGCTTTTGAAATATGTTTCCATGTTCTCTCAAATGCTTAGGAGACTAACTGTGCCAGTTCTAATTCACATTTGTATTTGGTTAGGATTTAGACTCCAGCTTTTTTCCCCTAAGAAGATTTGAACCATTATGCTAAGTGGGAGAACTTGGATTAAAAATAGAACAGAAGCCAGACAGACAGATCTCCACCTTGCATCCGAGCTGACCCTTGGGTCCTCAAGTTAGTTTTGAGTTTTGTGGAAGGTGAGGCCAAAGGAGAAGCATGGGGCCTTCGGGGGCAGGAATGGAGGGGGTGACCGCTGGCTCAAGCCACAGTCTCCAGGCTGGGATCTGGAGGCTCATTTTTGCTTTCTAGCCTCACAGTCCAGGGTATTTTGAGCTCGTTTTACAGAAGTGGGAATAGACCTATTGAGGCCAGCATGTTGACCACGGGGCAGAACCGCGACCTTTCCCCCACCTCCCTCTCTCTCTCTTTTTAGGGACAGGATTTTCATTTTCTGGTCCAGCGGCCATACCCACCACCACAGAAAGGTTTTCTGATCTTTGTTTTTATCCGTTGAGGTCACACTCATCGGACTGTGTCCAATGACCCAGCTTCACAATGAGCTGTGGTTCGCACAACGGTCGTGCAGGGCCGGGCCTCTGTGTCACAGATGGGTGTGTGGCACACGGCGTCAAGGGTGGAGCGTAACAAACTAACTTGGAATTCCTGGAGACTGGGAGAAACTGGTTCAGTCCTATTGTTTTCCGATGGTTTCCTCCCCTCTGGTCACATGGGCGTCCTGGACGTTCCTCCAACATTCCAGACACGCTGCTACCTCTGGGCTTTCGCACCCGTTTTCACTATGCCCAGAAAGTGTGTCCATCATCAAAGCCTCCTTCAAGTCTTGGCTCTAAGGAGTCTTCAGGGGGCTTGCCCGGACCTTTGGATTTACAGTTGTACCCCCTCCAACCCACAACACCGAGCCCCCTGCCCTTGCTCTATGCCTTCCCGTGGCTCATCAGCTGGGAGCATAAGTAAAAGTACATTTATTTATGTCTGATGCCTACTTATTCATTCATATGCTTCCTCTGCTGTTGTTGGGTTTCTATTGAAGACTAGTAATTTGCAATAGAATCTTCAGTGATTGCCCTGCCATTTATTTCTTGCCTTCAGGAAGGCACGGCTTTTAGGTTTTTTTGTTCCCTGTTGTATCCACTGAGCCTAATACAGTGGCTGCCACGTTGAGCATTGAGTAGGAACTCAAGAATGAATGAATGAGCTACCCTGTTGGTACATGTCAGACACATACCAGGCCTATCAGGGACATGCTGCCCAGTGGACAAGTGACTCACATATGAAATTTGTATGAGCACATGTGGCCGACACATGCGTGATGTGTCGCCCACCTTGGCAGGCGCTAGATCAAAACATGACAGAAGGAACGTGCAATGCACGTGTGGACACAGGTGAATCAAGGGACGGGATATAAAAGACATGGGAGGGGAAGGTGGTGGCCCAGGCCGAGTCCACTGAGGGACACGGGACGGATCAGACCGGGTGGGTGGCGGGCACACCAGAGAGAGAGGCTTGTGGCAGCCCCGTGGGGATGCTACCATCTGTACCTCCAAGCCTTCGGCATTACCTCGCAGAAACAGATGCCCTTCCCAAACAAATTGCTTTCACTTTCTCTTCAAAAAATAGAATTCCACTTCCCCCCCAACATCCCAAATATCTTATGCCTGGAACCTCTTCACAGAGTTCAGAGATTTTATTTTTATTTTTTAATTTTAATTTAATTTTATTTTTGCCCTGAGCCTTTTTGGCAATCTGTGGAAGTCTGTGGACCCCTTCTCAGAAAAATAAATAAATGTGCTTTTAATGTATAACATAAAAGACATAGGAACAAAGAAACAAACTGTATTAAGATACAATAACCAAAATATTCAGGAAAATTATGATTAAAATAACGCATGTGCTTCTTTATAAAAATACTAAATATTAAGAGATCTGGCAGTGAGTCTAATAACTACCTTAATCTTAAAGTAGTTCTGAGTGTAAATGATATTTCAAGGCACTGACAAGGCCTGTAAGGTGTGACAATATCTGTGGCTTCTGTGGGATATATTCACAACTCCTACTGTGGCTTGTTGCCTACCTTCAAACCAAATTGCAGGTAGAGGTTTCTGAAAATCAAAGCATAATAGCTTTCCCATTTCAGTTCACAGACTCCCTGAATTCTCTCCAGAAAACTATTGGGGGTCTGTGGACCTCATTGTTCAAACCTGCCTTCCAGTCGCCCTATGGAGAACAGTCTATCCTGGCTATAGGAATTCAGCTTTAAGACTCTCTCCCATCGAGGAGGTAGAAAGTGAAATCTCAGTGAAGAGGAGCGGCATACTGGCAAGGCTTGATTTTGGTGGGTCTGGAAGGAGGAAGAAGCAGAAGGTCTTCATCACCCATCAGGCGTTTTGCCATCTGCTCACGGAGCTGTTGACACTGATTGCCGCAGGAGACTAGAGCCAGTGGGGAGCAGCCTACCCCTTGTGGCCAGGACTGGAAAGGTTCCCCCCACCCCACAGAGACTGAGCTGGAGTCCTCCATGAGCTTGCGGGTCCAATACGGAGGGCCTGGTGGAAATGGCATCAAAGAGGAGCTACAAAGGAGGGGAAGCCCAGGAGGAAGGCAGTCAACCTGACAGGTGATGTCCAGGTGCTCTGGGGAACCTGGATGGAACAGATCACTGCCACTGAGCAGTTCCAAGGGACTGCCAAGCGCTCTTGACTTTGAACCCATCCAGTTCTCACAGCTTGTGCTTAGGATTCCAGAGGCTCCCCAAGGCTTTCTCCTGTGTCTGGGCCTGAGAAGCTGCCCTGGGGAGTCCCCATGTTTCCCGGGTTAAATGAGAGTCATGCAATTGATCCATTCCCATTTCTGGTGTGAGCATGGTGTGATCCGTGGAAAAATAAATAATGACAGTAGATCTGGATTTTCTAGGAGAGTTCTGCTGGTGCAAATTGAATGCGGATAAATGGATAGAGAAGATGTGGTATGTCTCTATACAATGGAATACTACTCAGCCATCAAAGATGACATCTTGCCATTTGCAATGATGTGGTTGGAACTAGAGGGTATTATGCTTAGTGAAATAAGTCAATCAGAGAAAGACAATTATATGATTTCACTCATTTGTGGAATTTAAGAAACAAAATAGAGGAACATGGGCGAACAGAAAGAAAAACAAAACAAGATGAAATCAGAGAGGGAGACAAACTATAAGAGACTCTTAATCATAGAAAGCAAACCAAGTGTTGCTGGAGGGGAGGTGGTGGGGGGGGATGGGTAACGAGGTGATGGGCAGTAAGGAGGGCACGTGATGTGATGAGCACTGGGTGTTATACAAGACTGATGAATCACCGACCTCTACCTCTGTAACTAATAATACACTATATGCTAATTAATTTAATTTAAATAAAGTTTCAAAAAAAAGAATGTATGTCCCACTTTTGGGTATGGGGAGTGCAGAAACCACACACGTGGATCAGGTTAATGTTTTGGAGATGGGGGACATTTGTTTTGCTATATGAAAACTTTGGCTAGGGTTTGTGAATGGTATCTGTTGGTCCAGAATTCAGCAGAATCACTTTTACAGAGACAATTGCTCCCTGGATGAGGAAAAGCACCTTGACTAACATTTTTGTGCACGGAAAGCAAGGCCTCAGAGAATGGAAAGTCTTAGATAAAAAGAGTTAAAATGCTACAGACTCAGACCACTCTGGAAGAGTCTGGGGCTCTTTAGGGAACACAAGGAGAAGAAGAGAGACACAGCTACAGCTGGGGCCCAGGGAAACCCCATGCGAGGCGGACCCGAGCTGGGAGAGCTGGAGTCTCAAGGTCAGGGATGACTAATACACATCATGTATGTGTTTGAAATGTAACCCTCTGGGATGCCAGGGTGGCTCAGTCATTAAGCGTCTGCCTTTGGCTCGGGTCATGATCCCAGGGTCCTGGGATTGAGTCCCACATTTGGCTCCTTGCTCGGTGGGGAGTCTGCTTCACCCTCTGCCTGCTGCTCCTTCTGCTTGTGCTTTCTGACAAATAAATAAATAAAATCTTTAAAAAAAAAAAAAAGAAAAGAAAGAAGAAAGAAAACAAACAACAAACAAAAAACCCAACAACAACAACAAAAAAATGTCACCCTCTGGGCAGGTTCTGCGGAGGTTGGGGTTTGGGGTTGCCCAGAACTTGGGCTCTGCCCCAGGAACCCAACTGGAGTGCCGTGTGATGGTGGCAGACTCAGGGGGCACCAGAGGCCAGTGGGCTGGGCCCTGTGGCTTCTCGGGGCAACCCCCCCACCCCGATTACTGGAGGTATTCTCCCTGTCCTGGGTAAAGATCTGCCATGTCCGTGGTAGCTTTAAGTGGAGCTCACCAAGCAAGTTGTCCTTCCAGCCAGTTCTTCCTGAAACCCTCACACAATTGCCTCATGGGGCTGTAAAAGCTGCTTCCAGAAAGTTCCCTGGGGTGGAACTAACAGGTGGTTCAGGAGACAAGTTCTTGCTTGTCTATACATCTTACCACAGATTTCCAGTCCAGGCTCTTAGGTCATCTATGTAGCAGTGACCACATTGTTCCTGCATATACATCACACGACCTGCCAGGCCCACCACCGTTGTTACCCCAAATCTTCAGGGAATGTCGGGTACACAAGACTTGATCAGTGGGGCTTGGTTGGTGGGTGGGGTAAGGGAAACAGGAGGAGAGCGCCACCTGCAGGACCTCACCGGGCTGGCAAGGCGGAACCACTATGCAGAGGCAGGCACCTGGACCCCGCCCCCCGCTGACCCCGACATCTTATATAAGGGTGACCTCAGAAGCCTGGAAGGCTTGTGGACTCATGGGCAGCCGGCCCTTGAGTGGGTCTCGCATCTCCCGTTAGCCTGGGTTGGGAGGATTTTTACTGGCTCAGTTTAAACTGAATCGTGCAGGACCTGCATGAGAGTTTTGCAAAGAGATAAAGATCTCCTTTGATCCCATCTTCCTTATGTGAGAGCTCAGCCACAAATAGTGTGGTGTCCTTTTAGTTTCTACCTCTAACAAGGCTGACTTTGTTCTTCCCATTCTGTTTCCTGTGTCGACCCTCCAGGTCCTAGTTTCCTAGTTCTGTTTTGGTGGTCTCCTATTTTTATCCTTTTCCCTTTGAGGATAGGAGGTGGTACAGAGGCATTTCCTTCCAACTGAGGGCTTTGGAAATCTACAGTCTCCTACAGGCTTTAGAAATGTCACATGGCAACTGCAGTAGCAGTAGCTGGGCAGAAACACATGGGACCTATACAGTCTGGAAACTCAAGATTTCATTACAGCCCAGGTACTCACTCACCCCACAGCCTTTGGGAAGTCAGGGCTTTTCTCATATTCTGTTTCTTCATCTGTAAATTGAGGAAGTGGGGCTAGTAGGTTACTCTGGGCTCTCCGGGTTGCAAATGACAATAAACCAACTCACACTAGCTTGAGCAAAGTGGGGACTCTTAGCTATTGGTTGCCAAAGAAGAGTGGATGGCAGCTGGACCAATGGAACCAGGCATTTAATGGTCATCAGGACCTTTTCTCTCTGTCTCCTGTCTCCACTTTCGAATGTTGACTTCTTTTTTTCCCACTCACCAGTTTTCTTCATGTAGCGGCCAACATGGGCCCGGCGGCTCCAGGTCCTCCATTTAACAGCTGTGCTGCCTGAGCAATCCAGAAATTAGACAGACAGCAATGAGTTGCAAATCCAAAATTCTCATGGGCCCAGACTGGATCAGTGCCCCCACCCCAACACGTCAGCTCTGTAGCCAGAGAAGCAGAAACACTTAGTGAAAAATGGCTGCTCCCTAGTCCCGTGGTGATGATGTGAATAGGGATGCAGGCGCAGGTGGAGACAGATATAGAAAACCCGGGGACAGGGCATATGGGGAAATATGCAGTATAAGAAGTCTGGAGTTTAATTGTTAATGAAAGTTCTGTTACTGCTTCGTCAAAAGAGCAAAAAAAATTATTTTCTTGAGTCTCAAAGCTCTTAACCACTTTTGTTCTGAGAAAATGTTGACAGGAGACTAAAGCAAGTTTTGGTAAGTTACTGGTTGAATTTCAGCTCTCGTAACTGATTTCTCAAGCGCGTACAATTAAAATATAACCCTGCAGAGAGGATCCTGGGAAGATCACGGAGCAGGAAAGCAACAGGGATCTACCTCCTCACCTTGACTACAATTGCACTGGCAACTGACTGTCTGATGTAACTATTTTAGAAGTCTGCAGTCCATTAAAGGCTGGCAAGTTCCAGGGGAAGGCTTGGACAGTAAATTGCAGTTAATTTCAGTCAATTTCAGCTCTTAGCACAGTAGCAGCTGCCCATCCCCCACCCCCATCCAGGTGGCAGGCAGCTGTGCCTGAGTTCCTGGGGCGGCTTGCACACAGTCTGTGGGAACCCTGGTGGGCAAAAGGACCCTGTCCTCCAAATAACAGGGATCTGTGCTCTGACTGCTGATTGCTACCTCTAATCTCACAGTCACAAAGAGGAGAGCCCCTCCTAGTAATGCAAAACCTATCAAGATAAAATCATGAAGGAGTAGACAGTTTGAATAGATCCACGACTAGTAAAGAGTTTGAATCAGTAATCAAAAATATTCAGGCAAGGGATGCCTGGGTGGCTTAGTCGTTAAGCATCTGCTTTCAGCTCAGGTCATTATCTCAGGGTCCTGGGATGGAGCTCCATATTGGGCTCCTTGCTCAGCGGGAAGCCTGCTTCTCCCTCTCCCACTCCTCCTGCTTGTGTTCCCTCTCTCTCTGTGTCTCTGTCAAATAAATAAATAAAATCTTTTAAAAAAAATCTTCAGGCAAAACAACAACAGACTCTGGACCTGATGGCTTCACTGGTGAATTCTACCCAATACTTAAAGAACTAATACAATTCTTCTCAAAATTTTTCAAAAACAATGATGAGGAGGGAATACTTCCTAAGTCATTCTATGAAGTCAGCATTACCCTGATACTAAAGCCCCAGACGAAGACACTATAAGAAAATTACAGACCAACATCCCTTATGGACATTGATGCAAAAATCCTCTATGAAATACTAGCAAGCTTAATTGAGCAACATATTAAAAAGATTTTATACTGTGACCAAGTGGGACTTATTCCTGGAATGCAAGGATGCTTCAACATATGAAGACTGATTGATGTAATACATCCCCATTAACAGAATGAAGGGAAAAAACATGCATGATCATCTCTGTTGTTGCAGAAAAAGAATTGGACAGAATTAAACAGTTTTTCATGATAGAAATCCCCCAAAAATTAGGATTAGAAGGAAATGACCTCAACATAACAAAAGCTGTATATTAAAAACCCACAGAATTTACAGAACTAGAACAAATAATCCTAAAATTTATATGGAACCACAAAAGACCCCAGATAGCCAAAGCAATCTGGAAAAGGAAGAGCAAAACTGAAGGGATCATAATCCCAGATTTCAAGATACACAACAAAGCTGTAGTAATCCAAACAGCATGGTACCGGCACAAAAATAGACACATAGAAAAATATATAGACACACAGATCAATGATACAGGATGAAAACCCAGAAATAAACCAATAATTATATGGTCAATTCATCTTCAACAAAGGAGGCAAGACTATGCAGTGGGAAAAAGACAGTCTCTTCAAAAAATGGTGCTAGGAAAAAAGAGACAATATCAAGAGTAACAGGGCAGCCCACTGAATTTGAAAAAAAATTTGCAAATCATCTATCTAATAAGGAATCAGTACCCAGAATATATACAGAAATCCTAAAACTAAAAAAAAAAAAAAAAAAAGCAAACAGCCTGATTTTAAAATGGTCAGAGGGCTGGGGCACGTGGGTGGCTCCATTGGTTAAGCATCCCACTCTTGATTTCTGCTCAGGTCATGATCTCAGGGTCATGAGTTTAGACTCCATGGAGGGCTCTGTACTGGGTGTGGACCCTGCTGAAGATTCTCTCTCTCCCCTTTCCCCCCAACCCCTGCTTATCTGCACTCTCTAAATACATACATACATAAAATGGACAGAGGACTTAAATAGACCTTTCTCCAAAGAAGATTTGCAAATGGCCAAGAAAGCACACGAAAAGATGCTCAACATCACTAATCATGAAAGAAATGGAAATCCAGTGAGATACAACCTCACACCCAATTAGGATGGTTACTGTCCAAAAAAAAAATCCCCCAGAAAACAGGTTATGAGGGCAATTTGGCTGGGACATCTGTCACACCATTAATCGCCAGGATTGATGAGGCTGATCTGACAGGCTAGGCGAGTGTCACTTCCTCACCCTCACCACTCTACGTGCTAGCTCCATGAAAGAGGACGCCCTTCCCCATAAAGGAGGACCGTTCTTCCGGTCAAGGGTATACCAGTAGCTTCGTTCCCCAGCTAGGAGCTCCAAACAAGCTCTCGGGATCCATTTGTAGGAGAATGTCATAGAGTCAAGCTTCCAAGGTTCCAGACCAGACACAGCTAGATGACATGCCACATGTGGCTGTCTGCCTTTTAAAAACAAACAAACAAAAAAACAAAAACAAAAAGCAAAACCCAGAAAATGAGCGGAGAAATTAAAACCTTTGTGCTCTGTTGGTGGGAAGGTAAATTGGTGCAGCCATGGTGGAAAATAGTTTAGCGCTTCTTCAAAAGACTAAACATAGGGGGATCTGGGGGCGCAGTCTGTGGAGCGTATGACTCTTGGTTTGGCTCAGCTCATAATCTCAGGGTCGTGGGATCAAGCACCACATCCGGGTCTTCTCTCAGTGTGGGCTCTGCTTGAGATTACTTCTCACTCTGCCCCTCTTACTCATGTTTTCTCTCTCTCTCTAATAAATAAACAAATCTTAAAAAAAAAACCAAACAAACCCTAAACATAGAATTACCATATGGTCCAGGAACCCCACTTGTGGATACGTATATACCCAAAAGAATTGAAAGCAAGTTCCTGAAGAGCTACGTGTACAGCAAATTCAAGGCAGCACCATTCACAATAACCACCCAACCCAAGTTCCATGACACATGAATGGATATGCAAAATGCCGTATATGCATACAATGGAATATTGTCCGACCTTAAAAAGGAAGGAAATTCTGACACTTGCAACAGTATGGATGAACCTTGACAATGTTATACCGAGTGAAATAAGCCAGACCCAAAAGACAAATTCTGGATGATTCCATTTTTGAGGCACTTAGTCATATATGAGGAGTCAAAGTCACAGAGACAGAAAGCAGGATGGTGATTGCCAGGGACTGGGGGGAAAGAGCGAGAAAATGGAGAGTTACTATCCGATGGGTACGGTTTCACAGATGAAAGGATCTATGCATTTGGATGGAGTCCCCACACGAATGTGGTAATGGCTGCACAACATCGCAAATGAGTTGATACCACCTGAACTGTACACTTAAAAATGGTTATGGTACTGGGTGGGGGGTAGGGATAGGGTGGCTGGGTTATGGACATTGGGGAAGGTATGTGCTATGTTGAATGTTGTGAAGTGTGTAAGCCTGGCGATTCACAGACCTGTACCCCTGGGGCTAATACTACATTATATGTTAATAAAAAATAAAAAATTTTAAAAAATATATAAAATGGTTATGGTAAATTTCATGTTCTGTATCTTTTACCGCAATAAGAAAAAAATGGAAACGAAATTGGAAAAACAAACAAAACCACAACAAAAGCAACCGAACACCACAGGCAAGCTGGGAGGGGGATAAAACATGGAAGACTAAGATTTATTTATATTACGTTTTAGTTCAGAAGTCCACAAACTATAGCACGTAGTAACTATGTGTATATATTATACATAAATATGCATCTCATGCCCCACGGAGGTCCACCCAGATGCCCAGGAAACATCTCTGAACTTGAGGTCTTCTTCCTCCTGTCTCTGTGTCTCTGTGTGAGCAGGAAACACATTTGGTGACAAGAAAGTCATGGTCAGGTGTGAAGGAGGGAGAAGATGGATTCAACTTTGCATTCACCAGTGCAGTGGAGAGGCTGAGAATTATATCCTCCCACGCCCAAATGACTAGTTTAAATGAACTGCACATAGGGGTGCCTGGGGGCCTCAGTGGGTTAAAGCCTCTGCCTTCGGCTCGGGTCATGATCTCAGGGTCCTGGGATCGAGCCTGCATCAGGCTCTCTGCTCAGCAGGGAGCCTGCTTCCCGCTTCCCCCTCTCTGCCTGCCTCTCTGTCTGCTTGTGATCTCTGTCTGCTTGTGATCTCTGTCTGTGAAATAAATAGATAAAAAATCTTAAAAAAAAGGCTTTTTTAAATGAACTGCACATGAACAAATGCAATAAATGAGGCTTTGCCTGGGACCCCGGACACATACCCTGAACTTAAATTTGACCTAATGATCTTTAACAACGTAAAAAAAAAAAACAACAACAAAAAAACCCTCTTGAACATGGAGGCAGACAACTGACTTTTTTTTTTTTTAATAATCTTTTTATTTTGAAATCATTGCTGGATAGTAGGAAGAGGTCCCAGGTTCCCTTTGTCCTGTTCCTCCCAGTGGGTACATCTTAGCCACAGTCTCAAAATCAGGAAACGGATACCGGGACAATGTGTGTGTTTGTCCTTTTATCACCCATGTAGATCTGTTGTGATCACCACTGCACACAAGGTACAGAGCAGTTCTGCCAAGGCAAAGACCTCCCTCCTGCCACACCTTGATAGCTACACCCCGCTCCCTCCCACTCCCAACCCCATGTCACCCCTGACCACAGGCACCCACTAATTCATTCTCCATCTCTATCAACTTGAGGAGACTGATGAGTTTTATTTTATTTTTTTTAAGATTTACTTATTTTTAGAGAGAGAGGGAAGGCATGTGCGCATGCCCAGTGGGAAGGGAGGGGTACAGAGAGAGAGAAAGAGAGAGAGAACCTCAAGCAGACTGACTGCCCTCTGAGAGTGGAGCCCGACACGGGGCTCCCTCTCACGACCCTGAGATCATGACCTGAGCTGAAATCAATTGTCGGACACCCGGGCGCCCTGAGACTGAGTTTTATTTTTATTTATTTATTTTTAAAGATTTTATTTATTTATTTATTTGACGGACAGATCACAAGTAGGCAGAGAGAGGAGGAAGCAGGCTCCCTGCTCAGCAGAGAGCCTGATGCGGGGCTCAATCCCAGGACCCTGGGATCATGACCTGAGCTGAAGGCAGAGGCTTTAACCCACTGAGCCACCCAGGTGCCCCTGAGATTGAGTTTTAAATCCAACTTTTGGTCCTGCCCAGCTATGCGACCTGGGATGAGTCACATGTCTTTTCCAGACTTTGTTCATTTCACCCATAATAATAAGAGGTTGGACTACATCAACATTTCTCTCAAATTTCAGTCGGAAGATAGGACCCTGAAGCTCCACAAGGATTGTGAGAAGGAAAACGGGTTTTATGTTGACATAAACTGCACCCGAGCAGTTCCTTAACCTAGTGTCTCTCTTGCCGGGACTTTAGAGCTTTGCTTTCGAGGTGGCCATGAGCACGGTGGTGACAGGGTGAGTCAGTCAACAAAGAGGGATGTCTGCCACACGGGCATTACTCTAGACTTCGGATGGGACCGGGGACATGGCAAAACACGGTCCCTGAGGAGGCTGGGGGCAGAGCAGGGAAACAGACTGTAAACACGTAAGCACACAGAGAAACGAGAGTCCTTCCCGTCCTGGGAAGCACGGTAAGGAAGAGAGTGGGGCGCTGTGAGTGTCACAGAGTGGGGTGGTCAGGGAAGGCTTCTCGGAGAAGGTAACAGCTGAACTGGAACAAGGGTGATGAAAAGGTGGCCGCCATGTGAAGCCCGTGGGAGAACTTGAGGGGAGGGGGACAGATCCAAGCAGAAAGGCGGTCAGATACCCTGAACCAGGCTGATCTGGGACAGTCAAAGCTCAGAGAGAGGGCTGCTGTGGCTGGGATGCAGTGAGGAGGGAGGGGAGAAGTAAGAGGTGATTTTGGAGGGGATGGGAGGGGCCACACCTGGTGTGTCCTACAGGCCAAAGTCAGGGGGGTGGATTTTATTCTGACTACAAAGGGCAATGAGCAGAGGCTTCCAAGCAGCGGAATGATGTGTCCTACGTGGGCTTTAGAAAGCTCTCCCTGACTTCAGTGTGTAGGATGAACAGAAGGAACAAGATGGACACGAGAGCAGCAAGCCAGTTAGAATGTCCCTGGGATGGCCTAGGCTAGACCTGACCGTGTTTTGGTCCAGCGGTAGGACAGTGAAATGGAGAAAAGTCGTATGGGTCTAACATGGAGGCAGGACGAGAGGGTAAGAGACAGAGGGAAGTCACAATCCCTGGTTTCAGGCCTCCGCAGCTGGCCAACTGCCATCTATTTAGGGTGGGACAACTTGGGAAGGACTAAGATTTGGGGCCGGGTGGAAGGAAGTAGAACCTACCGGTGGCCGTGGCATCTTCCTCCAGTGTCCCTGTGGAGATGTTAGGTAGCTGAAGGGGAGTTAAAGACAGACATCTGCAGTTCAAGGGAGACGTCTCAGCCACAGATAAACATTTGAGATCCATCGGGCAGTAGATGGTTTCTGAAGGCACAGAACCCGATGACAGCCACTATGGGTGGGAGTGAAGGTAAGGACAGAGCCAAAGTCAACTCGGGTCCCTCAGGCCAACTATCATTCAGAGATGGCGGAGGAGGAGGGGAAAGTGAAGGAGCTTGACAGGGAGCTGTGGGCGAGTAGGAGGAAACCCAGGGAGGGTAGCATCAGGAAAGTCTGAAAAACAAAGTTTTTCAAGGAGGAAGCGACCAAGTGTGTCAAATGTCACCAACGGACTGAGTACAAGAGGTTAGAGAACTGACTTTTGACTTCGGCAAAATGTAGGTCAGTGGTGGCGTGGACAAGAGTCACTGCTGGTCAATGACGGGGACAAAGCGCTGGCTGGAGCGCGACGGGGCGGGATGCGGTGGGGGAGGGGCATGGAACAGCGGGCGCGGGAATGAGGGTACCATGCATGGCAGGGCTTCAATAAGACGGGCGATGAGGCTTACTTACACCCAGAGGATAACGACAAAGGTCCACTCGGGAGGGAGAAATGGCTGATGAAGCATCACTCGGGGAATGAGGTACTGAGAGGGCACGAGGGGTGGAGCCTAGCAGCGGGACGTTCCCGAGGTTAGGGGGTGGGCGGTGTCGGGCGGCTCTGCCGTGACTGTATCCATTTCTGTCTCTGAAGTCCGTGGCACCATCACCAGCTGGAATTGAGGCCGGGAGTGTGGAAGATGCAGAGAGTAGAACGCCGGCATCAGCCATCTCAAGAAAGGATGGGAAGCTTCTAGGGGGGTGTTGGAGGAGTTGAGGGCCCGCTTGGGATCTACAGTTTGGATTTTAAAGTGAGCCCAAGCGCCCAGGTGTACTGGTTCTTAAGCAAAACCCGGACCCAACCAGAGTCTGGGGTTTTGCCAGGAGAGTATCATGGATGGAGGTGGGTGGGGGGAGAGGCAAGATGGGGGGAGAGGCAGGGCGGTGATGATCAGGCTGGATCAAGGTCTCCAGGCTGGGTGAAGAGGCGAACGACGCGTGGCGCCATAAGGGGCGAATGGCCCTGCATGGGGGGCTAAGGCTCAGCGGGCTCAGGGTCTCAGAGAACAGCTGCCCTGGGGCTAAGGCAGTGTCTGAGCTGGAAGACTAGGAGGTGACTTTTGGGGCTGGAGGTTTGAGGGATGACACGCTGGAGTGGGAGGCTGATGTTGCGGGGCGGCGGGGGTGTGGAAGTGAGGCTGTTGCAGTCAAGGGCGATCCGTGAATTCTTTGACCTCCTTAGCCCTCCCCACGTGGGAGTCCGAGAGCTACATCCTACCAGAGCTGGGAGCGATGAACCTCTCCACTGTACAGAGAAACTGAGACCCAGGGATGCTGGTGACGGAAATTTCCAGATTGGAATCCAGAGTTCTAAATCTCAGCCCCAGGGTGGGGGAGATTCTTTTTTGTGTCATCCCTCCCCCATCCCCCGCTTGCCCTCTGCTGCACAGCTTTCCCCTGCGCCCCCCATCCTCTAGGGAAAGTCTCCTGCACACACAGCCACAAGGAGTGCCTTCCTGGTTTTGACCATGTCACACGTGTCCTTACAAACATTCGGTGGCAGATCTGCACCCTCGTTCACCCTCCCAGTTATTTTCTTTCATTCATTCATTCATTCATTCATTCAGTGATTCCATCTTTCATCGTTCTTTCACTAGCTTCCATCTGTTAAACCAGGTGCAAAGGATGAGGTTCTCAGCCACTGGGAAATTGTCATCCATCTACCCGACCAACCCGCCAGACTCCAGACGTGGACGGCCCGCCTGCCAGTCCCAGAGCTGCCTCAGCTAACATGTGGGGATCACATGTCCTCAAACGCCTGGCAGGTGTCCAGGCTTTCCCCTGCCCACTGCTCATCTCATCCCTGACTGCCTATGTCGTATGTGTGCCAAATGTCGGAGCCCTTCCAGCCTCTCCCCCATAGCCGGCCTCATTATATATGAGCTGCTGTCGACCAAAGTCCACAAGGTCAGTCTTCATAAACTTCTAAAGCTACCTATAGCTCCATTAAAGAAGTCTTTTTTTTTTTTTAATCCAAGGAAGCAATTCTTGCTCCTTGTAAAAAATATGACAAAGTGGGGTGCCTGGGTGGCTCAGTGGGTTAAAGCCTCTGCCTTCAGCTCAGGTCGTGATCTCAGGGTCCTGGGATCGAGCCCTGCATCGGGCTCTCTGCTCAGCAGGGAGCCTGCTTCCTCCTGTCTCTCTGCCTGCCTCTCTGCCTACTTGTGATCTCTGTCAAATAAATAAATAAATAAATAAAAATCTTAAAACAAAAACGACAAAGTACACGAGGTTAAAAAAAAAAAAACCCCACGGTGCCAACCACTGTTACAAGTGGGGCAGTAGGTGTGGTTTCGTTTGTATCTTTCTAAATCTTTTCTAAACATTCGTAAAGGAAAGCACCATATATATATGTAAACATGCACGATCAAGTATGTATTTACAAATTGAGATCACAGACTATTCTTCTGCAACTTGCCTTTTGCCCGTGACAATAAATGATGAGCGCTGTGACAGGCTGGTGCTGCAGATCTCCTTTGTCCTTTTTAATTTTTATTACTTATTTATTTATTATTTTTCATTTGACAGAGATGAGGGGGTGGGAAGCAGGCTCCCTGCTGAGCAGAGAGCCCGACACGGGGCTCCATCCCAGGACCCTGGGACCATGACCAGAGCCGAAGGCAGAGGCTTTAAACCACTGAGACACCCAGGTACCCCTCCACTTTGCCTTTTTAAAAGCTGCATTGCACTCACACCGTGGATGGACCTGGCGTGTGTAATTGGTTCCTATCGATGGCCGCGTAACTGGATTTACGCCCCCAGCTACAACGCTGCACTGGACATCTTCCTGGGTTTCTCTGAGCTTCTCTGAAGGCTCCTTCTTAGAACTGGAACTGCTGGGCCACGTGCATTTTCAATTTTAACGGATACCCAGTGCCAGGCATAGCGCCCGACACATAGTAGGAGCTTTGTAAAGATTCATGGTGGGAAAGGATGCTGCTGCTATGTCACGCTTCAGAGTTACACTCTTTCCCTCCCCGCAGCCATAAGCAGAGACACCTAGAACTGGCCGTTGTCTGCCACCAGGTCCCAGCAAGGCTGGGTTTCACGGTGACCAGACTTGCCCTCAGGCCGCTCTGGGGCTGCTAGGGAGGACTGAAGGGTCTCGTGCCGTCTTTGAGGAAAGGCTGAAGAGGTCCTCCTCCTTAAGGTCTGCAAAGCCCATTGCTTAACGTCTCCCCCGCCCGAGGTGGGTGTTTACCCAGTGAGGGCAGCATCAGCCCTGGGGCTTCTCCACCTGGGGCTAGACACACTTGCATGAAGCAGCAAAGACATCTTCCTTCTCCCCCACCCCGGATCTGTCCCGGAAACTCAAGGGAAACTTCTCGTGACTGCGCTCATTCTGATTGCTAACTCTGACACGGTATTGTCCCTAGCTACTGTTCCCCCTCAGGAGCTCTGTCCCCAGCCCCAGCCAGGCACCCCTGTCCCTAACATCTCCGGGGCTGGCTGTGCCTTTCCCTCTCCCCTGCCCTGCCGCCTGCCTGGGTCATGACATCCTAAGTCTGGGTATTGTTGAGAACACTGGAGGCTGCATCCCCACCTGCAAACCACTGCCAGTCCTCCCTCCGATCCTCCCAGGAGCTGTGGCCAGTGTCTGGGGAGGAAAGCCAGCAGCATTCGTGGGCTGCAGGGGAGCAGGGCAAAGATAGGGTCATGGCAGAGGTAGCATCCTTGCCTGAGCCCTGGGACACCAGCATGGAGGGGGTCTCTTTCTCTCTGCGTCCCCCATGCTAGTCCCCCAGCTCCACGCTCTGCTGCAGGCTCCATGGGGACTCACGCCCCGTGAAGACTCTCTCCCGTGATGCAACGACGAATGCTTCTTTCCTCTTAGGGGTTAACCCCACAGATGAGCTCAGGTGGGAGTGCCCGGAACCACACATGGGGCTGGAAGAGGGAGAATCTGCCCTTTCCTCTCCTCCCTCCAGGAGCTTCCAGGGTGGGCAGGTCAAGGTCTCCAGAGTCCCTGCCCCACAGATGGCTAGCCTCTCCCACATCCCTCTCCTTTGCCCCCTCCCTATACCCGTGGTGAGAAAGGCAGGAGCTGAGCGCCACATCCCCTGGGCAGAGCAGTGGGAGACGGGATGGGGAAGAAAAGAACAGTCACTCCCGCATCACCCCCAGTTCCCGGTCCAGGCTCTTTAGCATCAAGCCCTGGGTCTGGGTCAAAACATCTGCAAAGATCTCTCCCAGAGGGTGGTTCACAGATGGACTGTCTGCCCAGGCTCATCACCGACAAATCAATGGTGGGATGTGGGGTTCAGTGGCCTGCCCACACCCCAGCCCCTCAGCGGCACATGGGCTCACTCCCCAGTTACCTCCCCACACAGCCAGAGGCGGACTCTCAGTGACAGTTAAAATTTAGTGAGTACACAGATTGGGGGGGCACAATGGGGTCTTCTCTAGAACCGATGCAGTCAAGTCTCCCAGGAACAGGAGTGCCCTCTAGAAGATCTCGGAGCTGGCTGTCCAGTCGAAGGTGTGTGTATCCCCCAGAAACAGGGTTTTCTCCATACCTCAGCATAGCGCATCCTACTGTCAGGTACCTGACATGCTCCTCCTGCCAGCCTCTGACATGGGATGGGGGGCGGGGTGGATGCTGACCCTCCAGACCAGCGTTCCTGACCAGAGAGGCAGCGGAGGTGGAACCGGGATAGGAAAAGCAATAAGTTAAAACCAGAACAGCCAGAGACATGGCAGGACAGGTGGGGACATCACAGGGGTCCCACGAGTCTCTGGCTTAACCAAGGAGGCGTGGACACTGAAGCTGCAGGCAGACGGCTGGGGGGCTCAGAAGGCTGGGTTGTCGATGCCCCTGGGCACCCTGGCATATTCTTCGGGACAGAAGCTGTAGGGAGGGGGCGGCTCCATGGGGGGCAGGACAGGTTTCAGAATAATCTGCAAGCGAAAGAGGGGACAGAGTCTTCTCAGGGCCTGGCACCAGCCATCACCACCCAAGTGTTGGCTGTGCATCCCTCCCAGGGAGAAGGGCTACCCAATGGTGGCTGCAAAGCCCCCTCGAGGTCTGGGGGCCTGGTGGTGGAAGGACGACCTTGCTATCCCGTTGCTCTAAGAATCTGGACAATAGGGAGGTCAGGCCGGCTGAGGAACGGAGCAAGGAGTGGGACAGAGACACCCACCTCGCTGTAGGGGGGCGGGGGGTCAAAGGTAGACGTCCTGACCCTCTCTGGGGGGGCAATGGAGGGCGGCTCCGGGGGCCCCTGGTGATCCACTGGGGGGTCCCGCTCTGGTTCTCCACAGCTGCGACAGAACCGCTTAGCCAGGCAGCAGATGCACAAAAGGGGAAAGATGATGAGGAAGGTGATGACGAAGATCCTGGGGTGAGGAACCACCGACATCTCCCTGAGTCCCTGGGCTGTCCCCACAGCCCCTCCCAGCCCGACCTAGACCGCCCCTTGGGCAGGAAGTCCCGGCGCCCCCGCCATGGGTGTGCCAGTCGAGCTGGCCCTGGGCTCACCTCAGGGGGCCAGAGAAGAGCTCATATTCTTGGCAGCAACTGTCCCCACAGCACTTGAATCCTTTGGGGCAGGTGCTGGGGGATTGGGGGAGGGGGGCGAAGAGAGACTGTTGGTACCAATGTGGCAGGAAGATCCCAGACTCCCCAAAACACACCCATGTCCTCTGAGCACAAGCCACGCCCCAGCAGGGTGGGGAGTAGAGGATCTGCTGGGGCCCTGGGGAAGAATCTGGGGCCGGGACTCAGGAGCCGGATTCTAGGCTCACTACTTGTGCCAAGTCACACTCCCTTCTGGGTCTCAGTCTCCTCCTCTATGAAATGGGTGTAATCAATGTCCTATAGACTTCAGCAGGCGGGGGGGGGGGGGGGGGGGGGGGGGGGGGGGGGGCCCCCGGGGGGGGGCGGGGGGGGGGGGGGGGGGGGGGGGGGGGGGGGGGGGGGGGGGGGGGGGGGGGCCGGAGTGTTGTGGCGACCCCTGTGTGGTGCCCATGGACTAAGAGGTGGGAAGGAAAGTGTGTTCCTGGAACATCCAGGCTGACTTTTTTCTTTTTTTTTTTTTTTAAGATTTTATTTGACAGAGAAAGATGACAAGTAGGTAGAGAGGCAGGCAGAGGGGGTGGAGGAAGCAGGCTCCCTGCTGATTCAGGGCTCTATCCCATGACCCTGAGATCAAGACCTGAGCCAAAGGCAGAGGCTTAACCCGTTGAACCACCCAGGCGCCCCTCCAGGGCTGACTTGATGGAAACATTCATCCGCTCAGGGACCAGCCCATTGCTCACCAGCAATGAGCCCATTGCTTGCAGGCCTTCTGGTATTTACGTTTTAAGGCAGGCACAGGCGGTTTGCCGGCCCCACTCCCCGGGGGTGGCGTGGGTACCCTCCGAGAAGAGACAGCCTGAGACCCAGAGAGGGTGGAAAGAGGGGCGGGGATTAGACTTCAGACACGCCCATAAGTGCGACTCCGCCCCGCTTGGCTGGAGGAAGAGGGCGGGGAGTGGGGGGAACCGGGAAACCCTCTTCCGCAAAAAAGGCAGTGGGTGAACATGACAAATGAGGTGACTTTCTGCCCCCCCCATGAAGGCAAGTAGAGAAGGACTCGGGGTGTCTCCACCCCAGACTGGAAGTTATAGCTCAAACCCCAAACTTACAAGAAGAGTCCACATTTAGCAGCAGCCTGTGGAAGAAAAGAGGCAGAGGTTGGGGCGTCATAAACCGGGGAGCGGCATCTCTACCCACCTGCTGCCCGGTACCTGAGAGCCTGCAGCAGGTTCCCAGTAGATCAGCACCCTTCCCCGAGCCTGCTCTGCACCTCACCCAGATCTGTGACCCGAGCCCCACCTAACACCAGGCACCCCCAGCTCTTTCTCTCGGCACCACACCCACTCACCCCCAGGTCTGTAAGCTCAAGCCTCTTACCTCCCCTCCAGTCCATCTCCTTTCCATGCCTCATCTACAATCAGGGGCACCAGCAACTCTTCTCATCCAATCACTCCCCATACCGCAGGCAAGTTTTTACCCAGCCAATCTCATCACCCAAAACCTTGCTGGAGGCCCCCCTTCAGTGGCTCCCTGGTGCCTGGACCCCCAGCAAGCAGCCTCTCCTCTTTGCCCTCTTGCACACACACCCACTGGGAGTTCCCTGAACACTCCTGGCTGTTTTACACCTGCGTGCAAGGGAAGGCTCTCTTCCTCCTGCCTTCCTCCTTCATGGTCTACCAAACCCCTATTCATCTTTCGGATCTCTGCCTGGCGGGTGGGGTGGGGTGGGGATCCCTGCTCTTTGAAGCCACCCAGACCCTCCTCTCCGGGCCCAGCTCCCTCCCTTCCTCTTCTACACCAGTTCTGTGGGGGTATCTAGGGTATGGGACCAGAATTTAACCATAGGAGTAGCAATGATGTGTAAAACCCTTGCCTGAAACAGTCTTACCCCAGGTATCTGCAAAGCTGGCTCCTGCCCCCCACCATCTTACTGAAAACTCCATCTCCTCCCCGCCAGCACCCCCACCACGTTCTTCTGCAGCGCTCCTATCCATATCTAGCATACTGTAAGTTTCCCCTTGTCTTGCGCATTGGGTGTCTCATCAGAAGAATATACACTCCAGGAAGGTAGGCATTTTGGCCTGTCCTCACTGATGAAAAACCCATCCGCCGCAACACCCGCAGAATGAATGGAAGGGCCTTCACTGATGGCCGGGTTTCACTTCCTCCCGGCGGAGCGGGGTAGTGCATGGGTGGGAACACAGGAGGGAATGGGAGGTTATCTGTCACTCCACCCCAGCCTCGGGGGACAAACAACCACAGTAAGAAACAGACCTCGACCTTGGCAACAAGACTATCAAGTCTTCATACGTTGACTTGAAATAACTCAATCACCTTTCAAATACTAATGACAGTAAAGCCAAGAAAACCAATTGACAGCCAGTAAGGGGTGGGCTGATTCCCTATTCTGGGCTCAGATCCTTCCGGAAGCCTCCCTCCCATAAGCCTTGGCCCCGGGGGACTAGAGCAGGAATCAACCCCCAAAGGCTGGCCCAGAGAGGTCTGGAGCTTCACATCACACAGAGGCACCTGCAGAGCTGGGGACAGACCAAGGGGTCCAGGCACTTGGGGGGTACCCTCTTCCCTCTCCGGATTCCAGACCCTGTCTCTCCCCACTCTCCAGGCCCCAACTAAGAAGGACAGAAAACGAACAGGTTTAATAAATTAATCTTGAGTTGGTGTTTGGGAGGGTAGATCTCCCAAATTCTCTACCTCCACTTTAAACTAGGGTGATCTTGTCTGAAGTGGCTCAGTTTTGAGTTTCACCGAGCATCAGCATGGTCCTGGGAGCCTCAGCTTCCAGACACCTGCAATGGGGATCCTGTCAGCCCCTGCCACCTGAAGTTGCTGGGAGGAATCGAGAGGATGCTCAGCCCAGGGCAGGAGCCCACGGCTTGCCTGGCGGCTGAGGAGGAGGAGCGCCAGGGCTTGGGGGCAGAGCCCCGTGAGGCAACACGGTTGTGTGACTGTGCCCTGTTCTGGGGAGGGAGCCCGGGATGTCGCTGGCATTCTTTAACAGAAGTGAAAAATTCCCGTTCTAGGCCCCTGTCAGTTGCCAAGATGACCTCCCATCCCAGGACTGGACAGATTCCCCCCCCCCCAACATTTTTGGAGTTTAACAGAGGAACAGGAGGAATGAGGGGGCGCATAAACCCTGCGACCCGCTCAGAATCACTGATTTCAAAGGTCAAGCCAGCCTTGGGTCCAGCAGCCAGATCAAACCCTGCCCAGCCTGGAATCCTTCTTCCACTCCCAGGAGGGGTGGAAGGAGCCTTCTCTCCCCTAAGGCACAAACAGACACAGTCCCAGAGAGGGCGAGAGCTTCCCCCAAGGTCACCCAGCACTAGAGGAACAGGGTTAGGGTGACAAGCTGGCCAGGCATCCAGGCCTCAGGCCCCCCTAATCCCCGCTTTCTGACGCGGCGGGAAGAAGCAAGAAGGACATGCCCTGGCTAATAGGAGGGTCAAAGTCCCCACTCACAGCGAGGCACAAGGTGTCAGATGGTGGTGGGCAAGGGTGGGGTCCCTCTACACGGTCCCCCCGCAGGAGACAGGAGCCCAGACCTTCTCAGGGACTCCCCCGCTGCCCCCACATCCACCTCCCCGGCAAAAAGAGAAAGGAAGTCGCTAATTGAGTTCGGTCACGAGGAAATCCTGACAATGGAAGGTGGTGACCGGGCTCCAGAAGTAGGCCCCTGACCCACAAGGGTAGGGCCTTGAAAGTTCTGTACTTTCACCTCCCAAGCGCTCACCTGTTGGGGGCCGGCCAGCAGGCCGAACAGCAAAGTGGGTACGAGCCCCGGGACCCAGGTGTCGGACATCCTGGCACGGGGGCCGAGGAGCTTCCGTGTGTAGGGGGAGGAGGGGAGAGGCGGGGCGGCGACCTCTCCCACGTCTGTCCACCTATGGGGCCCCGCCTGGGGATGGGGGCGGAGCTTATGCACCCGCGAAGGGCCGGACTAGGGGCAGGAAGGGGGAGGGGGAGGGGAGGAGAGGGGGAAAAGATCGGGTTTGGGTATTGCGAGTTGGGAGGTAAAAGAAGTTAACCGGTTTAAAAAAAAAAAAAAAAATGGGGTCAGTTCTCAAGCTACTCCTTGCCCGCCCCCGCTCCTCCACTCCTAAGTGGCCCCGGGCTTGAGGGAGGTAGTGCTGGGCTGGGCCGGGAGTGGAAAGGATGCGTGCAGAGCGAGCCTCCCACTTCAAACCCCTTCCCATCTGGGCTTGCGGGGGACAGAGGTTGAGGGAGAGGGAGGCCTGGGAGTGGATTGAAGGCATTGTATGGGGGCGAGGTGTCACCTTTTTTTTTTGGCCAAGAGAGGGAAGGGCGGCTTGGTTGATAACAGGAGCATAACATTAGTACATCTGTGTCCCCCCAGGGTCCCCTGCGATCCTGGGAGGATGTGTTCGTACACTTCCTTTATTTGACTCTAGGGGAAATTGAGGCCCAGGGTTCGGAGACTTGCCCCTGGCTCGGCAGCTGCTGGAAAAGAGGAAGCTAGGCGAGCAGGGGCGCGGCCCAGCAGGCCCATCCGGATTCCTGGAAAGACCCCGCGGAGGCGGTCCGGGCTGGGAAAGCCGGATTCCCACCCTCAGCGGCCGCGCCCCAGCCCTCCAGGCGCGCTGTGCTTCCCGGGTCCCGCCGGCAGGTGGCAGCATCGCCCAACGCCGGATTCCCACGGAGCAGGGCTGCGCTAAGCTGGGACCTGAGTTAGGGTTTCCCTGAGCTCCCGCCCATGGGGAGCTGGCTGGTGGGCGGAGTGGAAGGCCGCCTCGGGGGTCTGCTCTCGAGGGGTGAGAGCCAGATGCCCAAACACGGAGGAGATGTGTGGACCCCGTGCCGGAGCAGAAGAGATGCGGCCCGGACCCCTGGGGAGGGGGCGCAGTAAAGATGGTGGGTGGGGGTGCTGTTCCCAGGCCGGGGGAGACAGGGAAGGGCTCCCGGCAGGAAGAGCTTGTTAGGCATCCCTGCCGCGTCTCAAATCTGACTTTGCCACTGAAAAAGATCCCCAACTTAGTAGGGATGGTCAGGCTTCCTCCTCTAAATGTCTTTTATTTTTCCTTTTTCTCTCACCGCTTTCTCTTTACCTCTGTTCTCATCTCCGTCAGTCTTGTGTAACCTCTCCTTGTCTCTCCCCATTCCTCCCGGTCCATCCTCCTGTTTGTTCTCCCCCATCGCTGTCTCCGCGCTGTTCCTCTCCATCTCTGCGTGTTGGCTTGTTTTCCCATCTCTGTGAATCACTGTCTCCCTTGGAGTCTGTTTCTCTCTCTGTGTGTTTCTGTTTCCTTTGTCTCTGATTTGGTCCTGTGTCTCCCCGACTGTATTTCTCACCGGCTCCCTAGTCTCTCTCTGTCCCTCTTTCCCTGTCTCTGCTTCTCATTATCTGTTGGCCCCTTTTTTTTTGCCCCTAAGGACAGAATCTTCCAGTCTCCTGATCCAAGTGAAATCAGTGTCTGGCCCCACAAAATGGCCTCTATTTCCAGTTCCTGGTGACTCTGAGTTTGGAGAAGGTCATGGCCAGGGGCATCTCTTCCCTCCTACCCATGCAGTTGGCCCTGGCCCCAGCTAGCCCTTCTACCAAGGAGGGGGCCTAATCCATCCAGTCCTGGAACCTTCTTCTAGCAACAACCACACTGCTGTCTCCTTAGTGAGGTTGCTGCTAACCCGGGCTTCCCTCCTGATCCTCCCTCCCTCCTGCCCCTGCCCTGTAGCACCAACACCCCTGGCTGGGATCCCCTGCCACTCTGCCCAAACCTGGAGTCTACAGAGGCATGGCCTTTAGGGGAGAGGAAGATGGATGAGCTCAGGGGAAGAGGCTATCATGGGGAGTGCAATGATGGAGCTGAGAAGGGGATGGAGAAGTTTGAGGGAATGGATGTGGAAGACTGCGAGGACTGAGGAGGTGAAGGGACCAATGCCACGAGCGGCAGGCGGAAGGCAGGAGGCTGGCCTTGCCAGACAAAACACAGGATGCCCAGTTAGATGAGAGTTTAAGATAAACTGAAAAACTTTTTAGTATGAATATACTAAGTATTCCCATGCACTATCTGGAACATACTTACACTAAAATTTATGTGCTGCTTATCTGGAATTTAAATGTGACTAGGTGTCCTGTATTTTTTTTTTTTTTTGTTAAACCCAGCAAGTCTACCCATGTTCCTAAAATGTCATAGGCACAGACATTTGAGAACCCCTGTCCCACACACCCACTCCCCAGTGGGAAAGGGAGGCCTGTGGGGCAGAGTCCAGAGGGCCTCTGGCACCTGCCTCTTGGTCCCCAGTTTTTTTCATGACACCAACCTGCCTTTCTCTGCACCTTCCTGCAGCTAGGGACAGGGTGGGGACCCAGAGGGGGGTGGTCCCAGCTCAGTCAGGCCAAGAACACCAAACCTCACTGTCAACACCCATCATGGCCCCTGGGGCCCCAGCATTCTTGATGGATGAGATCAGAGTGGGGGGACACCACGGGGCCCCAGACGGAGGAGGCAGGGGCTGTTCTTGGCCAGGAGCAGGAAGGTCCTGCACAGGGACATCATCTTCTGTTCGACACCTCATCTGGCCGCAGGCGGGAAATGTGTGTTTGCGTGCACGTTTGTGCTTAGGCACATGGGAGGGGAGGCCCGGAGGCCTCAGGCAGTCAGTGGGTCCCTCTGGATTCCACGCCAAATTCCATCAGGGGTTTCCCAAGAGCGGCAAAGAAGTCAGAGTGTCTTCATTCTTGCTAGCTGCCTCCCGACCCAGTCACCGAAGAACGAGCTGATTGTCTGCAAGCCACAAGGGCCCAGCTGCAAGGGTCCCGGAGGTCAGCTGGCCCACTTGGTCCCTTCTCAGAGAAGCCAACTGGGGCCTGGAGGGGTGGGAAGGCCAAATTACTCAGGAGCCTGGGGTTGAGTCAGGACCCCAACCACGCAGGCCTCAAGACCCCACACCCGCAGGCCACCTCGGAGAAACTGTGGGGTTGCTGCTGTGGTGGGAGGAACTCCTCACGGGGGCTGGGGTGGGAGGTCTTGCCCAGTCCTGAGTGAGGAGGAAGAACCAGGCTGAGTTCTGTGCCTCTCGGCCCCTCCCCTGTACTGTGGTGGACACTGATCCCCATAATGACTCATGGCCAAGGGGCTGGATCTTTCTTTTCAAAGTCTGCAGACCGCTATTCTGCTCCAGCCCAGCTCTGCCTGTAGGGAGGGACGCTATTGTGTGGGTAAGTGTGTCCGTGACTGCATCACGCAGTGTGACCTTAGTCAAGAAACTCACCCTCTCTTTGCACCTTAGACTCTCTGCGGAGGGGAGTTGGCGGGGGGAGCACTAACCCCTTTATCACAGGGGGTCATCGTGAGGATGACACAAACTGCTCAGTGTTGGCATACAGTGATGGTAAATGAATGTTAGCTTAGTCATCACGAGCAATAAATGTTTAACTCTTGGCAGAGGAACGGAGCCCAAAGCTCCTTCTCCCCATTTCATGTGGAGGCCCAGTGAGGTGCCGCTGTGTCCAGTCCCCTGGGCCAGGCATCAGGTGAGTCCGGGCCCCACCCAAGAGCCAGGTGAGAGAGGGCAGGGCCTGGGACCTCCCTCAGAGGTCCTAGTGTTGCTGACCGCCCTTTCTAGAGAGCCATGCGGGACTGGTTGTGGCGGTAGGGCTGGGACCTGAGATTTGAGGAATTCTCTCTGCTCCCCCACTTCTGCTCCTCCACGGCCAGCTGAGCACTACCTGGGTTGGCCTCCTAGTGGAGGCCCACCTCTCCCTCAGGCTGAGAGCCCAGGGGGACTATGCCCGTGCTTGTCACAGGTGTCTCCCCTGTCACCACCTTCATGCGCAGTGACTTCCCCTACCCCTGCCACCAGCCTTTGCAATGGGTGCTCTCCAGCCACCCAGTGGACCCCTGCAAACCCCCTCTTTTCCTTCTTCCCTCTGCGTGGGCAGTTCTCCCCACCTGGGTCCCCAGACCCCTCCCTGAAACCTGAGAATTTCTTACACATTCTTCAAGGCTCAGCTCAAATACCAGCTCCTCCAGAAAGCCTTCCAGGACTCGATCTTCACACCCAGGCCTTCTCTCTGGGCCTCTCTGCTGGCCCTGGGCCATTCTCCCTAGAAGATATGTATACACGTTCTAATGTTCCCACCAGGCTGTGGGGACTGGCCCAGTTCTGATTCACTTCTCATTTCCCCATGATGCTTTGTTCCAAGTAAACACTGGCTCCGTTGTCACTGAATTGAAACTGGTTGGGGGGCCTCCCGAGGTCAGGGGCCAGAATTCTCTGAGGGGATAGGGAATGAATTCCCAAAATCCTTTTGGGAGGGTGCTCTGATTTGGGGGGAAGGGTTGTCCCAGGCTCTCTGGGCTTCTCATCTCCACCGGCTGTGTTTGGGGGGAATCCATGTCTTCTGCTTCCCGCCCCCCTCAAGAGGACACATACCCTCTAAGTGAGTAAGATGGCTCCCTAGGGAAGGAGGAAATCCTATGGGGCGAGGTGCTAGGGATGCTTGGTTCCCTGTCCACCTTCCAGGAGGAGGCTGGATGCGTGCTGGGCTGCCAACAGGAATTCTTGGCCATGGGACCAGGATCTGAGTCTCCTTCCCAGCATTACTTCGGAAACTGAAGCCCACGGGTCTCTCACTCATTCTCGGGGTGATGGGCACAGGGTGGGGAGGTGACTTCTAGAGTTGATCCCCAGTCTGAGCCACCAACCTGCGGGTCAGCAGGGTGAAGGGAGGAGGGCCACCTGACAATGAATGCGCAGGGAGCTTATTATCCTAACCAGCAAGCCGGTGGAGGGGCACCGCTAACACTCACCTTCCCAGAGGCTTAGCAGAGACAAAAAACAACATTTGGGAGCCATTATCCTTCCAAAGTGTAGGTTTCCCTGGGCACAACCAGGGGTGGAGAGAGAGAGAAACACCTCTAACAGGTGTGGTGGAGGTGGCGGTGGGGAGAGGTTGAGCTAATGACCTGTGGCTGATAGGATGGCCTCTGGAGCAGAGCCACTGAGACCCAGGTAGGAGGGGCTCAGGCCAGAACAAGTTAAAGGTCTTGAGACACCACACCCCCACTCCCCCACCCTGGGACCCCACCAGCCCTGGTCCCCTCCCTCTCTTTGGGGCTCCTTTTCCCCAGGGCAGGCTTCCCTGACCCCCCCTTGGCCCCACTCCCACCCCTAGCCTTTGTTGACTGTTTTAGATAGAACCCTGTAGCCAAAGAGAAAAAAATGAATTGGGAATCCCCTAGGGTCCCCCACTTTCTAGCTCTGTTCTAGTTGGCCCCTTGAAAGAGGACCCTCCTGCATCCCGCTTCTGGGTGCCTTTGTGTCAGATCCCGATGTTACCGCGGCCTGGAGTCAGACCTCAGAAGAACTTTCCAGTCCCAAAGAAGCTGGGAGTTCCGGCGGCCCGGGGAAAGAGGAGCCCCTCCGCGGGCTGGGCCCATGGATGCGAGGATGCCCCTAATGGGTCTGGGGGCTTAGACTACAGTGCAGAGAAGGCACAGCTTGAGACACCCCTGAAGCGGATCACTTCTTAAGGACCTGGTGGGGGTCAGGCAAGGAATGAGGGCGAGCAGAGGGGCGGGAGCAGTGAGGTGGGCTGAGATCACATTCTTCCGGCAACCCAGAGCTCCTCTCAGCAGCCACATCATCTGGCCCCTGGCCCAGGACAGACTTGGCCCCAGCTGTGCGCACGCACCCATGTGTGGATGCATGTACCCATGTGTGGACGCATGTAGCAAGCATGTCTGCATGTGTGTACACACATGTGCACGCGTGTACGCATGCCTCCTCGGCTGATGCGGTGCTCCAACCCCCCCCACCCCACCCCCCGTCCTGGCCCCCCTTATCACCAGGCCAACCGTCAGGGGGCGGCCTCCAGGATCCCCCTCACCCCAGTGGCCCTGTTAGCACCTCCTCCCTCCCTTGTTAGCACCTCCCAGCCCCTCTTCCGCCTCCGGCCCCTGCCATCCCTGGAGATAGGCCCCGTGGCTGTGGCTCGCAGCCCAGGCCCAGTTCTCATCTTCCCACTCCTCTTGGGCTGCTGTTTTCCTTTTTCTCCCAACGCTGAAGCCCCCTTTCCTCTCCATCCTCCCTCATCCACGTGGAGAGGTCCTTTCCCCAAAACGGGGAGCCGGGGGGGATAAAGTCAGGGTCCAGACAGTGGGCCTCCTGTAGGCTGTAGCACCCAGTGAGCCCCTCGGCCTGTCCTGCCTGTAGGATGGGAAGGGGCAAGTCTGGGCGGGAGCCCTGTTCTGGGGGCGGACGCTAAGCCCTGGTGCCCCTGGTGTCACCCTCCCGGGGATCCAGTCCCCAGCCGGTCTGCAGCCCTGGTGGGGAGGTGGGGAATTGAAGCTCCGGCAAGTGGCGCCCCAGCGGAGCCTGGGCTGCTGAGTGGGACAGGGTGGTCCTCCACCCGGAGCCAGGCTGTCAGGCCGTTAGGACTGCAGGTTTCCTCTACAGAAGGGCCCCTTCCTGGCCGGCTTTGATGTGTCTGCTAGGTTAGTGAAGGATGTTTGGCTTCAGGGCCCCGGGCCAGGATAAACTGCCTTTGCCTGCTGGGCCAAACCACTGCCTCCTCACTGCCTGGCTTGCCTGCCCCCCACCCCCACCCTGCGCCTGGGACCTGGCCGCCCCCAAGGCCAGCGCCGTCCTGCCCGCCCGCTGCCGCGGGCACCAACGGGCCAAGGTGACTGCCACCTGTGAGACCGCTGGTGGTCAGTGGATGTCCGCATTGCAGAGACGGGCACTGGGCTGCTTTCCTGCCTGCTAGGTGATCCGGCCCTGGCCCTGGGCAGGCGGGGGCGGGGGTGGGGTGGGTTTGGTGGTGGAGGGGGCCAGACCCCAGCTCCTGTGAGGGGTGGGAGTGAAATGTAGTTTGGGGGAGGGGTATCCACGTGGAGCTGGCTGCACAGGCTTCAGCCCTTCCAGATGTGCTGAGACTCCAGATGTGGGGATGACTCAGCCCAGAGTGGGAAGGGGTGGGCGGTCCATGCAGGGTGGTGTGGGGGGATGACAAGCAGGGGGAAGTGAGGCCCCTCCAGCAACTGCCAGCTGTTGCTCCCCTTCCTCTGGAGCCCTCAGACTGGGCTGGTGGAGCTGCTGGGAGCTGCCCAGATGTGCAACCTGTGTGCAGATGGGGAAAGGAGAGTGTGAGGCTCCAGGGCCGGGGCTGCTAGCTAGGAGGTCGCCCAGAGATCAAGAGGCAGAGTCAGAAGGTTGGGGGGGGCGGTGAGTGGGGAGGGGGTTGGGTAGAGAAGTTGGGAGGGAGGATACAGATGGGGGGAAGCTCAGGACTGAAATGTTAGACTCCTCTTGGCTCCTTTGGGGGTGTGGTGCTAGGAGGAAGGTGTGTATGTGTGTGTGCGAGCGTGACCTCGCTGCTGGAGTGTAGTTCTGTGTGCGGTAGAGGGTAGGGGGCACGGGGTACAGAGTGGGCAACACATCTGATAACTATAAGCTGATTTGTGGGCTGAGTATTTATTAGAAGACTGTGCATGCCAGCTGCGGTGGGCTGCGGGGCCCGGTCTCTGTGGTCTGTACGGCGAAGAAAGAATACGGAGACAGTGTCTGTGTGGGGATTGGAGGGGTGGGGGGCTGGGACGGTGTGTGCTTAAGTGATGCTCCATGTGCCTTTGGGTGTGGTGGGTCAGTCCCTAGGAGCTGGGGAGTCAAGAGGTGTCCAGGCACACCAGAGTGGGACTCCAAAGCCCTGGGGCTTCCTCCACCTCTTCCAGCCTCCCCACTGCCTGGGCCCCACCTGGCCTATGAGATCATCTCTTGCAGCCAAGCGGAGAGGCCCCTGAGCTTTGGGGGGGCTAGCGCCAGGTGGGCTGCTGTGCGAGGACCAGGTTTGCAGCTGTGCTGGAAGCCTCTCCCTGCGCCCCTCCGCCAGCTCCGCAGTCCTGGCCTCCTTTCTGGCCTCCAGGTGGGTCCGCTGGCTGTGTCTCTGGCCGCTCCCTGGAGAGCCCCACCTGTGCCAGCTGCCCATGCCAACGTAAACAGGGCACTAAGTGTCTGTGCCGGTGCCCGCCGCACTGGGCACTGCCTCTCTGCTCTAGGCTCTGTTGTGGTTTGGGTGGCCTCCTCCCGCTGAGCGGCAGGTCCGATGCCCCAGGCCCCATAAACAGGGTTTTCTGAGCAGCTAGGGGTTATGTGGACCTGGTACGCAGCCGGATAATCAAGTTAATAGGGAGATGACATGTTACCACCTCTAAGTGGGGGGGAGGGAGGCTCTTGTAACTGGTGCCCCGCCACCCCTCCCAGGCAGCACTGGTGGAATCTTCTATTCCCTTCCCCCTGCTACCCCCCCACGCCCCCCAACCCCCTCGCCTGGGATCTTGGCACAGTTCTTGGCACCTACTTTATTTGTGAATGCAAATATCCCCTCAGTAGTGGCCCCTTGGCCTGCTCCTCTTGTGCTGTCCTGTTTGCTCTCTCCTCAGTCCGTGGATGAGCCCCGTCCCCTAAATCACACGCATGAGCTATGAACTTGGATGTGTACCTGGTCCTCCAGACGTGACAGTACCACACCTATCTCCCTATCCCCGGGGCCATCTCACTCTCTCCTCCCGGTACTCAGGTCTGGGAGTCAGCTCCTTGGGGGCGGGTTCTCCTGGCCTCCCCACTTTCTTCAGCACCCATCCTCTCCCCTCCTCTGGGGCTCAGTCCGTGGTGGGATGGGGGCCCTTGTTTACCTGTCCACCTCCTGAACTCACTTCTGTCCCCCTCTGCAGGGCATTGGAGAGGCAGGAGAAGCCCCTGAGGGGCAGGCAGTGGGGGTGGAGGGGAGGGGGCCCAGGGCAGGGGTGGGGCAGCGGGGAGCAGCAGTGGGACAGTCTCCCTCCTGGGGTGGCCTGGAGGCCCTTTACCCACCCTCCTGGAGAGAAGGGCAGAGGGGCCCAGGGGACAGGGGACAGGCAGGCATCTCGGCCCACAAGTGCCACACAGAAGAGGCCAGGCAGGTGCTGCCAGGCCGGGGCCAGCCCTGTCCCCCCGGGGTTCGTGTTGTCACGCACCTCGGTGTTTCTGGTTCTGTGTCTTTCCTTCCTTCTGTTCCTCTGTGTGCGCACGTCTATCTCCCACTGTCTTCTCGAGTTCCTTCTCTCTTGACTTTTCCCTCCCTTCTCTACACTTGAGGGGAGCAGCTCCAGTCCGGAGCTGGGATCCCAGAATGGAAGGTGGCTTTTCCAGAGAGGTCCTTGGCCTGGGCCTGTGGTCTCAAAATAACCACATCCAGCTTTCCACTTTTTTTGCTCAGCCTCTGCCCCTCCCACCCCCCCGGAATCTCCCTGTGCCTGGGGCCCTTGGAACGAGAGCAGTTTTGCCCTTGCCAGGTTGGGGGGCAGGAGGGGCTGCCCATCTTCCGAACTGCTTGCTTGGCAACTAGGGGGTGAAGGCACCTCTTTCTCTTTCTCTCTCTCTCTCTCTCATTCCTGAGAAACCTGCATTCAGGGAGAGAGCAGTTTGGTCCCCATTCCTGGGTGACCAGATGCCCAGTGTGCCCAAGATCCAGATCTGTGCCCTTGCCAGGGTGTAATTGTTAGCAGCACCCCCAAAATATCCCGTCAGGACTATAAATGAGATCCCTATGCCGGTCAGACCCTGGGGAACCTCACAGCCTCCCCCACACACTTGAGCCTCCTGGGAGAGCTGTGTAGCCTGCTTGGGCCTCACCCACCCAAGGACAGCAGGGCCAGACAGCAAAGAGGGGAGCTGTATAAATAGTCATCTTGGGGGGAGGCCCCCCAGCATTGGGCGGGGTGGAACTACTTGCTGCAGAGGGAAGAAGGAGAGTTGTGGTTGCCCGCAGGTAGCATGTAATTTAAGATTTATTTTGGGGCACTCTCTCCAGCTCGGGTGGGGCTGAGGTTAATTTAAGGGTTTAATGGGGTGGGGGTTAGCAGGGAGGGGGGAGAGCAGCCTTCCCCCTCTGGCCTGTCTGGGAAGGGGGGGTTCCTCTCCGAGACTGCCACCCCCCTCGGATGCTGGGTCTGATGAGCCCTCCCTTGAACCCACTGCACCTGCTAGCCAGGACTCCCGCTTACAGGTCTCAGACCTCCTCATGCCACCAAGAGCGGAGAAAGCCGCCGCCGCCGCTGCTGCTGCTGCTGAAGACAGCAGTGGTGGGGGTGGGGGGCAGCAGTCAGCCAGGTCAGCCAGCATGTAAGCGTGAGCTGGAGAGGGCCCTGCTGGAGGAGGCTCCTGGGCTGGACTGAGGAAGCAGCCGTTCCTGGGAGCTCTCTAGCAGCTCAGCTCCTGCTCCCCTCCCGGATGCTCCATTCCTTGTCGTTCCTCAGAGGGGCGGGGCTCCTAGTCTGATGGAGGAGACAGGCTCTGCCCACAAGGAGCCCTGGGTCACAGGCTCGTTCAGTGGCCGGTCATTATTTTCTTCACAACCCCTATCATGATCTTCATTTTTAGTCTGGGTTTGTTGACAGCTTCAGAGTCTGTGTCTCTTCCTAGAACTTAAACTCTGGGACAGCAGGGACTTTAATCTGGCCCCTCCAGCACTTGCCTAGCACATAGTAGGAGCTCAATAAATATTTCCCAGATGGATGGATGGATGGATGGATGGATGGATGGAAGGATGGATGGATGGATAGATGGATGAATAGAAAAACAGCACCAGGTCGGAGAGCCCCAGGTCAAGAGACACCTGTGGACACAGTCTGGGGTCTCCCTTGGTACCCCACACACCCGTGCTCTGGCCCTTTCACCTGCCTCCTCTTTGGGACCAGCAGCCACCCTGAGCTACGGGCTGCTGTGCAGACGTAGGCACCTTCCCAGGGACACACCCTTTCTTTCTCACCCTCCCCTCCTCCTGCGGTTCCTTTTGCTGCCATGGCCACTTGGACCAAATCCTGCTAGTCCTTTCAGGCCCGGGCAGAGTCGGTCACCTTTCTGGTGAAGTCTGTTAGGGTCCCTCTGCTGGATCCAAACCCCCATAGCCTCTGGGCTCTCTGGGCATCTGGGCCTCTGCGCCTCTCCTCTCAATGCTGGGGGAGTTGCTTCTTTCTCCTTTAGGCCAGAAGCCCCTGGGGGCCAGGCTGGCATGGAGCTGTCCGGGAGCCTGGCAGCCCACCAGGATTTAATCTAGGAGACCATGAGCCCCCCGGGAGGCCAGAAGTGGGCTGTGTGCTCCTCTCCAGCCCAGCTTCAGGATCTGGGTGATTCTCTGGTGAGAGGCGTGTGGGATGGTGGACACTGTTGTTGGTGTTGTTGTTGTTGGTGGTGGTGGTGGGTGATTTCAGGAGCCCGAGATGGCAGCCAGGACCCAAGTAGGGGAGGAGGGCATGGAGTTCCTCTTAGAAAGAGGTGGAGCCTTGGGTCAGAGAGGAGGAGTGAAGTGGGAGAGGGCACCTGGGGAGGAGTGAGGGGCATTGAAGGGCAGGGGACTCGGCGGGGGGGTGGTGGAGAGGGTAGGGGATCTGGGAACAGAGAGTCAAGGAGAAAGCATGACCAAGGGTCAGAAAAAGGCAAAGGCTTCTTGGTCCCTAGACCACGTGTCCTTTCCCCGGCCTCAGCCTGCTTTACCTCTGTGGCCCTCGACATCGTTGGCCTTTAAGAAGACCTCCTCCTTGGGGCACCTGGGTGGCGCAGTGGGTTAAACCTCTGCCTTCAGCTCAGGTCATGATCTCAGGGTCCTGGGATGGAGCCCCGCACCGGGCTGTCTGCTCAGCAGGAGCCTGCTCCCCCCTCCCCTGCCTCCTTGTGATCTCTGTCTGTCAAATAAATAAATAAAATCTTTAAAAAAAAAAAAAAAAAGAAGACCTCCTCCTTTGGGGACTTTGGCAGCCCCTCCTCTCCTGCTTTCCCGCCTCCCTCTCTGGCTACTCCTCTAGCAGGCTCTGTCTCCTTGGTCTTCCCATAGGTTTGAGCCTGGCCTCTCTGCATCCCCTCCGGGAGCCCTTCGCACCTCCAGCCGCCCCTGGGGGCCGGGGCAGGGCAGCATCTGGTTGGATGCCTGTGCAAGCTTATCAAAGCCACTGCGTTCTGCAGAAAACTGCCGGCCAGATGTTCCAACCAGAAAGCCAGGAGCCAGCCCTTATCCCTCTGCCCATCTGTCACCGCGTCCTGTGACTTCTGCCTCTTTCCACCCTGCCGCCACTGGCCTGGGCCTGGCCGCTGTCACCTTCCACCTGGACCTCTGGTGACAGCCTCCTAGGAGCCGCTCCTCTTCCATTCTGATCACTTCCCAGCCGGCCAGTCCTCCTGAAATCTTCCTGGATCATGTCATCTGACCCCCCCCAACCTGCCCCCCCCCCAATCACCCTAAGTGCTCCTGCAGCTCCCTCCTCCCCTGCTCCCCTCCCTGTCCTCCCCCTGCAGCTTCTATACCTGCCATTTCTATGCCCGGTTATCTCTCCTGCTGGGCCTTGAAGGCCAGCCCCACTCCCCCTCAGGCCTCCAGTCTGGGAAGAATTTCCTGATGCTCTGCTCCCAGAGCTTGGGTCAGGAGTTCTCTCCCAGGGGCTGCCACAGCCTGGAGCTTACCTCTCTGCTCCCCCCGCCCCCTCTCACTGCATTGAGCTGCAGCACACTTCAACTCCTTGCTTCCCAAAGCTCTCCTGGGGCAGAAGCTGAAACTGACCACAACAAGGCCTGGCACCGGCCCGGTAGGTGCCAGGAATTGCTTGTTGGTGGGACATTCATTCAGGGGAGACTGACGGGGCAAGAAGGAGGAAGGCAAGGGGGCTTCCTCCCAGGTCAGGGGAGTGAGGCAGGGGCATGGGGGAGCTCCCAGGGCCTGGGTTTGAGCAGGAGGCCTTGGTTGGGTGCTGACCCCGGCATCCAAGTTGAGGCTGCCCTGGGCCAGTGCTGCTTGTCCTATGGAAACAGACCTCCTCTGGAGACATAAGACTCAGCAGCCGGCTCCAGCCCTGGCCTCTGCCTCCCAGGATGGGCTAAGGCTGTCCACCCTGACCCAGCAGCTGTTTCAGTACCAGCCTGGGGTCCGAACAAACTGGCTACACACAGATTCGCCCATGGTCTCCTCCTCCTTCGTGGCCAGTCCCAGGGGGACAATGCTGTTCCCCGGCATCTATGGACAGTGCCAAGTGGAGATCTTTTCTGAGAACTTGGAAAAGAAAAAACTCATAGGCCGTTTTACTCCCTACCCCCCTGCTATGTCCTTGCATGTTTTAATATGAAAATAATGCTTTAAATCACGAACTACTGGGGGGAAAAAACGGACACTCTGGGGAGATGAAGCAAATGACCAGGACTGACTCGGTCTTGCCCTCTTCGTGGGTTTGGCATGAGTGCAGACCAGGAGCTAGGGCCCAGGTCTTAAGCCCCGCTTGGCTTGCACAGAGCATGTCTGCAGCGTCCACAAAACGGACGGTGGGCCGGTCACGCGTTGGCTGAAGACGGTGGCCAGCATTCCGTGGAGCAGTGGGTGTGAGGACCCAGTGATTCACACAGGGAACCTTAGGTGCCAGGCTGGAGGTGTGGGAGACTGGCCCTCTCCAGGCCTCCCTCTGGGACCGGCAGAAGCAGAAGGGAGCATCTAGGCCTGTGCCTCTGGCCTGCACCCTGCTCCCCCAGCTTCCGGGGAGCAGGCTGGGGGCTGGGGGTCCAGGCAGCGGCCGCCCCCTTGCCGGCTAGAGGAAAGGGTGAGCTCACCCTCTGGCCCCCGCAGAATCAAGCGGGTAGGAGAATAATTAAAATGCCAGAGGTTAGGAGGTGAAGTTACGATGGAAAGAATGAAGCCCGGCGCTGCCGCCGCTCGCCGGCTGCTCTCCCACCCCGCTCCCGCTGCCAAGCCCACATTTGATTTTTATTTCGGGAGCCGCCAGCACAGCACTTGGGAGGGAGCAGAGAAACCTCACTCCTGCCGGCCCTGCCACGTCTGGAGCTGGGGCCCCACGTAGGGGAGGGGCTCCTGGGGCCCTGAAGAAGAGCCTAGATGGCCCTCACCCCAGGACCAGGGGAGGGCGGTAAGTGGGACAGGAGTCGGGCTGGGAGGCAAGGAATGGAGACCCAGAAAGAGTGAAGGATATTCCTTCCTGTTTTCATTGCCCTTTGCCCCTTCGATTCACTCATTTGAAGTGAAGGAGAGAAAAAGCCTCCAGCCTCTAGCCTGCCCCCTTGTTCCAAATCCCCGCCCCCCACTCTGGGGATGTCCAGTCCGTTGACATGTAAATGTATGTGGAAGGGCTCTCTCTCCCATCTTGGTCCTCATGATTTGCTGTGTGATCCTGGGGAAGTTACTATCCCTCTCTGGGCCTGTGTTTTTCTGTGAAATGGGAGGGTAGGTAAGACAAGCAGGTTCGTGTCTAGAGGCCTGGGCACTGTCTTCCGCAGGGCATCTTCTCCCAGGCACATCTCTTATGTGCCCCCCTCCAGGGACTGCGGAAATGGGGGAAGCTGCTGGCCAGTCCTCTGAAGAGCACTGAGCCCCTTCTTCCTGTAGACGGGAGCCTCGGGGGCCAACTCACATTTTCCTGCTCTCGGCTTTCTCTACCGCCCGTAATACACTCCAGATGGTTTCTCCATCCGAAAGCCGAGGCAGCAGATTCCACAGGGAAAGTGGTTGGGCTCCTCTCTGGGCTCCTCTTTCCATCAGGCTGGAGAGGGGGCCTGGGTAAGGGACTGGGGTGGCTGGAAAAATGGAGTGGGGAGTGGGGGTGGTGTTAGATTGACAGGAAGAGGGTGGGAGATCTCCCCGGGCTCCTCTCTGCCAGACAAGGTGCTGGGATCAGTGGGAGAGATAGGGCTGTGCGCGGAGGCAGGGGCACGGCCAAAAGCACCTCGTGGCTTCCCGCAGATTCGCTCCCCGACGGGGCAGCCCACCAAGAACTGTTCAGGGGGCTCTGGGCCCTGGGCAGGAAGGCTTTCCAGGATGTCCAGAGCTGGGAAAAGAACAGCATCCAATGAGCCAGACACAAATCCTGACTCTGCCACTTTGAGGCTCTGCAAACTTTGACTTCTTAGAGCCTCCGTTTCCTCCCCTAGGAAATGGGGACAGCTAATGCAGATTGGGGTCGTGGTGAGGGTGACGTGGATCATGGAAAGAAAGACTTCCAGGTGTCCAGAAACGCCCAGGAACTGCCTGGGGGACCCTCTGAGCCCACAGCTTGCCTCCTCCTTAGGACAAAGCCCTGGACCGCCCTGACCAGGTGCCTTCTTGCTGAAGCTTCCCAGTGGTTCCTTCTAGGACCCCAAGGAGACTTTAAGGCACCCTTTGGAGGCTGTTTTGGCCATAAGCCTGGGGAGAGAGTGCTATGGGCCTGAGTCTGAACCCAGGCCAGGGCTGGCCTCCTCCCAGGCCCCACCCCCTCCACCTCAGCCTCCGAGGACTGAAGCCTGGGCCTGGAGAGCCACGTAGAATGAGGGGGCTGAGAAGAGGGGGGGGCAGTCTCTCCCAGCCAGGCCCCGCCTGCCCCTCAACTTCCCTGCCAGGCCAGCCTCCCAGCCATGCTCTGGCCTTCTCCTCTCCGCCTCAGCTGTACCAAGGGGAGCGCTTCGATTTTTCCACCAAAAGAGCCAAGAGCAAAATGGGAAACGAATCCAGCCTGGTCCCCCTGCCTGACCCATGGGGAATGGAAGGAGGCGGACAGAAGCCCCCAGCCCGTTCCCTATCCCCACTCCTATTCCCCCACCCAGGACACAGGCCTGCTCCAGGATGCCTGGGGCCAAAGGCCTAACTGAGGAGGGGAGAGGAGAGGTTGGGGGGAACCCTCACTTCCCCACACCCACCACGAGGCAGAAAGTCTGGGGCTCACACTCTAGCTGCTCCCCCCATTCCCCGCCCTGGCTTTCTGGAAAAGAATGAGAAAAGAGGCCTCGTCTCTGAGGCTCTGCCTTGAGATCATTATCAGAGGGGAAGGGATGGTTGCTGCTCTCAGGTGCTCCATGTCTAGACAAAGAGATGGGACCTCCCAGCCCCCTTCCAATTAATAACCTCCCCCAGTCTCTTCCCCTCATTGAGCTCCCTCCTGCCCCCAAGCTCCCCTCCCTCACTGACACCACCCTCACTGAGTATCTCTCCCCACCAGCGTATCCTGTTCCCTTGCCCTCCTTCTCCACCCACCCCCCTTACCCTTCTCTGCAGTGAGCTTACCTCAGCCACTCCAGGAAACAGCAGCTGCACAGAGATGAACAGAGATGCAGGCAGGGTCCCAGCCAAAGTGCTGGACACCTAACAGGCCTGAGTCTTTCCTTTCCTCACCCTATGAAGTGGTCCCCTCTCTTGGCCAAAGCCCGCCTCCCCGGGCTCAGGGCCCCCGCACTCCTGCCCTTCCCCCGCCGCCCCAGGTTCTCTGGGTGCTGCCTGTATCTCCCACTGGACGGGTTTCCTTCCCATCTGCCCACAGACACAGGCTAGGGTCTCTAATTTCCCTGAGCCCCTGAAGCCCCACATCGCCTTCCTGGCTCTGTCCTCCCTTCCCAGCACACTTCTTCTAAGGGCTGTCTCAGCAGCCAGTGAGCTCATTCCTTAACTTGCCCCAATTTGGCTTAACTCTGGGACCCTGGAAGGAACTCTGTCTTCAGAAGGAATGAAGGTTTCCGTGGAGGAAGATGGCATCAACCTAGAGCCTTGACAACCTGTCTCACAGAGTCTGCCTTTCCATAAAAAATTGCCAGGTGGCTGTCTTCTCCTCCTCCTCCTCCTTGCCCTCCTCTTTCTTTTCCTCTTTCCTTCGGTTCCCTTCCCTTCAAGAGCAATTCAGTCCAGTCCAGAAGCCTTTGGATAAGTCAAGGTAGATGACCCTGGGGGTTGGGGGTGGGGAACGCAGTGGTCCTGCAATGGTTTTGGGGCTCAAGTGAAGTAAGGAGGGCTTCTTTGCTTGGGGGAACAGCCAGAGCAGGACCAGCAGTGGGGCAGGGGAGAGAGAGAGAGAAAAGAGAGTCAAAGCTCAATCATGCAAGCAGATAGCCCCACCCAAATGTCAGCACTCAAGCAGGAAGAAGGCATCCAAGGAGGAAGGCAGCCTGGAGTGAGATATCAAAGCCCAAATAAGATAAGGAAGATATCTCCGTGCAGGCCAGCTCCGTGAGGGAAATTGGTTGGAGCCCGAAGGGGCATTTGACAAAGGTAGTGGCCAAGCGCTGAGAAGGGGTTTCCACAGGGGATGAGAAGGGCATCCCTGAAAAGGGGAGGGCAGGGCATCCAAAAGGTGTGGAATATCAGAGCCTGTTGAGGTGAAGAGCCCATCCATGTGGGGAACAGAGTGGTGGTGGTGGCCTGGGGTAAAGTGTTGGAGCCCAGGAGGGCACAGGCGGGGTCCCCATAGGGAGCAGGGGCAATGTGCCATTGGTTACCCATAGTGGGACCAATCCAATAAGGAAGTATGTTGAGGGAGTGAGCCAGATTTCCCAACGCTGGCAAAGGATGTTAGAAATATGGGGAGGGAGAAAACTATAATGAACCCTACAGTGTTGGTTTGGAATTGGAGGTATTGGTAAGAACTCGTGATTTTCAAAGTAAATAGGTATAGAAATAAATGTTGATGTAAGTGTGTATGACATGTTTATGTTGTGTGTTTGTGTATATGTGCATATGTGTATATGTACATATACACATATGTGTGTGTGTATATATATATATATATATATATATATATATATATATATAAAACGTATATATGTGCATATATTTCCTAGCTTTACCCACTGAGAGGGCTTGGGAGCAGTGACATCTTAATAATAAAGAGCATAGCTAGCCCCCAAGTCTTGATTTCTTTCCTTTTTTTTGGTTGAAATACAGTTGACACACCAAGTTAACATTAGTTTCAGGTGTACAACAACACAGTGATTCGACAGCTCTATACGTTATGCTATGCTCTAGTCTTGATTTCTGAATACCACTGTCCACCAGAAGAAGCCAGGACTCCTTTCAGGAAATGGCTGATTACAGGGCTGGGGCAGAGAGAGTAGAAGACAAGCCTGAATCATCTTGTGCCAGAAAATAAAGAAGTACTCAGAAATGATTAAACAGAGTTACCATATGACCCAGCAATTCCATTTCTGAGCATACCCAAGACAAATAAAAACACGTGTCCGCACAAAAACTTGTGCAGGAATGTTTACGGCAACATTGGTCGTGATAGACAAAAGGTGGAACCGCTCTCAAATGCCCATCAACTGATGAAAATAAACGAAACATGTTTTCCATACAATGGATGGAGTATTATTCAGCCACAAAGAGGAATGAAATAATTAAACACGGTACACCTCGGATGAGCCTTGAAAACATGATGCTAAGTGAGAAATGTCACATATTATTCGATTCCATCATATGAAAGTCCAGAACAGGGAGATGTATAGAGACAGAAAGTAGATTAGTGGTTGCCTAGGGCTGAAGTGGGGACAGGAGGATACGAGGAAGGTAGCTAAAGATTACAAGGTTTCCTTTTGAGACGTTGAAGCTCTTCTAAAATTGACTGTGGTGATGGCGGCACCCATCTGTGAATGTACTAAAAGCCACTGAATTGTACACTGTAAATGGGTGAATTGTATGGTATGTGAATTACACTCAATAAAGCTCTTCTAAAAATAAGTACTCAAAGAATGATGGAGACATGTCAAAAGAGTACAGAAGCCAGCTGGAAAGGACTTCCATTGGCTGGATCGGGTTCCTCTGAGAATCACAATAATTAATGATATTAATAGATTCTTACTTACTGAATAAAATAGGAATCCACGATTCCATAATAAATAAATGAATATGTGGAAAGTCTGTTGAGGAATGTAATATTTACACATTCTTGAAGTACTTTCCTACAAAATATGTATCAATTATACAGGGAAAAGGGTAACTTTACAGTGAAGAAGGCTGGCAGACACCAACTTGATCAAGTAGTCAAAGTGAACATCACAGTGATGGGACAATCATGCCCTACCCAATAGGATACAATGGGAGAGAGACATAGTATCATTTCTGTGACATTCTTTTTTTTTTTTTTAAAGATTTTATTTATTTATTTGACAGACAGAGATCACAAGTAGGCAGAGAGGCAGGCAGAGAGAGAGAGGGGGAAGCAGGCTCCCCGTTGAGCAGAGAAGCCTGATGTGGGGTTCGATCCCAGGACCCTGGGATCATGACCTGAGCCGAGGGCAGAGGCTTTAACCCACTGAGCCACCCAGGTGCCCCGATTGCTGTGACATTCTTACATGAAATGCTCCACCTGAATTTAATCGTGAGGAAACACCAGACGGAGTCCAAGGTAAGAGATCATCTAACAAAACAACGGGCCTGTAATCTACAAGAGTGTCCTCAAAGTTAAGAAGAGACTGAAACACCATCCCATATTGGAGGAGAATAGAGATATCTGAGAACCACGTGTAACATGTGATTCTGTCCTGGATCCTTTTGCTACAAGGACATTATTGGGGTCGCTGGTGAAACATGAATGGGAGGTGTGGATTAGATGGTAGTAATGTTCCAGTGTTAATTTCCTGACTTTGATGATGGTATTGTGGTTATCCAGGAGGATGTCCTTCTTCATAGGAATCATACATTGAAGTGTTTGGGAGATGGTGGCAACTTACTCCCGGATGAGTCAGTGAAATAGGTTTTTGTACTATATTAGGGACCATTCTTTAAGTTTGAGATTGCTTCAAATTAAATAAAATTAATTATCATGTATGTGAAGAAACTGGACTAATGCCTGAAACCTAAGAGAAAAACAGATCATAGAAAATACAACCTCACAGGAGACCCAGATATTAGAGTTATTGGACATTGTTTGTTGTTGTTGTTTTTCAATTTTGAGCTCAGATCAAATGTAGAAAACTACATAGTTATAAAGGTCAGTAGTAAAACCTTTTCATCATGTTCAGATCTGATTGGCCTTTTAAATACACGCCCTCATTTTCTTTCATCCATCAACAAGTCCTCAGTTATCCGTTGTCATCTTTACAAATACACACACACGTGCATGCACGTACACACACACACACACACACACTTAAGCCTTATTGTTTTAAATTACTTTAAATATTTGCTTCTCAGAACTACAGAGATCATGCATTAGGTAGACTGTAAGGTCTTCTGATGCTCAAATTTGGCTATTTTCATAAGATACGGTTTGAAAATAAGATAATACTGTGTAATAAAAGAGATAACAAGCTATAGGCTTTCATAAAAGAATTGGGATTAATGAACAATAAAGAATCAAATGGAATCCTAGAATGGAAAAAATACAATAACTAAAATTAAGAACTTATTACACAGATCTTGATGTAGATGGAGCAGAAGAGAGAATTAGTGAGCTGGAAGAGAGTTCAGTAGGAAATACCTAGACTAAAGCACACCATAGGAAAAAAAAAAAGATGGGAGGACACAGAAAATACTGTTAGTGTAACATGCAACACAATAGAAGTTCTAACATATGTTTCTGGATTCCAAAAAGGAAAAGAGAGAAATAATGGGGTAGAAATAATATTACTGGCCAAAATACACTAGCCAAAAATACTTTATACTTGACAGAAGACTCAAACTAAATAGGGTGATTACAAAGAAACCCTACTCAGGCACACTGTAGTTAACTTGCTAAAGATTAAAAACAGAGATAAATCTTAAGAGGCACGTTATTACTTTAAGGAAACGACCCAAAGACTGACAAATTGAAGAGATGAAACATACATGATCTAAATGTGTTTTGAATATAGTTTGAATAGATGGGATTAAAAGCATATTAGACATTGCAGAAGAAGAGATCAGTAGACTCAAAGCCATAAGATGACATATTAGCGGAATGTTTTTCTTTTTTTTTTTAAGATTTTATTTATGTATTTGACAGACAGAGATCACAAGTAGGCAGAGAGGCAGGCAGAGAGAGAGGGAAGTAGGCTCCCTGTTGAGCAGAGAGCCCGATGTGGGGCTCGATCCCAGGACGCTGGGATCATGACCTGAGACGAATGCAGAGGCTTTAACCCACTGAGCCACCCAGGTGCCCCTTCAGCAGAATGTTTCTGAAACGAAGCACAGAGAGAAAAAAAGAAGCACACCAAAAACATAAGAGAACCAGCGACCTATGAGAGGCTATCAAGTGCTCTAACATCCTTGTAGTGGAAATCCTGAAAGAGAGGGGAAAGTGAAAAAATAGTGATCCCAAATTTTCCAAATCTGACAAAAACTAGAAACCCAGAAATCCAAGGATCTCAGCACTCATCACAAAATGACAGTGAGGTCCATTATAATCAAGTTGCTGAAAATCTGTGACAGTGAGAAAATCTTAAAAGAAACTAGAGCAGAAAAAGGACATTACATACAGAGAGATAAAATTATCACAGCCTTACTGTCAGAGACTACACAAGCCAGAAGACAATAGAACATAATTTTTTAAGTTGTGAGTAAAAAAGATACTATCCAGGGGTGCCTGGGTGGCTCCTTGGGTGGGTTAAAGCCTCTGCCTTCTGTGTGGGTCATGATCTCAGGGTCCTGGGATCGAGCCCTGCATCAGGGTCTCTGCTCAGCAGGGACCCTGCTTCCTTGTCTCTCTGCCTGCCTCTCTCCTTACTTGTGATCTCTCTGTCAAATAAATAAATAAAAATCTTAAAAAACACACACACACACACTTAAAAAAAAAAGATACTATCCAACCTAAATCTTTAAGCTTAGAGAAAATATCTTAAAAAGGAAGGTGAAACAAAAACTTTTTGATACACACGAAAGTGAAGGAACTTTATCATTAGTCAGCCTGCACTCTAACAAATGTTAAAGTTTTTCAGGCACAAGGAACATGACGGCAGATAGAAATTTGGACCTACACAAAGGAATAAATAGAATCTGAAATGGAAAATATGTGGTTAAATATAAAATATATTTTATGTATTTTATAATATAAAATATATTTTTGACATTTAAAATTTTGTTTAACAGACAATTAACTATTTAAATAAAAAAGAATAAAATGTATTGTGGGGCTTATAACATGTAGAAATGAAATGTATAATGACACAAACTATTAGAGGGGAAAATGGGACTATACTATTTTAAGTTTCTAATTTTTACACAATGTGATATAATGTTATTTGAAGGAAAACTGTTATAAGTTAAAGATCCATATTTTAAACCTTAGATCAAGTGTTGGCAAAATTTTCCTGTAAAGGGCCAAATAGTGAATATCTTAGATGTCAAAGTTCACAGCCTCTGCTGCAACTCCCCTGTTGTCATAGAAAAGCAGCCATAGGAGCACCTGGGTGGCTCTGTGGGTTAAAGCCTCTGCCTTCGGCTCAGGTCATGATTCCAGGGTCCTGGGATTGAGCCCCACATCGGGCTCTCTGCTTAGCAGGGAGCCTGCTTCCTCCCCTCTCTCTCTCTGCCTGCCTCTCTGCCTACTTGTGATCTCTGTCTGTCAAATAAATAAATAAAAAGCTTAAAAAAAAAAAGCAGCCATAGACAATATGTAAATGAGTGAACATAGCTGTCTTCCAATAAAACTTTACTTGTGGACTCTGAAATCTGAATTTCAAACCATTTTCATGTATCATAAAATATTATTCTTCTTTTGAATTTTTCAACCTTCGAAAAATGTTAAAACTGTTCTTGACAAACCTCCCAGGCAGAAGAGGCTAATTTATGAGATACTCTGTTCTCAAAGTTCTCATAACTTATAACTGTTCTCTGCTCTCATAACTCCCCATTCCTTACATGTGGGTGGGCATGGTGACTTCCCTCCAAACAGTCCAGTATGGAAAAGGATGAAAGGTTAATGTTAGAGAATCAGCCAGATGATCGAGCTTCACATAAACAATGATAAGTCATGTTGATAGTATGTACTCGTGATGTGATTAAAATGACACTTCACCTGTGTGATCTTCCTTAAAAAAAACCATAACCCTAGTCAAAGCATGAGAAAAACATTAGGCAAATCCAAATAAAGGGACATTGTACAAAATATCTGACCAGTACTCTTCAATATTGTCCAAGTCATAAAAAAATGAATGAATGAAAAAGAGAAGGGAGAAAGAAAGAAGAGAAAAAAGAAAAAGGAGGGTCTGAGAAACTCTCACAACCCAGAGGAGCCTGAGAAAACATGATTAAATGTAGTGTGGCATCTTGGATTGGATCCTGAGCCAACAACAGGACTTTAGGTAAAAACTGAGGAAACCTCCCAAGTAATCATTGGTGGATGAGTGGGTAAACAACATGTAGAATATACATACCATGGATATTAATCAAGCTTTAAAAGGAAGGATATTTGGAAACGGCTACAACATGGATGGAGCTGGAGGACATTAGGCTAAGTGAGATGAGCTGGTCATGAAAACATAGATGCTACGTGATTCCACTTACATAAGGCATCTAGAGTAGTCAAATTCATAAAAATAGAAAGCAAAACAGTGATTGCCGGGAGATGGAAGAGGGAGAAATGGAGAGATGTTGTTTAATGGGTATAAAGTTTCAGTTTTGCAAGATGAAAAGACTTCTGGAGATTGGTTGCACAATGATGTGAGTATATTAACATTACTGAACAATTAAAAATGGCTAAGATGGTAAATTTTTTGTGATGTGCATTCTATCACAATTTTTTAGGATTTATTTATTTATTTTAGAGACTGTGTGTGTGCGCGCGCGCATGTGGCGCGCGCCCACGCGAGCGGGGGTGGGGGCAGAGGGAGAAGGAGAGAGAGAATCCCAAGCCCACTCCTCCCTGAGCTCGAGCCCCAATCAGAGCTCGATCCCACAACCCAGAGATCATGACCTGAGCCAAAATCAAGAGTCAGACGCTTGGGGCGCCTGGGTGGCTCAGTGGGTTAAAGCCTCTGCCTTCGGCTCAGGTCATGGTCCCAGTGTCCTAGGATCTAGCCCCACATGGAGCCCCACATGGAGCCCCACATGGAACCCCACATCGAGCCCCACATGGAGCCCCACATCGAGCCCCACATCGGGCTCTCTGCTCAGCAGGGAACCTGCCTCCTCCTCTCTCTCTCTGCCTGCCTCTCTGCCTACTTGTGATCTCTATCTGTCAAATAAATAAATAAAATCTTAAAAAAAAAAAAAAGAGTCAGACGCTTAACCAACTGAGCCACCCAGGTGCCCTTATTTTAATCACAATTTTTAAAAACTGAGAAAATCTCAAAGTGTGGACCTTAGTTAATAATAAAGTATCATTATTGGTTCATTAACTGTGACATATGGAGCATACTATAACATAAGGTGCTAATAATAGAGAAGACTGACCACAGGACATATGGAAAAGCCACACTTTCTTCACAATTTTCTATACCTCTAAAACTGTTCTGTAAAATAAAGTTTGTTATTAAAAAGCATTCTTATTTCATGGGCCATAAAAAAGAGGCCATGGACTGACCCCTGCACTAAAACAACCACTAAACATATTTAAATGCTATATGGATATTAAGGCATTAGTAAAGATCAAAGTAATATTTTAAAACAATCAATTTTTAAAAAGGCAAGAAAAGAAGAGAAAAGAAAGAAAACATGAGATGTGGAGAAAACAAATAACAATGGATGGGGCTAGAGGGTATTATGCTAAATGAAATAAGTCAATCAGAGAAAGACAATTATCATATGGCTTCACTCATATGTAGAATTTAAGAAACAAAACAGGATAATAGGAGAAGGGAGGGAAAAATAAAATAAGATGAAATCAGAGAAGCAGATAAACCAAGAGACTCTTGACTTTAGGAAATAAACTGAGGGTTGTTGGAGGGGAGGTAGGTGGGGTAAGGGGTAATTGGGTGATGGGCATTAAGGGGGACACGTGATATAATGAGCACTGGGTGTTACATGCAACAGATGTATCACTGAAATTTACCTCTGAAACTACTAATACACTATATATTAGTTGAATTTAAATAAAATAAAAATTTTTAAAAAGAAATAGCAAGATGGTAGATTTAGACCGAACCATATGATTATTACATCACTGTAAATGATCTGAATACTCCAAGACAGATTATCAGATTGAATCTGTAAAAATGAAGCCCCTACTATAGGCTCTCTTTAAAACATAAGACTGACATCTTAAAAAAAAAAAAAAAAAAAAAAAAAGACTGACACCTAATATTTCCACAGAAAGGATGGAAATGAGAAAGCAATGAAATGACATATTTGAAACACTGCAAAATAACAGGCAAACAAGTGAAAATCTCCTTAAAAGATAAAAATGATTCCCACCTGGCATGTGAGAAGCTTGGAAGTCATAATCCCATCCTAAAAACAACTAAAATGCTGAAGAAATGAAAAAACCAACAGTTCTTCTCAGATCCATAACAGGGAAAACTCCTGTTCCAGTACTGTAGAGACAGATAGACAGATACTGAGACAAACTACCTGAGCATAAATTTCTGCAGGAACCAGTGCCAAGGTAGGAAAACAGGATGAATTTCAGGAGGCTCAGTGTGGAAATCCTGAAAGCTACAAATTTCAGAGGGACCCAGGTATAGAGGAGCCCTACACTTCTGTGAATTTTACTTCCAAGAACTCCAAAAGGGTTTAATCAGAGAAAAACCCCCTCATGCTTCCAGGAGGGAGAAGAGGAAAGAAATCACTGTGAAATATCTTGTGTACAGTAAAAGGATAATAAAGGAATATGATGAAAAACTCTATGCCCACAAATCTGACAATCTAGATGAAACAGACCAATTTCTTGAAAGACACAATCTGCCAAAACTTATAAAAGGAAAAACAGACAATTTGAATGGGCATATATCTGTTAAAGAAATTGAACTGATAATTCATAACCTTCCCAAACAAAAAGCACCAGGCCCAGATGGACTCTCTGGTGAATTCTACCAAGAATTTAAGGAAGAAATTACACCCATTCTCTACAATATCTTCCAGAACACAGAAGCAGATGTATTACTTTCTATCTCATTCCATGAGGCCAGCATTATCCTAATAACAAAACCAGACAAATACAGTACAAGAAAAGAAATCTATAAACCAACATCTCTCATGTACATAGATGCAAAAATTTTCAACAAAATATTAGCAAATCAAATCCAACAATATATGAAAAGAATTATATAACACAACCAAATGGGATTTATCCCAAGTAAGGGATAAGGCTGGCTGAATATTTGAAAATCAATTAATGTAATCCATAATATCGATGAGCTAAAGAATAAAAATCACATAATCATCAATAGATATAGAAAAAACATTAAACAAAATCTAACCCATTCATGAGAGCAAACTAGAAATAGAGGAAATCATCTTCCCTTAGCAATTATAGAAAAGCTGAAGGAAAAAAAAAGTGAGCAAAGATATATATATATCAGTGTAGTCAATAACTTCAGGTTCATGTGCATAGAACGATTACCAAAATTGACCTTATACTAGGTCACACAGAAAGTCTTGGAAAATGTCAAAGAATGGAAATATACAGAGTATGATCTCAGACAACCATGGAATTGGGCTAGCAATCAATAACAAAAGGATTACTTGAAAATCTCCAAATGTTTCAATATTAAGCAACACATTTCTAAATAACCAGTTACTTAAAGAAAAATTATGCTTGCTATCAGAAAATATTTTAAATAAATAATGACAAAATATATTAAACTTGGGATGTAGCTAAAACGGTTCTTAGAGGGAAATTTATGGACATACATAGAAAGGAAGAAAGTCTGAGAAGTCATTTAAAATAACAAAATAAACCCCCTAGCAAAACAAACCTATTAAAACAGAAGGGAGAAATAATAAATACCAAGAATGACTATGAAAGAAAGAAAGGGCACCAATTATCACCATCAAAAGTAAAAGATCATCACTATAAATCTCACAGGCAATTAAAATATTATGAGGATATTTTAATGACCCTATGCCAATAAACTTGAAAATTTTGATGAAATGTGCAAATTCATTGAAAAGCATGACTTACCAGTCTTACAGAAGACAACATAAAGAATAGTCCTATGTCTATTAGAAATATTTGCCAGTAATTAAATATTTTCCTACAATGAAAATTGTAGGTCCAGTAAGGCTTCACTGGTCAATTTTTCCAAACATTAAAGAAAGAAATTACACTAGTTTTACACAAACTCTTACAGAGGACAGAGACAGAGAGAGATAGAGAGAACTTCCTAACTTTTTGGATAAGGGTGACATAATCTTGATATTAAAATCCACCTAGGACATTACCAAAAGGGTAACTACAGAATAATATCTGTTAAAATATGGATATAAATTCTAAACAAAATAATAACAATCAAATCCAGTGTTATATGAACATGATAATGCATCATGACAAATCTGAGTTCATTCCAGGAATGTGAGGTAGCCTCTACCTTTGAAAATCTGTTACATAATTTACTACATTAAAAGTATAAAGGAGTGGGGCGCCTGGGTGGCTCAGTGGGTTAAAGCCTCTGCCCCAGGGTGCTGGGATCGAGCCCCACATCGGGCTCTCTGCTCAGCAGGGAGCCTGCTTCCTCCTCTCGCTCTCTCTGCCTGCCTCTCTGCCTACTTGTGATCTCTATCTATCAAATAAAAAAAAAGTATAAAGGAGTAAAGTCATATTTCAATAGATGTGAAAAAATTCAATAAAAATTCAACATTTATTCATGAAAAAATTTCATAGCAAACTAGGAATAAAAGGGAATATTGTTAATCTGATAATATCAAACAAAAAAGCTATAACAAATAAAGCATTTAATGGTAAAGTATTAGAAGCTATCATTTTGACACTGGAACAAAGGAGGATGTCTTCCACCATCACTTCTATTTAATTCTGTGGGAAATCCCAGCCACTGCAATTAGACAAGAAAAATAAATAAGATGTGAGATTTGAGAAGGGGAAAAAAAACTGTAGTCATTTGTTGATGGCCTGATTATGTATGTTGAGAATCTTAAAAAATCTATAGGTATGCTAGAAGAAAGAATAAATTTAGCAAGGTTACTAGAAACAAGATCAACACACAAAACCAACTGTATTTTTATAAGCTGACAATAAGCAATTAGAAAATTAAAAAAGATTTCACTGACAATAGCATTTTTTAATTAAAAAACCCTAAATACATAGGAACAAAATCTGACAAAATATGTTTATAATCTACAGAGTATTACTGAGAGGAAAAGAGACTATTTATTAATTTATGTATTTATTATTTTAAGTAGGCTCTACACCCCATATGGAGCTCAACATAGGGCTTGAACTCACAACCCTGAGATCGAGACCTGAGCTGAGATCAAGAGTTGGATGCTTAACTGAGCCACTCAGGCACCCCGAAAAGAGACTTTGTAAAAAAGAAATAGGGATATACTATGTTCATTAATAGTGTCAATATTGTAAAGTGGTCAGTTCTTCCCTCAATTGGCTAACAGATTCAATTCAACCTTAATAAAACCTAATACACTGCTGGTTACAATTAAAAATGGTGAAACGTCTTTGGAAAACAGTTGGGTAGAAACCATTGGTCAGTTTCTACAAAGGACACATATAACATTGCTATGTGATCCAGCAATTCCAATCTTAGGTATATGCCCAAGAGAAATGAAAACATGCCCACACAAGGACACCTGGGTGGCTCAGACGTTTAAGCATCTGCCTTCAGTTTAGGTCATGATCCCGGGGTGCTGGGATCAAGTCCTGCATTGGGCTCCTTTCTCAGTGGGAGCCTGCTTTTCCTTCTGCCTGCTCTGCCTGCTGCTCTCCCTGCTTGTGCTCTCTCTCTGACAAATCAGTAAGTAAAATCTTAAAAACAAAACCAAACTCTGTCCACACAAAAACTTGCACATGACTGTTCACAGTGGCATAATTATTAAATGCTCAAATATGGAAACAGCCCAAATGACCATCAACTAATGAATAGATAAATAAAATGTGCTAAATCTGTACAATGAAATATTATTCAGCCATAAAAAAGAGTGAAATACTGACACATGCTACAACATGGATGAACTTTGTAAACATTACACTAAGTGAAAGAAGCAAGTCATAAAAGACCACATATTTCATGATCCCATTTATGTGAAAAGTCCAGAATAGGCAAATTGATAAAGACAGAAAATGGAATTAATGATTGCCTAGGGTTGGAGTGGGAAGGAGTGATTGCTAATGGGCATTGAGTTTTCTCGAAGGGTGACGAAAATGCTCTAAAATTTATTGTGCAAATGTTTGCACAACTCTGTGAATGTAATAAAACCCACTGAATTTATCCACTTATTTGAGTGGATGATTTGTATGGCATGTGAATTAAATTTCAAAGCTATTAGTTTTTTTAAAAACTCAATGAAATATTTCTGAAGGGTTTTTTGGAGGAAAGTGATAAGCTGATCCTAAAATTTACATAGAAATTCAAAAAGCAAAAGATAACAAAGATGGTCTTAAAGAAGTATGGAGTTGGGGCAGCTCGGTGGCTCAACCAGTTAAGTGTCAGCCCATGGCTCAGGTCATGTTCCTGGGATCAAGCTCCACATTGGGCCCCCTGCTCAGTAGGGAGTCTGCTTCTCCCTCTCTCTGTGCCTCTCTGCCTACCGTGATCTCTGTCTGTCAAATAAATAAATAAATAAAATCTTAAAAAAAAAAAGAACTATGAAGGTGAAGGACATAAACTAGCTGCTAGGAAAACTTATTTCAAAGCTACAAAAATTAAAACAATAAGACGGTTAAAACTTATAGATAAATAGATTGATAAAAATACAATGGAGTGTCCAGAAGCAGATCCACACTTATAAGGTCCAATGATATGATATGGGAAAAGAATGATCTTTTCGATAAATGGTACTGGATAAATTTATTATCCATTTGGGGGAAAAAAAAAACTTTGATTCTTACCTCAAACTATAAAGAAAATCCATCCTATGGGGCGCTTGGGTGGCTCAGTGGGTTAAAGCCTCTGCCTTTGGTGCAGGTCATGATCTCAGGGTCTTGGGATCGAGCCCTGCATTGGCTCTCTGCTCAGCGAGGAGCCTGCTTCCTCCTCTCTCTCTCTCTCTCTCTGCCTGCCTCTCTGCCTACTTGTGATCTCTGTCTGTCAAATAAATAAATAAAGTCTTTAAAAAAAAGAAAAAAGAAAAATTCATCCTAGGTCTATCATTAATACAAATGGAAAGGACAATAGAAATATACCTTTGCAATATGAAGGAAAACCATTTGTCTCATGGAACTATATACCCAATAAAATTATCAGTTGAGTGTGAGGGTAGATTAAAGACATTTTCAGATATTCAAAGTTTCAGAAATTATATCTCCATTGCACACCTTCTCTAGAACCTGTTGGAGGATGTACTCCTAAAAACAAGAGAATAAGACAAGAAACAGGAAGATATGGCCTTCTGGAAATGAGGGGATCAGATGTAGGAGAGAAGAAAAGAAAACCCTAAGGAAGGTTCATGGGGGTTCATGAGGGTTATAGAGACATGGGATTGGGATGGATCCATGGTCTGCAGGAGAGATTGCTTCAAGAAAAGGAAACTGACAGAATACGTCATGTGTCCAAACGTTTTAGCAAGGGATTTGGACAAGTGGGGTTGAAATAGTGGTCGTTAATTAGAAAACTAAATGAACACCAGCAGCAACAACAAAAAGACAACTACTAACTCTAGAATAAAGAGCAAAAGTGATTATAGTACAGCATACAGTGCAGACGTGAATAACAATTACATAGTCATAATAGGATAAGTACAGAAAACTGGTCTAACCCACACCATCATATAACCACATTGACAGGTTGGGTGGGACTGGAAGTGTGATCAAGTGTGGTAGAGGCAAGGAATTAAAAAGAATTAAATCCTCATCTTCCATACTGGAAGTCAAAAGAGAACGGCCACAACTGAAAAATCAAGAATTGGCAACAAAGGCTTGTTATTTAGAGATAATTTCTCTCTCAAAAAAATAAAATCAGTTGATTAAATGGAAAATCATGACTTGGGGAAGCAAGAAATAAGTATGAAGGGATCTGGGACTGCTATTTTTCTTTACATGCCCTGTAAGCTCTTTGCCTCTTAAACCATGTGCATATATATCCTTGGCAAAACTTAAAACTACATCTAAAAAAACCAAATGTGCACAGTAAAAGAAAAAGAAAGCTTCTAGAAGAAAACAGTGGAGAATAGCAAAAGAAAATAAACCCATTGTTTTATAATTAGGCAAAGAATTCTTAAATAACACACATAGCTAACCATAAAGAAAAGATTGTATCTTTGTAAAATCAAAGACTTAAATTTATTAAAAGACATGATTGAGTGAAAAGAGAAGCCACAGAGTGAAAGATATTTTCAATATATGTATCTGTCAAAGATCTTGTATCCAGAATATATTAAAATTATCCTATAAAATAAGAGAAAAAGACAATTTCATTTTTTTAAATGGGAAGGACAACATACTTTTCATAAAAGAAGGTATACAGATAGCTAATATATACCCCTAAAGGCATTCAACAGAGTTATTAGAGAAATGCAAATTAATACCACAAGGAAATACCACTACACATTCACCAGAACGACTAAAATTTAAAAGACTGATAATACTAAGTGTTGGTAAAGATGGGGCCAATGGAACTCTCACATTGCTGGGACAAGGTAAATTTGTCCCACACTTTACAAAAATCCTGGCAATAACTATGAAAACTGAGCATATGCTTTCATTATAATTCAGTAATTCCATCCTCAAATATGTATCCAATAGAAATGCACACATGTATGCACCAAAAGGGCATTGCAGGGTTGAGTTTAGCCTCATTACTCCAAATGGTAAAAAAACTAGAAAGAAACCAAGTAACCATCAGTAATGGAATGGGTAGATAAATAGTGTAATATTCATTTAATGGAATACTATACAGTAATGCCAAAGAACCATCTACTGCAATGCGCAAAAACATGGACAAATCTCACAAACATAACATTGAGTCAGTGAAGTTAGTCACAAACAAAAGAATAAACTATGCATCTCATTTACATAATGTTTAAAAATAAGCAAAATTATTCCATAGTGCTAGAAGTTAGTTACCTTGGGGAGAGCAATAATCAGATGGTGTATGAGGGAGACTTTTAGGATGTTGGCAAAACTCCACTTTGTAAAAGCTCATGAAGTATGCTCTTAAGATTTGTGCACTTTATTTATTTGAGAGAGAGAGAGAGAGTGTGTGTGTTCGAGTGCGACTGAGAGGTGGGGGAAGGGCCAGAGGGTGAGGGAGAGGAGAGAGAGAGGATCTCAGGTAGGCTTCACACTCAGTGTGGAGCCCAATGCAGGGCTCGATCTCACGACCCTGAGATCTTGACCTGAGCCGAAATCAAGAGTTGGATGTTTAACCCACTGAGCCACCCAGGTGCCCCAAGATTTGTGCACTTAAAAAAAAAAAAAGATTTTATTTATTTATTTGAGTGAGAGAGAGAGTACAAGCAGGAGGAGAGAGAGAAGTAGACTCCCTGCTGAGCAGAAAGCCTGACATGGGGGTCCATCCCAGGACCCTAGGATCATGACCTGAGCAAGAAACAGACACTTAACGAACTAAGCCACCAGGTGCCCAGATTTCTGCACTTTAAAGTAAGTATGCTATACCTCAGTTTTTAAAATTCCTCTTCCTGTCTCTTTCCCCTTCCATCTTTCCCTTATTTTCCTTTCCTTTCCTTCCTTTCCTTTGCTTTCCCTTCTCTACCTGAACAATTTAGCCCTAAAATCATTAAGTAGGACAGAGCAAAGTAGGTGCCAGTGGTTGTGTTGGTGGAAGCCACAGTGGTCCAGAGGAAGGTTTCAGAGCCAGAGGAGGGAGATGAGGTCATCCACCTCAGGGAGGGGGTGGCTGGCATGGGCAGTCAATCTGAAAAGGGTGATAGGGGTCCATGCATTGGAATGGTTCCATCCAGTTTATTAGAGCCTGGGTGAGGAGGGCATCCCTGTGTGGGGATGACCTGGCATTGGGAAGCCACAGTCATGGTATGTTTAAGAAGTATTCCATGTATATGGGGTGGCTATGTGGGGGTGTCAGACTAAGAAAAGTAAGGAAGGCATCCACAGAGGGGGGTAACCAAGTGTGAGGAGTCAGCCTGAGTGGCATGGGAAAGGCATTTCTGCAGAGAGGTACCTGGAATGAGATAACAGAGCCCAGTGCAGAGAGTGGATGTGATCCACATGAGGACAAAGTGGCAGCAGAAATGGGGATTGGTTACAAACAGGGGACTAGATCAAAGAAGTAAATATACTAAAGACAATGGAAGCCAGGTTTTTTGTTGGAGGACATTACATGTAAGCAAAAGGAGAAAGCTAGAATGAACCCTGTGGAGGGTATCTGAATCAATCTATAGTTTTCAATGTATAAAAATAAACAAATAAATACATGTAGATGGGAATATGTCTCGGTGTATGTATTCCCTAATTCTGTCCTTTGAGAGGGGTTGGGAGCAGTGACATTCCAAAAGCAATGAGCATTTAGCACCTACATCTTGGCTTCTAAGTACCCCTTTCCACTAAAAGGAACCAGAAGTCTTTGAAGAAATGGCTGGCTCCAGGCCCAGGGCAGGGAAAATACAAAATGAGCCTGGGACATCTTATACCACAAAGGAAGGAATTGTTGAAAGAACAATAGGAACTATATTAGTTTGCCAGAACAAAATACTGCAGGTTAGGGGGCTAGAACAAGAAAAATCTATTTTCTCACTGTTCTGGAAGCTAGAAGTCCAAGGTCAAGGTGCTGGTAGGTTTGGTTTCTCCCAAGGCCTTTCTCCCAGCTTTCAGATGACAGCCTCCTGGTTGTGTCCTCACATGTCCTTTCCTCTGGCCATCTTGGTGTCTCTTTCACCTCCTATAAGGACACCAGTCCTATTGGGTTAGGGGCCCACCCTTTTGACCCCATTTAACCTAATGATCTCCTTACAGGCCCCATCTCCAAATGCAGTCACATGGAGGGTTAGGGCTTCAACAAGAACTTTGGGGGAACATAATTCAGTCCATAACTGGGACAAATCCAAAAGACACAGATGTCAGCTTGAAGAGGTTCTGAATCTGGACAGAATCTGGACAATTTGGACATCAAAAGAAATAATATTAACACTGATATAAATAAATGAAGAAAAGATGAAGATTTCCATTGAGTAGAATAACAGAAGGGATGGTGGAACTAGATAGTCACTATTTGGCAACTATCATAATAACAATATTCCAGCCAAGAGAGAGCAATGGCTACTAAAATTAATATCCAAGTTGGATGACAAATGGGAGTTTGCATAGTACTTTACAAAGTACCTCCCCATGAGAAAACATTAAACTAGGAAAAGGGATAACCTTACAATAGATAAACCTGGCAGACAACATCTTAAGCCGTCAAAGTGAGCATCGTCAGTATTGAGAGAAAGGGAAATCATGCATCACCCGATAAGGAGCCGTGAGACCGCAGCATCACTTCTGTGATGCTCCTGTCTGCAAATGCACAACTTGAATCTAAATTGTGATGCTGGATTGGATCTTTTGGCCACAGACAACAATATTGGGACAAATGGTGAAATGTGAATAAATTACAATAATGCATCTCTAATTTCTGTGGTTGCCTCGTGGTTATTTAGGAGAACGTCACTGTTCCCAGGACTTATCCTATTCCGGGGCGATGGGACAAGATGTTGAAAATTTGTTCTCAGACGCTTTAGGGGGAAAAATGTGCTATTCTTGGAACTTCTGTGTAAATTTGAAATTATTTCCAAACAAGAAGAAAAAAACATGGTGACAAAAAAGCTTATAAAAATTATGTGTATGGAAAAAGTATGTGTGTGTATATATGCTAGCAGCCAAGGGGTAGGATATTTTCGACATCTATGGCTTCTTCCTTCCCTTGCATTCATTCCTCTTTCCTCCAGAAATAGCGTCCAGATTTTATTTGGGGGAGCTGCCCCTCCCCCACACTTGGTCCATGTGTTGCTGGTGTGGGCACCTGCCCAGGTCATCTAGCATATTTCATTCGCCTGGCCACCGTCATTGGTTTAGGAAGGGCTCAAGTCAGCCCAATATAAGTCAACACTGGGATTTTTTTTCTGAAACTATTGTGAAAGAGACTGTTTTTCTCCTGGGGTTGCTTAACTTTTGGAAAATAAACCTGGGGCTGCTTGAGACCACCCTATGGAGCCGGACTGTCTCAGGGCACAGAGAGCCATTTTAGAGGAAAGGAAAAAGAAGATACAGAGAAACCGAGGCCTCTTGATATCATTTAGCCCATAGACCCAGCTGTATTTGGACTTCTGGGTTCAGTAAGCCAAACATCCTTAATTTTCTGCTTAAGCCACTTTAAGTTAGGCTCTTGGCACTTACCACTAAAAGAATCATGACTAATGTTAGGAATTCCTCATTCAGCTGGGCTGGAGTTCAGGGGGAGGAAGGGAGAGAGAGCTGGAGCTGCCAGCCAGACATGACAGGGCCTCTGGGAATCGGGATTCAGTGGGAGTGTGGGGCCTTCGGGCGCACTTGAAGGTAGTTTGGGAAAAGTGGTGAGCAGGTGGCAGGGAGATAATTGCCAAACAGAAGTCCTTGAGTGACTCTGGGCAAAGCTCGGAGGCTTAAGACTTTATCCCCAATCAACCCCACCTCATAAGAGCTGCCCAGCCCGCAGCCCAGTGGCCACACCCTTGGCACAGCCCTGACTAGAGCCATTTGCAGACTTGGTCCCGCTCCTCACTTCCAACCTCATGGTGACTTTGCTTTGCCTTTCTTCATTCAACCTCCATTTACAATGTGCCTTGTTTCTGGTTTGTGCAATTGAACGTAGGAACAACTCTATGAGGGCAGCGGGGGCCGATGATTCCCACTTTACAGGCTTAGAGAGTAAGTCTCAGAGAGCTAAAGCAACCTGCCCAAAGTCACACAGCCGTTCAGTGGCAGAGCCAGGACGAGGGGACAGGGCTCCTCTCTCCAAGTCCACAGCTCTTTCTAGAGCTCTCGGAACTTTGGAATTTCTGAGCTTGGGCTGAGGGCTGGCAGCTCTACCCTGGGATGCGAGGTGTGACAGAAGACAGAAACTCTCCCGTTGGATTTTGCAACTGCCCTTGAGTGATTGGGGACGGGGGTCTGGCTTTCAGGGGCACATGAACTTTCAGGAGAGGGGAATCAAGTGGGAACAGTGTCAGGGGTCAGGATGCTGACTGGGGCTGGGTAGGCGAACTTCACAGAATACTCAATTCCAGGGGCAGGATGCCCCATGCCTTGTGTTGGGCAGGGCCCTGAGGAGTCAGAAATTGAGAAAGATTAGGTTGGACCCCACAAGGAAGAAGACTGCCAGGTTTATCTATTAGTGGAAGAGATACGTACAAGGGACAGTACACTGAAAACACAAAGGAGATTCATAGTAATTACATATTACCTAACGTATGACATAGGCTTCCTTATGCCAGCTCCTGTTCTAAGTGCTTTAACTTCTCACAGCAACCCTATGAGAAAGATCTATTATTATCCCCATTTCAGGGATGAGGAGACTGAGTCACACCGCTGTTAAAGGAGAGGCTAGGGTTGGGACTGGAAGTCTGAGCCCAAGCACTCTAGAGCTCCACGGTTCAGCTCCTACCAAATTCACTGAACATCTACCGCATCCCAGGCCCTGGGCTGCTGGCAGAGCCAGAATGGACACGACAGATAGTCCCAATCCTCCCAGAGCTGCTCGGAGCGGGAGGGTGGGATGGGGGAGGGCGGGATGGGGGAGGGCAAACCGCCAGGCAGAGCCTGGGCTCTCTAGGGGAAGTGTGGGTCCTGTGGAAGCCTGATGCGGGCTGGCGGGTCAGGGCCAGCTTCCTGCGGAGCTGATAGCCAGGGTGAGTCTCTGAAGGATGAGAAAGGAAGCCAGTAGGTGGAGAGGAGAATGCTCCAGGCAGAGGAGGGGCAGGAGGCAAGAAGGCCTCAAATCGCCCCTGGAGCCCCGGAGGGTGGGCAAGGTCACCGGGGCTCCCGCGGTGCGAGGCTCCTGGACCTCACCGCGAAGGGAGCCCTGTGAGCAGAGGGGCCCTGGGCACGCTGCCTCTTTCCGAAATGCAAGCCGGACACAGCGGGGACAGGCAGGACGGCCCCCGGATTGTAGAGACATGGAAGAAAATGAGTCTACAGAAGTGACTGGACACAGTGATTGGCTAGAGCAGGGTGGGTGATGGAAGCGTGTGTGTGTGTGTGTGTGTGTGTGTGTGTGTGTGTGTGTGTGTGTGTAATGGGCCAAGGGAGCCCTCTAGGCACAAGATTCAAACCAAGGAAAGCTGGGCCCGGTGGGGCCAGGGGGAGCTCACCCGGAGGGGGCCATGCCCCCAGGGGTGTCGGGGTCCAGGTGAGCTCATTCTCCGGCCCTCCGGGCCCAGGAAGGGACCGCGGGGAGTTGAGAGGGATCTAGGTGGGCCGGATGGGGGTGGGGCGCTGGAGACCCAGGCGGCAGGATCCAGGCGGGAGTTGGTGGGGAATCCAGCTGGACAGGACGCAGGCAGAGGGAATCCGGGCGGGGGCGGGTGGGGAGGAGGGGATGGGACACGGGCTGGAGGGATGCGGTGGAGGAGGGGGCAACGCCCAGGGGCCGGCACGTTTGGAGCCCGGAGCTGTAGGCGCGGGAGCCAGGGAGGCTGGGCCCCAGGGGAAGCGAGGACTAGGGCCTTGCCCAGGCGAAGGGGGTCACTGCCGGGGCAGGGGGACGGCGGCGGGGTGGGGGGCGCAGAGCGGGGAGGAAAGAGCAGGCGTGCGCCCAGAAGACCACCCAGGCCTGTTGGAGAAGGGCGGGAGCAGGGAGAGGAGTAGGAGGCTGCTGCGAGCACTCGAGGATTCGAGGTTTCGAGGTTTGGAGGAGGAGGATTAGTAGAGGTAGAGGTGGCCGGCCAGGGCCAAGGAGAGCGCTGTGCGGATCCGAGCCCAAGGATCCAGATTTTAGGGGAGAAGAACCCGGAACCCAAGAGATGTAGGTCTGGGGGTGGGGTGTTAAAAGCCCGCCCTTGGCTGTCAAACCTCAATTTGAGACCAGTGTTGCCACTCCCTAGCAATGCAACCCAGGGCAAGTTACCTAACCTCTCTGAGCCTCAGTTTCTTTGTAAAGTGGAGCTAAGGATCTATCTATCTTACAGAGCTGTTGTAAAGGTTGGAGCGACATAAGCAAAGGGGCCTGGTACTCAGTAAGTCCCAAGTAAACCGTAGCCATGTTTAGGATTTAGTTAGGTGGTTTTGCAAGGAAGAGCCTTTTGGGGAGCATAACAAGTCATAGGTTCTTGTCCTCACTCCTCCCTCACAAGGTGGGTGGCTTTGCGGGGAAAGCTCCCCAGGGCTTCTGGGTTCTCCTCTGTAAAATGGGAACACTGGTACCTCCCACCTTGAACTTGGAGTGGAGTAGATGGGACATTGTATGAGCGTGAGCTCGTGACCCAGCAGGAGAGGCGAGGATGGTCAGTCCAGCTGGCCCGTGGGTCTGAGCTGGATAAGCCGGGATGCCAGGTCTTAGGAGCCTCCTGCCTTTGCTTTAGGGATTTCTTTATCTACCCTGGAATGTGCCGGCAATCTTAGGCAACTTGGAAGAATGTTTCTCACACTCTTACATCAGCAATCCCCTAATAGGCATTGAGCTCACACACCAACCACCACATTTAAGCAAATTTTAAAAGAACATGGTGTTTCTAAAATAGTAAAAAAATGCAGCTTTGTACAAGTAATATGAAAGATAACTGTTTTGTATCCTGAGAGGGATGATACCTTCTGAAAATCTCCGCCCCGGTGTCTATGCCCTGAGACAAGAGGTCATAAGGGTTTTCACATCCTGTCAGTTTCTTTTCTTACTCCTTATTTGTACTAAATTAGAAAATCCTAAGCCACAATTACAGGTTATTAGAAATGGCAGCAAATGTTTGGTGGCTGTCAGATGGTTGTGGATTCGGACCAAAGAAGAATCCAGAAATCACGGTGCTGTTTCTCCCTGCAGACTCTTTTCCACTCTTCCAGACACTAGGTCAATAGGGACAAACCTTCTAAAAGTTAGAAGATTATTTCACTTAGAGAGAGAGAGTGGCAGACACAGTTGTAATCCTCTCCTTGGTTGAATTTGACTCTAGAAAGAATTCTTTAAGTTTGATGTAATATTTGGATGTGGTTTTATATTAATCTTAATAATATGGCATTGATTCCATTCTGCGCAGAAACAGAAATCACCCAGTTTTGAGACATAATGGAGCAGTCGCAACGCAGTTTGGTTTTAAGTAATTTGGCTAAGTTGATGCCCAACAGTAAACATTGTAATAGTCTGGTTATGTCTGGGCAATACAGACATTGAGCAGAGTGCCATATTAAGATCTTAGAATGGGTCTTAAGTGCCACTATTGGCTGTTCATTACAGAGATCCAAAATAACAGTGGCTTAAACAAGAAAGAAATCAATTTCTCTTCTGGATGGTATTCCTGAGATAGGTGGTCTAGGTGTAGAAGATGGTTCTTCCCTCGATTAGTTTGTCCAGAGATACAGGCTTCTTCTATCTTACTGTTCTGCTACCCTTAGGTCTTGCCCTCACTGGCATGCTTCAAGGTGGCTCACCATGACATGAGATTCCAAGCAGGAACTGAAGGAAAGTGGAGTGGAAAGGCATGCCCACTCCCTATGAAGACCTGCAAGTCATACTTCAGCTCACATCCCAATGGCCAGGACACTGTCACATGACCACAACTAGCTGAAAGGGATGATGGGAAATGTAGTTTTAATTCTGAGTGGTGATGCATTCTGGTAAAAATTGAGAGAGAAGGGGACAAGGGATATTGGGGGACAATCACTGACATTGCCAAAATGGGGGGGGGGATCGGGAAACAGATAGAAACTGGCTTTCAGGCACAGCCTCTTTCTTCCTTAGAGGGGACCCTTGCTGGTGCTCTCTCAGCAGTGATTGCCAAGCCATCTTTTCTTTCTTCTAGTTTTTGTGGGTTTTTTTTAAGATTTTATCTACTTTTTTGAGAGAAAGAGAGAGAAAACATAAGAGAGAAAGAGGAATCATGAACAGGGGAGAAGAGTAGTGGGAGAAGCAGAGTTCCCACTGAGCAAGGAGCCCCACGTGGGACTTGATCCCAAGACCCTGGGATCACGTCCTGAGCTGAAGGCAGACACTTAACCAACTGAGCCACCTAGGCAACCTCAAACCATCCTTTCAATCCATATCATGATTCATGAAATAATTCATGTAAGCAAAGAATCTTTTTTTCCTGAAGCAGACATTTTTAGTGATAAAACTAAAAGTTATCAAATGCTTTTCTCAGATACACGAACCACACACATCCTAAATATGGTTGGACTCTGCACATTATTGATTTTAAATGGGATTTTTTCCCCCTAAGCTTATTTACTTAAGTAATCTCTACACCCAACGTGGGGCTCGAACTTGTGACCCCAAGATCAGGATCTGCACGCTCTTCCAACTGAGCCAGCCAGGTGCCCCTGCATGTCATTAATTTAAACCCATGTCACACACATGGGCCCATAGGAAGGTTTGAAAAAAAGAGATGATTTGAAACGCTTTCTTAAAATCACCCATCATGGGGCTCAGTGGGTTGAAGCCTCTGCCTTCGGCTCAGGTCATGGTTCTGGGATCCTGGGATCGGACCCCACGTCGGGCTCTCTGCTCGGCGGGGAGCCTGCTTCACCACCCCCTCTCTGCCTGCCTCTCTGCCTACTTGCGATCCTGTCTGTCAAATAAATAAATAAAATCTTTAAAAAAAAATAAAAATAAAATAAAACCACCGATCATGCCACTTGAGACAAGTTCTAAGATCTTTAACAGCTTGCTCAGACGGCAGTATGTTCATCTGTGATAGTCCGAACCTAACCTTAGAGGAGCAGGAATGTTCAATTTTTAATGAGGAGGGTGAGATGGCTGGGTTTATTAAAACCGAATTATTTTCTCATAATGTATGCATCTGCTACTATGTGATGTCCAACACTGTCATTCGATAAAGGATGTTTGCCAAAAGCTGGTTCTGCTTTCTTTCTGGGAAAAATGTGTCATGAATAAACAGTTCTTCCACAAGCTTCTCAGATAACATTACTTGTATCCATGTTTGACTAAGAGGAGTGCAATTTTCAATGCTGCCTGCCTCATTTTGTTTTTCTTCTTGCCTTTAGTGGGGGAGAAAAAAAATCCATCAATTTTGTCCTGGAAAGCTTATTTTACTCTTGTTCTGGAAGGGAAAAAAAAAGAAGAAAGCATTAATGGTTTACCAGAAAGGTCACTGTGCTTTGTTTAAAAATGATGTTAAAATCTTGATGGCTTTATGCCACTATTTGACAAAGTTTCATAACACATAACACACTGGGGATTAAGATGGGCTGGTTACTGGTCCGGCGAAGTTCAGTGTTGAGTTTTCAATATCAAGCTCTGTATTTACACTTTCCTTTCTCATTTGCTTGTGTGAAATCATCACATGTGCCCCGGTTCTTAGAGATTTACATTTTTTTCAAACTAGATTCTTGCTCGCTATTTACTTTTATAACACTGTGCTCACTTGTAGTATTTGGATTACTATTTTCATCACTCTTCTCGAGCCACTTTTGAGCAGTTGACTTATTTGAGTTGAGGATATTATTACACATTACAAAACTAATAACCAAAACCCATAAATGACATGAAAATATATCTCCTGCGACAAACTGCCAAGAAGGATCGACCAAAGGCAAACCTTGCAGCTCATGGCACGATGTTGAAAAATGTGACAGTTATTAAGGACATAATGGGATTGTTGTGAAAATCTTAATCAGTTTTTGCACTTGAATGCTATGAGTAAAATCGTTCCAGCCTTTTTTTTCCTGGAGATCTCCACCACCTGCGGACCACTTGTAGACCTCGAGGGAGCCCCCCCTATTTCCAGCAAAGGTCCATGGACCACACTTAAGGAAAATTTCTATAGCCAGCAAGCCTACTGTCTGAGTCATGAGATGAGGGTAAGGGGTGTCCTGTTACACTGGTCTCTGGCCACCTCCAGCTGGAAGTGAGTGTTCTTGGCTGAGTGACATGGTTCGTGGGAGGAACAGGGATCGACACATCAGCGGACATCCAAGAGAGATCTAGGGCAATGTAATGACCAGAAACCTGGGCAGCTGCATTTGAAGGAGACTCGTGGAAACACGAAGGGTCTGTCAGAACCCAGCTCATGATGGGCAACTCCAATCACGTCATCCCCTGATGTCCCTACTTAGGTACTCTGCCTCGACCAGAGCCCTGTGGCATACAGAAGCTGTTTTTCAAACAGCATATAATCCTCCCATGCAGATGGCCTTTCCCCAAAACTCTAGGGGTCTACACTGTGATTCTCATATTGGGGTGTCAAAGTCTTTTTTGATGTCACAAATACCTCTAACACCATAGGGTCTGCGGGTCCAATGGTGCCAGTGGCCACGCCCGGAACTGTAACAGAGCTCTTTCCTCCTCTGGGTCTCACTCAAATTTGGCAGCCTTTCATGCCACCTGTAAATGGGTCAGAGCCGTATTCCCAAATGCAGAATAGGTTTTCTCCAGCACTAGCAAAGCCCTACAGATGCACTTTCTTATTCACGGTGAGAAGTACAAGAAGCAATTATTTCTCCCTGTCCTTGGAAGGATGTCCACACATGCCCCAGACCTCTAAACCCCTAAAAGGCTTCACCAATGTTAAGAGCTTCTAAACTTTGGTAACTTTTTTTTTTCTACCCATCTCCTGGAATGCACATCTCTTATGAAAGCTCCCACCGCTTCTTGCTCTTCTGGTACACTTAACATGGTGTCAGTTGTAGATTGTCAAATTAGATCAATCTGATATTCTGTAGAATGTCCTGATGATTCAGGTCCCTTCAGACTATGTTGTCACGGAGAGTAGGAGGGTAATACAACCTGGGACAAGACCTCAAATGTGTACCACCATCCCTTCCAAGTGAATGCAGATTGTTTCTGCTGCTCTTGACCGGAAGGGAAAAGAATGCATTTGCTGGACCAGTGGCCACACACCATGCACCCAAGGTGAGCTCCTTAGTTTTACTAAAGCTATCCCATCTGGCCCAGCAGTTGCAATGGGGTTACTTGGTAGTGTCCACTATGGTCCTCCAGCAGCTCCCTGGTGACTTTCTGGTTTTACAGGACATTCCAGCATGTGCACTTCCCTGTGCCTTTCGAACCCTGTCTATCTGCTCCGGCTTTCACTTAGCATGAGACTGACCCACAATTGATCTGGGTCCTAAATCCTATTGCAGAAACTGCTTCTTGGGGCACCTGGCCGGCTTGGTCAGTAGAGCACCTGTCTCTTGATCTCGGGGGTGTGAGTTCAAGCCCTATGTTGGGTGTTAGAGATTACCTAAAAAACAATAAAATCTTAAAAAGATAAAGTCTGCTCTCTTGGGCCACTCCTGGTACTTAAGACCCGTTTTAGGACAGGTATCTGGGAAATGGACTCTGAAATGGAGTTTTATGTGCAGGAATCTGTTGGGGAGTGAATGAACCAGGACTTAACAGAGGGAGGTTGTTAACCGCAACACATTCCAAATAGAAGCATCGGCCGATCCCTCTGGAGCTGAGGCGGCCCTTCAAGTTGGCCCCCTTGAGACAAGGGGTTGGAGCTTTTGTCTCCTCACATCAACCAGTCAGGGGTCCACTGCCTCTGCAGAGGGAGCATGACCTCTGGCGAAGTACATCGCTTTGGCTGACGGTGATTCCTGGAGAGGGCTGGGGAGCCAGCAGCCTCCCATGTTGCTATCCATGGTGGCGGGGATGGGTGTCTTAGTCCTGGAGCAGGTGTCTGGGCAGCACACCCCAGGAGGTGTCTATGGCAGAGGCGGGGCAAGGCAGACTTCAAAGTCCTTCCAGCTGTCAGAGCTTCTTTGAAAGGTAGTGATGGCCCCGTCACTGAAAGTATGTGAGCCTGAGTCTATAATGACCTGTCCAGGGCTTTACAGAACAAAAGCGTGGGCCAAGCAGAGCTTGGCTTCAATGAATGGTTTTCAAATGGGGTTCCGTGACACCTTAAGGGTTTCTTAGAGTTCTTGGGGGCTGCATGGCGATTCGTCTTCAGGTTCATCCAAGCCCTTTCCCTTCATCTCTGTGACCAGAACAGCTCCCCTCTCACCTGATCACATGCTAGGGCTCTGCACAAGGTTTTGTTTGCAGAAAGGTTTTTTGCTGCTAAAAAATAACACTAGGGAGTTCTAGAGAATACCTAATCAGGGCTCCTCAAAGCTATCAAGGTGGGGAAAAAATAAGGAAATACAAAGAAACGGTCATAAGCCAGAGGAGACCAAGGAGACATGAAAACCAAATATGGTGTGACATCCTGGATGGAATCCTGGGACGGAAAAAGGACATTAGTAGAAAAACTAGTGAAATCCCAATAAAGTCTGGAGTTCAGTTATTAGTGATGTACCAATGTTGGCTTCTTAGTTGTGGCAAGTGGACTATGGTGCTGTAGGCTATGAACCCAGAGAGGAACTGGATGAGGGGTGTATGGAAAAATCTATATGTTTCATTTGCAACTCTGCTGTAAATCTGAAATTGTTCCCAGATAAAAAAAGGTTATTTTAAAAAATTGCATTAGGATCCCATCAGACAGATGAGTTCTAAATATTTCCAGAAATGAGAAGAAGGATGGGCTTTGCTGATGCAGGAAGGCTCCCAGGAAGCGGCCGAGCATGGATATTAGGTGGGGTTGGGATGTCAGAATGTTGGTGATGGGGTAGGATTCTTGCCCTCAGATTTCTATGTGAAATGTTGCATATGTTCCTGTCCTTCCTTATCTCCAGCTCCTCCAGGGAAGTAAGGACCCATCTGGGAAGGAGGGAACAGAAGTTGGGCTCACCTGAGTAGACGGGACTATTGAAACATTAAAGTTTGAATAGACTTTGAAGGGAGATGGAGAGGCTGGTTTGCGCTTCAGTCCCTCCGTTCCAGCTAAATATTCTCCAAAGCAGAGAGCCCAAGCTAAGTCCAGGAGAAGCCAGAAGGAGGAGACAAAGGTCCTGCCCCCAGTCTGATGGAGGAAACCCATGTTATGAACTCAAGGAACCCCAGTGTGGTGGGGAAACACAAAGCCTGCCCTCGGGGAGCCTTCAGTCTAAATGAGGTGACATGGTTCCTACCTTTGAGAGCCTCCTGTCTGATGGGAGGGACACAGTCTGAAGGGGGAGGCAGGACACCTTCCAGACATGCCAACTCGTGATGCCTAGGCTGACTTTCAGATATTGGTATTCGGGCTTGAAGAGGAGAGGACTGTGCCCTTTGTAGAAAGAAACCAGTAGGAAAGGTCCTGGGACCGAGGGGATGGGTCCCCTGGATGTGGGCCCTGCTCAGATATGGATATCCACTCTAGGGTGGGTAGGCAAGCCTCTGATCCATTGTCCTCACGAGGTCTGAGGAGCAGCTGATAAGCAGTGAGGGGACAGGGAAGGGCAGGTGAGGGAGAAGGGATAGATACACACAGAGAGGCAGACAGAGAGAGAATCTTCCAGAGATGCCAAGAGAGGAACTGAGATGGAGAGATACAGAAGAGATGTGATCATAAGACCAAAACAGAGGCAGAAGCAGAGAGCCCCTGTCCCACCCACCCCTGCCCCTGCCCGCCCCACCCCAGCCCTGGCCCCCAGCTGACCCAGCCCTGGCCCCCAGCTGGCCTACCCCATTTGCATCTCCCTGCCTCTCTGCTCTCATTCAGGCTTTGGCACTGCCCCAGTGTTTCCCCTCACTAGGTGTCAAATGCAAACTAGAGCCAAAATCCACATGTCCTAGCTGGCTGGGAGGAGGCTCCCTGGGAAGGAAGGAGAGTGAGAGGCGGCACAGCCCCCGTCCACTCTGTGGTGCCGGGCAGGGGCAGGTGGGGGAGGCGGGGAGGACCAGTTCACCTTGGTGTGCAGAGGACCTGGCACGGCACTGGGCACAACTGGGCAGTCCGCAGTGGTTCCTGACTGGCTGAACGAGTTGTACCTGGCCCATCTTAAAGAAAGGCCTAAGGCATGGTGGCGAGAGCCTGGGTTCAAATCTCAGTTTCACAACTCCTAGCTGTGTGACCTTGAGCAGGTTACTTAACCTCTCTGAGCCTGTATCTTCATCCGTAAAATGAGGATAAGAATATTAACAAAACCTGTAGGCGTGCCTGGGTGGCTCAGTTCTTACGTGTCTGCCTTCAGCTCAGGTCATGATCCCAGGGTCCTGGGATCTAGCTCCACATCAGGCTCCCTGCTCGGCGGGATGCCTGCTTCTCTCCCTTCCACTCCCCCTGCTTGTGTTCCCTCTCTCACTGTCTTTCTCTCTGTCAAATTAAATAAATAAAATCTTAAAAAACAAAAACAAACACTGTATCATAGGATTGCTGTGGCCATTCAGTGAGCTCACATGTATCAGCCCTTAGGACAGTGTCCTGCACGCAGAAAACACCAGATAACTCAGCCTGTGGCACATGGGTGCGTCATGGCTGTGATTTTCCTGCACCTCTTCCCTGCGTGTATGTTCAGGGTGGACGTGGTGTGGGCAAGGGATGCTTCTGGACAGCGGTGGGTGGGGAGCAGGGGGTAAGAGCGCTAGCTTCGTGGCCACGCCAGGCAGACTTGGGTTCTGGTTACAGCCTCACCAGGTCCTGGCTGGGGGCAAGGGGCTTCTCCTCACCTACAGAATGGGCATAAGACCTTCCTTGGGGGATTGTCGGCGAGGAGGAGCCAAGCACCACAAGCACAACCGAGGGCCGTCCTTGTTCCCATGTTGTACGTGGTCTGTGGGACATGGCTCTGCGTGTCTGGTGGTTGCATGGATTTGCAAACACGGGAGACATGAGGCAATGGAAAGAAGCCTGATCTGGCGGTCGGGGCACATGTGTTCTCTCCCAGCTCGAAGCAGTGTGCCGCAGGGCAATGCCTCCATCCTTCTGGGTCTCGGGCTCTTCATCTGGACAAGAGAGGTGTTAAGACCGACCTCCCAGAGCTGTCAGAAGGATCAGATGAGATGGTGTGTGAGGTGCCGCCAGCAAACAGAGCTTCTCAAGAGCTTTTCAGCTGCGGCGGGGCGGGTGGACGGTGCGGCTTGTTTCCAACCACCTGACACCGCGATGCTTCCCACGCATGCGCACAAAGGAAACGTGCGTGTTGGTGCAGCCACTTTTTCGGGCAAGGCAGGAGGGCATCCCTTGGCATCCACCCTGGGTCTCTTGGACCTGTCCAGTGGTGGTGGAGCTTGTGGGGCTCTGGAGCCCAGTTGCCTGGGTGTGAATCCCAGCTCAGCCACTTGCCAGCTTTGTGACTCCAGGCAACTGACTTACCCTCTCTGTGCTTCTCTTTCCTCCTCTGAAATTGGAGACACTAGTATCACCCCCCTTGGAGAGCTTTGTGAGGAGGACTCAGTTCAAATGTGTAAAGTGCTTACGGCCCAGCCTGGCACAGATGTTTGTGGTTATCCCCGAGTTGGACTGGGTCGGAGGGGTGCGCTCTGCTGCCCAATTCGCACGACTTTCCTGGCCAACAGATAGCTCATCCCCTGGAACCGTCCTTTCTGAGCTCTGACCAGTTTCCCTTAGGCAGAAGTTCCTCGAAGGGTGCAGCCGGAGGCACAGCAGCCAGCACAAGCGGCTAAAATAATCACATTTACAGGAGGTCCAGGATGTTGGTGGGACCGATGTTTTTGAAAGTGAATGTTAGTGAGTTTCAGGAAAGAGAGGCAGGGGACATGCTTCTGCAGGTCCCCAGCTGGCTGGGCGAGAGCAAGCTTTTCTGATGCCTCCCCCTCTCAGACCCCGTCCCACCCAGAACCTCACAAGGAGGCCACTGACCTGAGGGGACGGTGGGATGGGCTTTGGCAGGGTCAGATCTCCCTTCCCACAGCTCCGGCTTTGCCCTTGCCCGGCCGGTGACCTTGGGAGGAGGAGAACCAGGACTGGGAAAATGGAGAGGGGTGCTGGTGGGGAGTCGGGGTGAGATAGAAATGAGAGAAGAAATGGGGAGCCATCAGAGAGAGGAAAATAGACGTGGGGGGTGTCTGCCAAACTGAAGTAGGCTAAGGGTCTGGGGTACATGTAGATGTATGTGTGAAAGAATGCTTGCTGGAGTGTGAGCGAGTGTGTGTGTGTGTGTGTGTGTGTGTGTGTGTGTGTGCCTGAGCTTCTGTCTGTCTGACCAGGATGAGACAGATCACAGACCCACACCACCGGCAGGGACTTTCTCTGACTGGACTGCTGTTCGGCAGATGGGGAAGCAGCCTCCGGAATGAAATGCCCAGTCCCTGGGCGTGTCGGGAGCAAGACCTTTGCTCTCTAGACAACTAATCCAGGGCTGGGGGGTGGGTGGGGGGAGATAAGGAGGAAGGGGGTCAGGGAGACACGTTTTGGGGGAAAAGGATTGGGAACTCTTCCTAACCCCTGCCCTAGTCCTTGGTCTCCCCTCCAGCCCCCAGCTGGAGTGGGGAGAGGCAGGACAGCGTTGCCCCAGAAGACGGGAGAGGAGGAGGGGCAGGAAACAACCTCAAAGGGTGCAGGGCCCCTGAGCATCGGGCCTCCCCCTTTCCTGCAGACGTGGACTCCCCACCCCAGCTAGCTGGGACGTGTCATCCTTGGAGCCCATGGCAGAAGCTGCGGCCTCTCCAGTTTTCCTACGGACCCGGCCTCAAACGTGGGGAGGGCCCTTCAGAAAGAGGTTTGGGCCCATTCCCAGTTTGGCAAAGCTGAGCCCTAAAAGGGAGTGAGGAGGAGCCCGAGCCCTCACCCCGCCCCGCCTCCCAGAGTTCTGGCCTTCCCCTACCTGTCCCTCCTCAGTTTCCCCACCTGGGCAATGGGAGAAAGGACAGGACATTCTATCTGTGAGAGGTGAAGGGGAATGCGGGGGGAGTTCTCTAAGCAGGCCCTCCCTGGCTCTTGCCTATGGCCTCTCTGCTCCGCGTTCAGAGCCCTCTGCCTGGGGAGGAACACCCTCTGTTCTGAGTTTGGGGGAGGAGGGCAAAGAGGGTCCATAGCCAAGGAAGGGAAGCTGCAACCAGAGCAGACATTCCCCATGACTCACGGGCCGGGAACGCCTTGAGAGGGGGCAGGACAGCCCTCTGCTCAGCTGGGGCAGCCAGAGAAGACCCAGGCCCCGGGGGGGTGGGGTGGGGGAGTAGGGAGACGAGGGGAAGGCAGAAGGTCAAGAAGCAGAGCCCTGGAGAGGCTCAGGGAAGGTCACTGAGAGGTGTCTTAGGGAAGAGCCACCGTGGGCCTCCCTACTTCCATCCTAGCCCCAGGCTGTGTTCCCACTGCCACAGGCACAGTGAAGGCTGGTTGTTACCAGAGACAACCCCCTTCCTCGACCTTCAGGGAACTCCCTTCCTGGAGAATAGCTTGAGAGGAGGAAAATGTTCTGCCCCTACCCCTTCCTGGGACTGAAAATCACACCTTCCTTCCCTAAGGATGCAGGGGGACCACTTTGATGATCTCCATGGAGCCCCCCGCTTTGTTTTTACCCACTCCAACTTCCCTCACTGCCATGTTTCTCCCGTGACCCCAGACCCCTCCATTTGCTGGGCCTCCTCTCTGGAGAGGGGAAACTGAGGCCCAGAGCAGTTTGGAGGTACAGAGCATACAAATGCTCCCTCCCAGGTCTGCCTGACCTGGCAGAGCTTTGGGCTCAGGGTGCCTGTATCCAGTCCCTCCCGCCCCCCCACCCCCAACAGCAGAAGAGGCAGTAAAGCCTTTAGTCTACGTGGCAGACAGATGGGGGCCTGCAAGGGCGGGGAGCTGGGAATGAGGTCAGCGGGTTGGATGGGCCAGGCTGTGGCTGTGAAGGCATCTGGGCTGCAGCAGTCTGGAAGGTAGAGGCCTCCGGGCCAGCCACTCCCAGCCCCAACCCGCCATCCACCCGCCCACCATGGCCTGTCTCCCGGCTCCTGCTCCTCCCCTCCCTGCAGCCCACACTACAGCCAGGCCAGATGGTTCCCATCAAGCCTCTTCCATGTGGCAGTTCCACCCTGCCCAGCAGGCTCCCTTCCCCCTCCAGTGACATGGCTCAGCTGGGAGTTGGGGAACAACTCTCCTGCCCTGTCCTCGCCAGGCCTGGACTGGTATCATGTGGGATCCCTGTACAGGTCGACCCCTCCCCCTCCATCCCCAGTTCCTTTCCTGGCCCCTCCAGCTCTCCAGCAGCCGCCCCCCACTCGGGATCTTGAAGTGTAGCAGGGATCTTGCCTCGGACCCCTCCATCTCAGCTGTGTGACCACAAGCAAGTCAATTCCCTACTCTGAGCTTTAGTTTTCTCATCTGTGCGGGGAGGGTGGGGGAGAGCAGGGCAGAGTGAGCTCAAAGTTTCATTCTACCTGAACATCTGTTGTATCATATTTTTACTTTGAAAGAGTGTGAAGTCCCCAAGTCTAGCAGCCATGGAATGCCAACTTTGGAGGGGTCATCTGGTCTACCTCTTTGCTGGCTCCCAAGCCAAGTTTCCTTGATGGTTTGAGACCCACAGAGCCCACCCACTTTCCTTGCTTCTCCCCATCCCCCCCCCCCAAGGACTCCAGCCTTCTTAGTTGGGCTCTGCTGCCACCGAGGTAGAGGTTTTCTGAGTGAGTCCTTGGCAAAAGGCTTTCAACCATACCCTGCTCAAAAGCGGTCACTGACTCTCTGTGGCGGCCAAATAGATTTTAAATTCTTCTGCCAGAATTCCAGCTTCTAGAAGTTGGCCCCAGCCTAACTTTCCAGCCTTATCTTCCATGTTTCCTCTGCCCAAGGTCTTCTGTCCACCACCTCTATCTCTGTTGGGGTCAGGAGGAGGTTTCTCGGGTTTGGTAGGTGCCCTCCCTCCCATGCCAACCCTGCCTTCAAAATCTGTCACTCACCTCCAAGGCTCAGCTCGAAAGCAGCTCCTCCTAAAACCTGACTTATCTCCTGTTGGCATTCTCTCATCACCTTTGCCTCTCCCTGGAGGCTTCCATTTACCAAGCATGACACAAGCTGGTAAGGTGGTCTCACTACTACCCCATTCCACAGTTTGGGGAAATGAGGATCAGAGAGATGGAGAAACTTACACAAAATCACACAGCCAGTGCTGCCCTGGGTGAGAGATATTTCTGTCTTTCCTTTATTCCCCATCTGGATTCCCCATTTCCTGAGGACCGGAACTGTTGTCCCCAGAGCACTCCTCAGCACAGGGCTGGCCCCAGGACGTCCTCGGTAACCATCCACTGAATAGAATTGACCAGAGTGTTCGCAACAGACACAAAACTCAGGATGTTCTTCCCTACGCAGGGCCTTGCCCAATCTTCCCCCTTCCAGGGTACCACAGCAGCCAGTCTCTCAGAAGACCAGGAATCATCCCTGCTCCACACCGCCACACTCCCACATCCACCTACCCCAGCGCCTCTAAACTCCGCCTCCCAAAGGGCTCCTGATTCCATTCTCTTCTTTATGTCCATCCCCTTCAACCTGGTCCAGACTCCCAACATCTCTCAGCCCTGCAGCGGCTAACTTCTACCAGAGCCCTCCCCAGTGACAATGGGCATCTTCTACAAACACAGACCTGACTTTGTCCCTTCCTGCTTCAGACCTTCTACTGGGGTCCAGAGCTTTAAGGACCTGACTTAACCGTCTGCTATGCCTTCATTGTTTTCTGGCCTTTGGTTCCTGTGCTCCAGTCACTCTGGCTGTCTCTGGATTCCGTGGGCATCTAGAACTTGCCATGCTCCCCTCTGAGCATGTATACCATGACACTCACGGTAAACCCCCACCCTGCCACCTACCCCTTACCTAAGGGGTCCCTAGCTCATCTACCAGCCTCTTCAGGGAAGCCTTACTGGGCCCTCAGGTCCAGACTCCCTGGGAGACATCCCACCAAGAGCTCCATGTTCCTTTTCTTCATGACCTTTACAGCTGCAATGACGTGTTTATTTATGCGACGTCATTCATATCTGTCCCTACCAGACAGAAGCTCCATGAGGGCAGGCACTTACTGCCCAGGTGCCAGTGCAAAGTGCCTGAGAGATAAACATGGTTGAATGACCAATCTGGATCCTTTCTCAGTCCAAGCTGCATTCTGTCTAAAGGTGTGCTCTGCCCAGGACTTGTACCAGTGAGAAGACTGGGAACCCCCATCCCCTACTGAACCCCACCCCCAGAAACTCCAAGATCCCAGGTTTACCAGGAAAAACTGGTGGCCAAGGTAGAACAGGAAGGCACCAGACACCTGTGGCCAAGGCTTCTTTGTTGGGTGGGGGTGGGGGGATGGGGCGAAGGAAGCAGCTGGGCTCTGGACAGGAGCCTCTATCTCACAGAGGCTCCCCTAACCCTTGCTCTTTTTCTTTTCAAATCCAAACTTCAAAGAAGCCTTTGCACCCCCCTCCTAGGCACTTGGACCAGACCTCTGGCGGTGATGTGAGCCTCCAGAGCCCTCGGCCCCGCCCCCTAGGCTGGCAGCTTGCCCTGGGTGGAAGCTTGCGCCCAGCAACATCATTCAGCATCGAAGCCTCAGAAGACAGCCCCAGGAAGAGACGGAGGAGCCAGAGATACCGGAAGAGAATATGAGAGAAAAAGAAGGAGGGCAGAGGAGAGTGTGGGTGGAGGGGTCAGGACAATGGGACGGGCGACGCAGAGGAGAGAAATAAAGGGGAGAAAAAGATCTAAGAATAGGAAGGAAAATACATGAACAGGAGAAATGGGAGTAGGGTGGGGGGATAAAAGAATAAGAAAGAGGATGGAAGTGGGGAAACACAACGCGGCTAAAGCAAGTACAGAACAGAACCATATCAGAAAGAGGTAAATAGCAATTCAATAAAACCTGCTGCACCCCCAGACCAGGTGAGGGCTAGAGATGCGATCGAGCCCCGGCCAGGTCCCGGGCCTGGGCGCTCACGCTTCAGCAGGAAAGATGGGCGTTGACTCCTCATGGAGCAGAAGCGAGAGCCCACCCAGCACCTATTCTCAGTTGGGACCCGTTGGGGACCCAGCGAGGTGGCTGGAATGGACCTGGGGAGTCCTCATGTCACTGATGGATCACATTCCGGCCCCTCTCCTCCAGGTCAGCCCAGCCCCTTCCCTGGCTCCTCTGCCTCCACATTCCCCTTCTTGGACTGGACCCCTGGCCCCAAGAACAGGGCAGACCCTGCCAGGACTAGAAATCAAGCCTTCTCTTTAAAAGCCTGGACTGAGGGCACACTCTAGAAAAGAATGAGGTGCTGGCTGGGCCCGGATGTGGGTATCTGAGAGGAGGGAGAGCCCAAAGCACAAGGGACCCAGAGAAAGAGCTCAGGAGAGGGCAGGGTGGAGAAATAACCAGAGTGCCATGGGAGAGAAAGAGGAGGGAGGCAGGGGACAGACAGACAGACAGACAGCAGTGGGAGTGGGGGAGAGCAGGGAAAGAAAGACTGACAGGAGGGAAGATGGGGCATCTACTCACTCTCTTCCCCTCAGCGCTAAACTCCCCCTCCAAGCTCAAGCTCTCTGCACTCTAATCCCATTTCCTGGGCTCCCACTTGCTCCGTGTCTCCCTTCAGTGGCTTCCTCACCCATCACTCCACCAAAAATTATGGGGCACTAATCAGTCACCACCGTTCTGCCAAACCCAGGGAGCATTTTGCCCCTTACCATGCTCATTCTCTCTGCAGCATCTAATTCTCCCTCCTTCTAGAACAATCTTCCCTTGCATACATGACACGCACCTCCCTCTCCTTCTGGCCCTTCTATTCCCACTCTTGTCCTGTCTCCTGTGCAGAGGGGCTCCTCCTCCACTTCCCACCCCTTCAGCCTCCAAGGTTCCAGCCCTTCATCAGTCCTCCCTCCGTGCTGGGTCCAGAGACAACTCCTTCTACACCATTGTCCTGCGGGGGGGGGGGGGGCATGTTTGTCTTTCCTCTGAGCTCCAGACCCAGACACCCAAGGGTTGCCCCAACCTTTCTAACTGGATGTCTCATAGGCACATGTGGACAAACTTCATTCCTCTTCTTTCCCCTAAACCTGGAAAAGATGAAGAGACAGAGGGACATCTCCGAAGGCTGAGGGACTTGGGTTGAGGTTGAGGCTGGGAAAGATGAGAGCTGTGCCTGGAATTTAAGGAACTTAGTTGAGGACCCAAGGGCCTGGCCGGTGCGAGGCTGAGCAAAGGGAGGGAGAAAGGACCCCACACACTTGGGGTCTGCCCTCAGGGACCCTCAACAGAACCAGAGCAGGGCTCCGTGATGGGGACCCATGGAGACCAAGCTGTGAACCGCAGCCACACTCTCAGACCCCTCCCCTTCTCTCTCCTCAACCCTCTCCCAGGGTTGGAAGCAGGGTCGGGGGAGAGGAGCATTCTGGAAGGCCAAGACTGGGGAGGGAGGGCAGGAGAACTTCAGAGCAGCTGGAAAGGGCTGATCTCCCCTCACCCCCACTGGGTGCCCTACTTCTCCCTAGTCCCAAACCACAGAGTCCAGACTGGGGGCTTGGGGGGTGTCCCGAGGGAGGGGGGTGCTGGGGGTCACAGGCCTGCCCCATCTCTCATGGAGGGAGGGCACTTGGAGAAATTTGGAGAGGGAGAGAACTCAGAGCTCAGCATTTTCCTCTTCTGTTTTTCTTCTTGAGGAATTTTTTTCCCTAAGTGCTGATGACTTTACCATTGCTTGGGGGTGTGTGTGTGGGGGGGAGATTTTGGCTTTTGTTCCCCCCAAACTCCAAATGCCCCACGAAGTCTAACATTCCACAAGAAGCCAGAGCTTCAGAGTTTCCTCAAGATGAGGTGGCGTCTCCTCCCCTCTCCCAGCTCCCTCCCTCCTCCTTCGCCCCTCCTCCCTCCCCTTCTCCCCAACCAAGTCTCAAGCCCAAGGAGGCCCAGCCAGGCTGGGAGGAGACCCCAAGCACATTCTTCCTCTCACTGTCATGCTGCAGAAATTAAAGACACATCTTCGGGCTGGGCGCCCGCCAAGCGTTTCAAGTCGAAAGTGGCAGAGGAGGCTGGAGCCTCAGCTCTATGCCACGTGTAAAGAATGCTTGGAAAGCCTCCGCCCGCAACTCCTGGGACAGAGGGCTGAAACTGGATGATGGGGCCGTGGCTGTCACCCACACACAAGCACCCCCCCCAACCCCAGGGGTCCCTGAACATCCTTTAGAACCTCCTCCTTGTCATCTGAGAGGCTCAATCTCTTCTTTAAGACAGGCCTGGGATACCTGGACCAGGAGCACCGGGGGAGGGGACTGGAGGCTGGAGTCCTGTCCTGACTTCCAGAACTCAACCGGAGAGGTGGGCAGGTCACAGCAACCCTCATCCTTAGCCTGTGACACTCTGCCCCAGACAGCCACTGCAGAGGGACAGGATCCTTGTCCCCCTTGTCCCCCTCATCCTCCTTGTCCCTGACCCCCGGGACGTGAGTGGTGGGGACAGGAACTGCCATCTCAGCAACCCAGCGCTGTCCGGCCTGTAGTCGCTGGCACTAGGCGGGGGCAGATCTTGGGCCACAAGTTGCTGCCACATGGTGGGGATAATTGATGAAGGCCCGTCCCTCCATTGCTGTCTGCTCTCTGGAAACTCTATATTTTCCCTTTAATTATAGCCCGTGCTCTCTCCCTCCGCCGCCCCACCCGCACCGCTCATCCTGGCTGCCCACGGCCTACGTGGCTCCCTCCCCTTCTGTTCCCTTGGTCTTTTTTTTTCCTTTGCCTTCGTTGCACAAAACCAGCTGGGGGAGGGCGTGGAGAGGGGCGGGGGGAGGCAATGGAATTTTGGATGGTTTGGGGGAGGCGGGACTCCCCGCTTCCACGTTTGCAGCTCTGGAGTGATGGGGGTGGGGGAACCCAAGCAGGAGGGACTGGAATTGATGGACATGGCAAGGGGACCCCAACCGCCTTCTCTTGGGCCCACAGATTTCGGTAGGGCCAACAGTAGAGTGCTATTGGGAGATTTGGACCAGGGGAAGGGAGGACACTGGCTTCTGGGGGCATCCCCCCAAATATAGCCTGTTGTTCTTGGGGTCTCCATCCCCCTTCAGGGGTTTCCAGGGGCAGAGAGCAATGCCCTGGATTTTTAAGAAAGAGGTGGAGCAACAGGGAACATCTTCTAAAATCAGGTCACTGAACCTTCCCTGCAATTCCATCCCAAACCCCCAAAGGCAAACCTCCCCCTGACACCCAAATTCCCCCATATGCCCCAACCTTGAGTCCAGGTACAACCAGCTGCTCCCTGCAGCTCTCAGAAGGAGACTCTGCGGGATACGAGGGTCTCAGACAGACCCTGGCCACCGCCCGGGGCCTACCCTCACACAAGACCCTTTTCTAGGTCACTGGTGACTACAGTGGTCCTGTGCAACCTCACTAGCCTGGGGCGGGGGGTAGGGGGAAGAGTCCCAGCAGCTTCCCATCACCACTCTGCTGCCCTATCACTTACCCCCCAAGCTTCCTTCTGGAGAGATCACACAGTTACATTTCTCAAGCAGTGTCTCAACCTCCCTACCCCATCTCTCTCAGTCCCACCTTGGGTTTTGGGGAGAGCATCTGAGTCCATCTTGGATCCTCAAGCAAGGCAAAATTGATGTCCTCAAAATAAATCCCCTCTTGCCAACAACCCCCACCCAAGTATCTCATTCCTAATGTCTGCAAAGGAAACTCTAACTTCTTCTCGAAACATGTCTAAGCTCCCCGCCACACCAGAAGACACCCCTAAACAGGAACATCTTTTCAATTCTCTGGTTCTTCTCTGTTTTAGAGGAGAACCCAGCCCCTTCATACCCATCCCTTAGTTCTGGCCAAGGATGTCGGTAGGGTGAATGAGAGAGACATGGCCAAGACTACCCTCTCCAGACCACAGGAAGCGTCCCCTTCCAGCTCCCCAGGTCCAGTTCCTCCCGATGGGGGGAGCCCCAGGAAGAAAGCCCAAGGGGCCCACTACCCACTCTCTAGCCCACCCTATACTGGGGACCTAGCAGCACCTCAGCAGCAGCATCTCTGGCCCAGGCTGGGCTGGGGGGCTGGGGAGGCAGAGTTGCGAAGGGGGGAGATGTGCGGTGGACTCCCTTCCCTTCCCTCCTCCTCCCCCTCTCCCTTCCAACTCCCAAATTGGGGGCCGGGCCAGGCAGCTCTGATTGGCTGGGGGACGGGCCGCCGGCTCCCCCTCTCCCAGGGGCAGAGTTCCTCCCTGCTCTCCATCAGGATGGTATAAAAGGGGCCCGGGCCAGTCGTCGGAGCAGACGGGAGTTTCTCCTCGGGGTTGGAGCAGGAGGCACGCGGAGTGTGAGGCCACGCATGAGCGGACGCTAACCCCCACCCCAGCCGCAAAGAGTCTACATGTCTAGGGTCTAGACATGTTCAGCTTTGTGGACCTCCGGCTCCTGCTCCTCTTAGCGGCCACCGCCCTCCTGACTCACGGCCAAGAGGAGGGCCAAGAAGAAGACAGTAAGTCCCAAACTTTGGGGGAGTCCAAGGGTACTTGGTATCTTGCCCTGCGCTCGGTCCCGGCGGTCTGCGACTTAAACTGAGACTCGGGATGCTCCGGAGACTCGGATGGCAGGAAGATGGTGAGGGTTCTTCCTGCGCGCTGTGGGAGAGAAGGCAGTGCACCCTGGGTGGGGGCTGTAGATGAACGCCCGCGGGTGGTGAGAGCGGAGGATGGAGCGCCGCGGGAGTTGACACAGGAGGGAGTCCTGAGCGAGCACTGTGGAGTACCACTGGGGAAATGTGGGGTCTGGGCGCCGGGTAAGGGGAAAGTACGTCGAAGATGGGACGGGGGCGCTGTGCTGGGAGTTTGGAACCCAAGATGTGAAAGCGATCGGGAAGGCTGTGGGATGATTCATAAGGAAAGATTGTTTGCCCTCTCTGCAGGCTAGACAGTGTTCCTGGGGCCGCGGGGGTGCTGGGCTGAGGGGGGAGGGGGCGCGGAGAGTGGGCGGGTTGGAGGATGAGAAACTTTGGCGCGTACTCGGCAGGGCGGGGTCCTTGCGCCCTCTGCTGATCCACACTGAGCCCCGCGCCTCCCCGTCCAGCGCTTCCCCGCGCAGGAACTGTATTGAGCGGACGGGCGTTATTGCCGGTTGTGGACCCCACCTCTAGTCCTGGAAAATAAAGCTGGGGACTGGGTAGCCTCAGTCTCTAAAAGAAGTGGCCCGTCCCAGGAAATTGCTTAGTGTTGCCCGCCACCTAGTGGCGGTCTGAGTAGACGCTCGCGCGGTGGGCGTGGTTAGCTAATTTCTTTAACTGTTTGCGGACTTTTTGGTTCTTTGGCTAAGGCGTGACCCAGAGACCCTGGTTAGCTTTAGGAAAGAGGGGTTGTCCCAAGAGAGGGCTTTTGAGATGTCTGGGTGCTGGAGGTTAGGGTATATCCTACTTTGGGGGTACCATACAAGACCCTGGGCGGGACCTCAGGCCAATAGGCCCCGCCCCATCCCCCTAGCCCCGCCCAGGCTATCCCACCTGCCCTGGGATGGGGCGGAATGGGGGCTGGACCTCTCTTCTCTCCTCCTACCGGTCCCCCCCACCCGACCCCACCCCCCCCGTCTCCACCCATACCACGCCCCCGCTGGATGGGGCCCCTCCTAGTCTCTCTCCTCCCCACTCCCCCACCTCCCCACCCCCTCCCAATGGCTTTTTTATTTCACTTGGCTTCAGCGCCGACGGGCTGGGGTTGGAGTTGGAAGCAACTCCGGCCTAAAGCTTTGTTTAAATTCCTGAGAACTGGAAAGAGTTATAGCCGCCTTGGCCAGGCGCCTCGGCCCTGTCACTGGCCCTGATGAGGAGCAGATGAGCTTTTAAGGATTTAGGGAAAGGAGGGGGGACGGGGAGGAGGAGGCGGGAAATGGAAAATCTAAAAGTGTCCTTACGACCGACGGGAGAGGCTACGGGTAGCGCTGGGGTCCCTGGAGCCCCGAGGTGGGGGGCCTCGAGCGCCGCTGACAGCCTCTCCTTTCCCCTCTTGCCCCAGTCCCACCAGTCACCTGCGTACAGAACGGCCTCAGGTACTATGACCGAGACGTATGGAAACCCGAGGCCTGCCGGATCTGTGTCTGCGACAACGGCAACGTGTTGTGCGATGACGTGATCTGCGACGAAACCAAGAACTGTCCCGGCGCCCAAGTCCCCCCGGGCGAGTGTTGCCCCGTCTGCCCCGACGGCGAGGGTACGGCTCGGGGGCCTGGGGATGGGGGATGGCGGGGCCGCCGGGAGCACCCGGTGCAGACCCCACCGCTCACCTGCGTCTCTTCTCCCCTAGCGTCACCTACGGACCAAGAAACCGCAGGAGTCGAGGTAATCCTCTGCCCTCGACTTTTGCCACCAGCCCGAGGGTCCTCAAGCGCCTCCCGTCTCTAACCCGGCTTCTTTTGTTTCTTCTCTCCCCACCCCCACCCCCATAGGGACCCAAGGGAGACACTGGCCCCCGAGGTCCAAGGGTAAGTAAGCGTGGCCTTCGCTCGGCTGTAGGGGTTGCAAGTGGGTGTGGCTCCAGGCCGGCGCTCACCGCCGCCCCCCCCTCCCCTCCTGCTGCAGGGACCTGCCGGCCCCCCTGGCCGAGATGGCATCCCCGGACAGCCTGGACTTCCCGGACCCCCCGGACCTCCCGGACCCCCCGGACCCCCTGGCCTCGGAGGAGTAAGTGAAGACTCAAGACAGTCCGGGCAGGCCCTATGTGCTCCACTCACCTCCTGTTCTTTTTCTTTTCTTTTCTTTTCTTTTTTTTGTGGGTTTTTTGGCAGATGGCACACTTTATACTTTGAAATGATTTCAAACTTAGAGAAAAGTTTCAAGACTAATGCCAAGAATTCTCACATACACTTCACAGTTTGTCACATTTGCTTTATCAGTCTCTATGTATACATATAACTGTCGCTATTTTTCCTTCTGAACCATTTGTGCTTGAGTTGGCAGATGTCATGTCCTTTTGCTCCTAAATACTTTAGTGTGTCTTTCCTGAGAACAAGGACTTTCTCTTACGCGACCATTGCACAATGATTACATTCCAAAATTCTAACATTGGTACAGAACTATTATCTAACCTACGGCCCCTGTCCAAATTTCAACAACATCCCAATAATGCCCTTTATTGCAGCATTCCCCCTGATCCAGGATCATGAATTGCACTTAGCTGTCGCGTGTCTTCAGTTTCCTTTACTCTGGAACATTCCTCGGACTTTCTTTGTCTTGCACGACCTTGAAATTTTTTTAAGAAGCCAGTTGCTTGGTAGAGGCTAACTTTTTATGACTGTCCCTCAATTTGGGTTGGCCAGATGTATCCTCATAATTAGAGTGGGACTCTGCATTTAAAATAAAAGATTTTTATTTATTTATTTGACAGAGAGAGACACAGTGAGAGAGGGAACACAAGCAGGGGGAGTGGGAGAGGGAGAAGCAGGCTTCCCACTGAGCAGGGAGCCCAATGCGGAGCTCAAACCCAAGACCCTGGGATCATGACCTGAGTTGAAGGCAGAAGCTTAACGACTGAGCCACCCAGATGCCCCTGGGCCCTGCATTTTTGGCAGGACTGTCTCACAGGGGATGTTGTTGTCCTTCTTAGTGCATCACATCAGGAGGCACATGTCAATATTCCGTTCTCAGTGACATCTTCCACCTTCCAACTCACTGATTTCTCATACACTCTCTCTTGTTTTTTTTTTTTTCTAGAACTTTGCTCCCCAGATGTCTTATGGCTATGATGAGAAATCAACTGGAGGAATCTCCGTGCCTGGCCCCATGGTGAGCCACTGGGGGGGGCGCAGAGATGACAGAAGAGGAGTCCGTGGGGATCCAGAGGGGATGGGCCAGTGGTGGCTTATGGGGGTGGCATAGATAACTTAGGAAGTCAAGACGACCATTGAAACCTGAAGTCCAGAGAGGATGCAAGACAGCTGGGTTGTCCCAACAGGAACCACTGGGAGATGGCAAGACCACACCCACATTGCTCTTCCCTACGGAGATATCATTATGACCTCTCTCTCTATCTTTTTGTTTTTCCTTCTGTAGGGTCCTTCTGGTCCTCGTGGTCTCCCTGGCCCCCCTGGTGCACCTGTGAGTATCCAGGATGTCATCATGTGCCATCCTGGGCTTCAGTCTTTAGAAGGGAGGATTGGGATGAGGGTAGCAAAAGGTGCTCTGAGAGATCGATTAGTGATCTGGGGAAAGACTGGTAGGGACCTGTCCTTCTAACTGAATCCCTCTTTCCTTCTTCTCCAGGGTCCCCAAGGTTTCCAAGGCCCCCCTGGTGAGCCCGGCGAGCCTGGAGCCTCAGTAAGTGCCCCCCCAACTTGCTATACAACTATACAAACCCACATTCCCTCTACAAATACATGGATTCTCCCATTGAAGGACTCCTCCACCGCTGTCGTCTGGGCTCTTCCCTACTTCCTCCTTTCAATCCCTGCCTTCCCATTTTTTTTTTAAATTTCCCCCTTATCCTGGCTATTCTAATCACCTTTCTTCCTATTTCCTCTAGGGTCCCATGGGTCCCCGCGGTCCCCCTGGTCCCCCTGGCAAGAACGGAGATGATGTAAGTATTCCAGGCGAGAAGATCCCATGTAGTCCCCAACACGTCCATGGGTTAGGTCCCTGTAATCTCCACCCCAGTGCCGCACCTCCTTTGGGGGTGATGCTCAAAGAATGGAAGCCAAGTTCTCCCTGATGCATGGGACTGCCCTTGAAAAATGACCTTCAGCCCTTGTGGGATGTTTCCCCATCTTCCCAGTGGAGGACTGGCCCTCCCGACCCTCCAACCACCTTAAAAGCATTCCTCATCCGCATCCCTCGGGGTGAACAACTTCCTTAGGCTTAATTATCTTAGATTTGCCCTCCGTATATAGAAATAAACAGAAATACCTTTGGAGGGACTCAAAATTCACCAAACAAGGATTTTACAGTAGATATAAGCTGAGCTCCAAATTCAAAGATAAGATTCTAGGCTCCTCAACCTGACCTTCAACAATACCAAGAAAACTCAGACCTCCCACACTTTCCTGGCCCACGGGTGCATGGGCACGATGGTCTTTTCTCTCCCTTTCAGGGTGAAGCTGGAAAGCCTGGTCGTCCTGGTGAGCGTGGCCCTCCTGGACCTCAGGTGAGCTGGAATGTGTGGCTGGCCGTGGGCTTCTCTACAGGTGGGTTTCCCTTGGGAGCTGGGGCCTCAGTGTCATCTCCTAATGTCCCTACCTTTCTCCTCCTTTTCTCTTCTCTCCAGGGTGCTCGTGGATTGCCTGGAACAGCTGGCCTTCCTGGAATGAAGGGACACAGAGTAAGTCTCCTTTGAGCCACTGGGTGGCAGCTACAGAAATCCTAAGGGATAGGGAGTAGGATTCCGAAAGAACTCCCCTCCACTGGGAAAGAAATCTCAATGAAGAGATTGGGTGAGTTCTTGGCCCATTTGGGGTTTAGTCTAGCGCAGAGACAGAGCCCGTGGGGACCCCGTAAGGCACCTTCTCAGGTCAGAGTGGGGGCCAAGGTTCCCTTCCATCAGTACTCACCTTGGCCTTTCTTCCTATCTTAGGGTTTCAGTGGTTTAGATGGTGCCAAGGGAGATGCTGGTCCTGCTGGTCCCAAGGTAAGAAGATGCCCAAATGTCGTGGGTCTCCCCCTCCCCCCCACCCCCCACCAGCTCACACCATGTGAACGAATTCCTAACTTTATTCTCTGTTCTCTAGGGCGAGCCTGGTAGTCCTGGTGAAAATGGAGCTCCTGGTCAGATGGTGAGTGTGTCCAGTTCTAGAAGGAAGAGAGGGTGCAGGGTATACGGGCCAAGATGAGGTTTGGCGGGGGAAGGGTGTGTCTCCCAACTCATGTGGCTTTTCTGGCTTTTGTCGTCAGGGCCCCCGTGGTCTGCCTGGTGAGAGAGGTCGCCCTGGAGCCCCCGGTCCTGCTGTAAGTACTCATGGCCCCCTGGGGCACACCTGGGCCCTGGCAGGGGATTCCTGACCAGTTACAGGGACTGGCCTGTGCTCAGCGCCGGTAACTGGGGCTCCCCTCTCTCTGTCAGGGTGCTCGTGGAAACGATGGTGCTACTGGGGCTGCTGGACCCCCCGTGAGTGTGACCTCTGGACCTCGGTGCCTGGGAGTGGGGAGGGTTCTTGGTGTCAGCTCTTGGGGTGGGGGCGGCATGGGGCTCAGAATCCCAGGACCTCTGCTGTCCCCGGCTGTGACTTGCAGCTACCACCTTCCTTCTTGCTGACATTTCCATTTCATTCACAGGGTCCCACTGGCCCCGCTGGTCCTCCTGGCTTCCCTGGTGCTGTTGGTGCTAAGGTGAGCCCCCTGCCTTCTTCTGAGCGCGGGTCCCACAGGCCAAGGTGGGGGGTGTCTCCCCGCTCTCCAAACCAGAGGAACCAGAGAAGCCTATCCCCTTTGTCCTGGGATCCCCTTCTCTGATATGGGAGTCCTGATTCTTGATCTTCCTGTCCCTTCCCTACACACACACACACACACACACACACACACACACACACACACACATCCAAAGGGGAGCTGGGCTTCCAGGTTGGCTCCTGACCTGTCCTTTTTGTCCCATCCAGGGTGAAGCTGGTCCCCAAGGAGCCCGAGGCTCTGAGGGTCCCCAGGGTGTGCGTGGTGAGCCTGGCCCCCCTGGGCCTGCTGGTGCTGCTGGTCCTGCTGTGAGTGTTGCCTCCTCAGAGCCCTGGGGCCTCCCTCCAAGTTCCCAGTCTTGGCCTGTCCCTCACCCGCTTCTCTCTCTCTGTGCCACAGGGAAACCCTGGTGCTGACGGACAGCCTGGTGCTAAAGGTGCTAACGTAAGTGCCCCAGGGGTCTCAGAGCCACCCCCGTGGCCCCCCCTCCTGCAGACCCCCTGCCCTGTGCTCCTGGGCTCAACCTCTTCTGTCTCCCACAGGGCGCTCCTGGCATTGCTGGTGCTCCCGGCTTCCCCGGTGCCCGAGGCCCCTCTGGACCCCAGGGCCCCAGCGGTCCTCCTGGTCCCAAGGGTAACAGCGTAAGTATCCCTCTGCCAGTGAGTCCCGCCCCATGCGCTGGCTCCGGTGTGGCCCTCTCTGCGGGAACAGAAGGATCCGGGCCGGTTGTGGACCCCAGACTCTTGCCTCATCCTCTTCTCCTCCCTCGTGCAGGGTGAACCTGGTGCTCCCGGCAACAAAGGAGATACTGGCGCCAAGGGAGAGCCCGTAAGTGTCCCTGCACGTGGGCCTGTCTGCCCTGGGAAGCCCTGGAGGGAGACCCCGGGAAGGGATGGGAACCCAGGGGCGAGATGGCACCCGGTTTGCCCCTCACTGCTGGCCGCCCCCTGGTCTCTGCCCTCTCCAGGGACCCACTGGTATTCAAGGACCCCCTGGCCCCGCTGGGGAAGAAGGAAAGAGAGGAGCCCGAGGTGAACCTGGACCCACTGGCCTGCCTGGACCCCCTGGCGAGCGTGTAAGTGTCCCCCTCTTTGCCCCCAGCGCCAGCCTGGTGCCCCCATGTCAGAGCTCACTGGCTTCTTCTCCTCCTGCAGGGTGGACCTGGTAGCCGCGGTTTCCCCGGTGCAGATGGTGTTGCTGGTCCCAAGGTAATGTCCCTTCACGGCTGGGGTGCGCCCTGCTGCGCCATGGGCATTACCTTCCTCTCCCCCGTGTAGTCGCCTCCCACCTCCAGCCCTGGTCAATACTGCTCCGTGCGGCTGCAGGCTCTCCATGCCAGACTTCACCCTAACCTTCCCTCTGCCCCAGTGCCCCTCAGAGCAACCCCACCCTGCCCCCCCCACCCTGGGAGGAGTAAGACGCTGGGCCACGGTAAAGAAGCCCAGACCTAAGACCCTGATTGTCCCTATGACTCCCCCAACCAGGGTCCTGCTGGTGAACGTGGTTCCCCCGGCCCCGCTGGCCCCAAAGGTTCTCCTGGTGAAGCTGGTCGCCCTGGTGAAGCTGGTCTGCCCGGTGCCAAGGTGAGCCCTGACCCCTGTGTCGGACTTGTCCCAGGACCCTGCTGGACCCGTGTGGGGTCTGAAATGAGGTGCCCTGGAGCAGGACCACGGGTCTGCCTCCTGAGGTGCCCCCTCCCCTCCTCTGTCCCCCTTCTCCCCACCTGGCTCACACCTGTCTGCTGCCCCCTAGGGTCTGACTGGAAGTCCCGGCAGCCCCGGTCCCGACGGCAAAACCGGCCCCCCTGTGAGTATCGCTCCCCCCAGGGCCCCTTCCACCCTCCCAACCACCCACCCTCCGACTTCACTTCCGGTTCTGTGCCTTCTGTCCTTAGGGTCCTGCTGGTCAAGATGGTCGCCCCGGACCCCCAGGCCCCCCTGGTGCCCGTGGTCAGGCTGGCGTGATGGGCTTCCCTGGGCCTAAAGGTGCTGCTGTGAGTATTCATTGAGGAACGTTCCAGAGACAGGGACAGGCACTCCTGGAAGTCCTGGAGTCCTGGGCGCCAGTCCTAGCTTTGCCACTGACTTGCTGTGTGGCCTCAGGCCACTCACTGCCCCTCTCTGGGGCTCAGTCTCCCTATCCAAAAAATGAGACCTCTCTTAGCTCTACTCCCATTGCTCTCTGCTTGGGAAAAAGTCTGGTTGGAGCAGCCCCCGCCCCACACACACAGGGATAGAATGGGCCTTTTTAATGCTCTTCACCCCTACATCTATCTGGGTGGACTCTTTGAGGTTGTAAAGGAGGTACCAGAAGAGATGAAAGCCCTTTGCAGCTCGGGTCACCATAGGCATATGGTGGCAAGAAGGAAGGGAGAGGGTGGGGACAGCAGCCTGCAGGGACAGGTGGTCTGGGGAGAGAGGGTTCAGGAAGATACGAAGGAACCAGCAATAACATCCCACAAAGCGTTTCCCCAGGACCAGGGCTGGGAGAAAAGAAAACCCCTTAAAAAAGGTCCCTCAGGGTAAACCAAAAGGACCCAAGAGGCCTGGTTTCCCACCTAAGCCCTGCTGACTCTGACTCTGTTTCCCTGCAGGGAGAGCCCGGCAAGGCTGGAGAGCGAGGCGTGCCTGGTCCCCCTGGTGCTGTTGTAAGTAGCTCCCCATGCTCCCTGTCCCCTCACTGCCCCTGCTTGTGATACATCCCCTCCCTGCAGAAGAGGTACAGAAGGCCGCAGCCTCTCACCAGGCCAGCAGGGGTCCCCTGTGGGGGTCTGCTCTGTCCTTGTCCCCCCCCCACCGCCTCCTCCCCAACCCTGAGTCCTTTGTTCTCTCCCCACAGGGTCCTGCTGGCAAAGATGGAGAAGCCGGAGCTCAGGGAGCCCCTGGCCCTGCTGTAAGTGTCCCGGGCAGGCAGCCTGGGGAGGGGGTGCTGTGGACACACCCCACCCCCCTTTTCACTGGGCCCTTCCAGGGACCACAGCGTTCTTTCTGTGACAGGGCCCCGCTGGTGAGAGAGGTGAACAAGGTCCCGCTGGCTCCCCTGGATTCCAGGTGAGGCCTGCCTGGCAGGGAGTGAAGGTCTGGGGTCCCCTTTGTTCTTTTCCAGATTCTAATCCCACCCACCTCCTGCCCCGCTCATTTCCCATCTACAGGGTCTCCCTGGCCCCGCTGGTCCTCCTGGGGAAGCTGGCAAACCCGGCGAACAGGTGAGAGGTAGCGGGCGGCCAGAGAGGTGGGGAACACAGGGCGTTTAGAGGAAGAGACCAGCCCGCCTCCCTGCACAGATAACCAGCAGCTAGAGGGATCCAGGTTAGACTCCCTGCAGGACTTCCCGGAAGCAGGGCATGGAACACCTGCCCGATAAGATCTGGACGGGACTACATGGCTGCTGGTCCGGATGATTTTTTTTTTTTTTTGAGCTGTGGGGCTCACTCTGACTTTTCCCTCAGCCCAGAGTTTGGGGAGGGGGCTGTCTCTGACACCACCCAAGGAGGATGAGAGGGCTAAGCCCAGTTCAGTGCAAAGAAGGGGTTGGTCTCCAATGACAGACCCCAACGGCCGGCCCCCAGGACATCAAGAACGCTCTCCAGTGGGGAGGTCTGAGGTGGGGTTGGCTCACTCTCTGTCCTCCCTCCCCCTCAGGGTGTTCCTGGCGATCTTGGTGCCCCCGGCCCCTCTGGAGCACGAGTAAGTAGAGCTCCTGGCTGTTCCTGCCTGAATGCCTTGCTCTTGGCCCTGTCTCAGGAGCAGCCATCATGCGCCCCATCCTTCTCTTCCAGGGCGAGAGAGGTTTCCCCGGTGAACGTGGCGTGCAAGGACCCCCCGGCCCCGCAGGTCCCCGGGGAGCCAATGGTGCCCCTGGCAATGACGGTGCTAAGGTAAGGGCAACAGAGGGACCAGGTCCAGCCCCTTCTGAGGCAGGGGCAGGTGCCTGGTTGTGGCCAAAGCCCCCTAGATATGAGGGAGGGGTGGCAGGGGGACGGGACGGAGTGGGGTCCGTGTGCAGCCCGAAGTTCTGGGCTAGGAGCCTTTCCTCTTAGCTAGTGCTTATCTTTATCCTGGGCACCGAGACCAGGAGGTATTAAGAGGCTGTGACCCACTCCTGGGACCCCATGCCTCATACCAGTCCTCTTGTTTGTCCCCTAGGGTGATGCTGGTGCCCCTGGAGCCCCAGGTAGCCAGGGCGCTCCTGGCCTTCAGGGAATGCCTGGTGAACGAGGTGCAGCTGGTCTTCCTGGTCCTAAGGGTGACAGAGTAAGTTAAGCCCCCTCCCCTGAGCCGTGTGGGGCTCCCATCTCTGTCTCCCTCTGCTTGGGACACTCCAGCCTCTCTCTCTACCCTCCTTGGGCTCTTTCCCTCATCTCCTTAATCCTCTCTTCTTCCCCTCTGGCCTTGTTGCTGATAAACCCTCTACCAGCCTATCCAGGCTCTTCCCACCCCATGAATCACCATGGTAACGGGAGTAAGGGTGACCTGATGGATGGCATTATTCATCCTTCTACACAAGGCATGGGCCTCTTGCCCTAAGTTCCACCACAGCCCCCAAGCAGGCACCTTTTGCTCTGAAAGAGCTTGAGTCCCAAGCACAGCCCGGGGTAGGGCAGAGCTGGGGAGGGGTCCTAGACACCAGGAGGACACTCCAGGTCACCTCCCTGTCCGCCTCCACTGCAAGTCTCAGGCTTTCCTCTATCTTTAGGGTGATGCTGGTCCCAAAGGTGCTGACGGTTCTCCCGGCAAAGATGGTGTCCGTGGTCTGACTGGCCCCATTGGTCCTCCTGGCCCCGCTGGTGCCCCTGGTGACAAGGTGAGGAGGCCCCCACTGTCCCCCCTAACACACAGGTTCCCCAGCAAGCCTGGGCACCGCTCCCAGGAAGAGGCAGGTCCTGCCATTCTGAGCTGGTGACCTGAACGTGGGAAGACCAGAAGACAGGGGAGGCTCTCCTGGGGTCGTCTGTTGGGGTACTTCCTTCCCTGACCTGAGCCTCTTGTCCCTCCCTCTCAGGGTGAAGCAGGTCCTAGTGGCCCTGCTGGTCCCACTGGAGCTCGTGGCGCCCCCGTAAGTACAGAAGACCCACACTCTGCCCCAGGCTTTGTACTTCCTGCCTCCTCCTCCTCCTTCCCTCTCACCTGCTCTGGGCCCTGGGGAATGCTCCTCGGGCTGTCTTCCCCTCCAGCTCTGCCCCACCCCAGCCCAGGACCCCATTCCAATCTGCCTCCTTTTCTTCTAGGGAGACCGCGGTGAGCCTGGTCCCCCTGGCCCTGCTGGCTTCGCTGGCCCCCCTGTGAGTACCAAGACCCCCACCATTTTCCGTCCCCCCACTGGGACACGGGACCTTGGGAGACTGCATAAGGACAGAGGCGTGGGCCAGAGTCAGGGAAGGAGGGCGGGGAGGGATTCTTGTCCCCTTCTTCCTGGAGTGGCTGCCCTTCCCCAGCCCCATGGAGGCCCCTGATGGGCCAGCGCTGCCGCTGCCATACACCCCTCCTCCACTCACCGCCCTCCCTCCTTCCCCAGGGTGCTGATGGCCAACCTGGTGCTAAAGGCGAACCCGGTGATGCTGGTGCTAAAGGCGACGCCGGTCCCCCAGGCCCGGCTGGCCCCACTGGCCCCCCTGGCCCCATTGTGAGTATCTCACCCTCTTGGCCCTGAGCCGCAGGTGGACCTGGGGCTGGGACCGGCCCGGTCTTAATGGCTCTGTGCTGTCCTCCAGGGTAACGTTGGTGCTCCTGGACCCAAAGGTGCTCGCGGCAGTGCTGGTCCCCCTGTGAGTACCTCACTTTGCTTCTCTGCTGGGGCTCCTGCCGAACTGTGTGCGAGGGGAGGGGCGGCCAGGCCAGCCTGGGGCAGGGGTGGGGGTGTTCTTCCTCTGACCTCTCTGTCCTCCTCTGCCAGGGTGCTACCGGTTTCCCTGGTGCTGCTGGCCGAGTCGGTCCCCCCGGCCCCTCTGTAAGTACTGTGGTGGAGACTTCAATGCTCTGCGGGTGGGGGGGGGCGGTGGTGAGGGGCACAGGGGAGGGGAGGGTGCTGGACCCCTCTGAGGTCTCCGCGGGGCTCCAGAAGCCACTGGAACCTGACAGCCCCTCTTCTCCCTGCCCAGGGAAATGCTGGACCCCCTGGCCCTCCCGGCCCCGCTGGCAAAGAAGGCGGCAAAGGTCCCCGTGGTGAGACTGGCCCCGCTGGACGTCCCGGTGAAGTTGGGCCCCCCGGTCCCCCCGGCCCTGCTGGAGAGAAAGGATCCCCTGGTGCCGACGGACCAGCTGTAAGTGCGCCCTCCCGAGGGGTCCCAAGCGGGGGCGTACTCCCCAGCCCTGGCAAGGCACTTCACCTTCGTCTCTCTGCACCCAGGGTGCTCCTGGCACTCCCGGACCTCAAGGCATCGCTGGACAGCGTGGTGTGGTCGGCCTGCCCGGTCAGCGAGGAGAGAGAGGCTTCCCCGGTCTCCCCGGCCCCTCTGTGAGTGCCCCCTCCCCTCAGGGCACCCCGAGAAGAACCATCCCTGGGGCTGCAGCCTTGGAGGCTGAGGGCCCTTCCTCTACCCTGTCTCTGGCCTGACTCTCTCTTCTCCTCCAGGGTGAACCTGGCAAACAAGGTCCTTCTGGAGCCAGTGGTGAACGTGGCCCCCCTGGACCCATGGGCCCCCCTGGATTGGCTGGACCCCCTGGCGAGTCTGGACGCGAGGTGAGCCATTGCCAGCCCGTGCCAGTGCCCTCCGCGAGGCCACTTTGGCCTTGGCCTGCGCCTCCCTTCCCCCGCTGATGCTCACACCTCCCCCTCTCTCTGCAGGGATCTCCTGGTGCTGAAGGCTCCCCTGGACGAGATGGTTCTCCTGGCCCCAAGGTAAGATGTCTGCGCACCAGGGCCACGGCCCCACCTGCCGCTCCCCCGCCCCAGCCTGTTAGCTGGGACTGACTCCCTGTCCCCTCCTCTGCCGCTCTCAGGGTGACCGTGGTGAGACCGGCCCTGCTGGACCCCCCGGTGCTCCCGGTGCTCCTGGTGCCCCCGGCCCCGTCGGCCCTGCTGGCAAGAACGGCGACCGCGGTGAGACTGTAAGTAGCTGGACTCCGGCCTGTCGTCTTGGGCCAGGGACTCTCGGGGCCAGCCTGCAGGCCTGCAGATGCACATCTGACTTCCCCGAGGCTGGGGGAGGACAGGGGGTCTTACAAAACGTCGGGGTCCCTGGCCGTCCTGAAAACCCGAGCCGTGGCTCAGCCTCGAGGCGCCCCTCTCCCAGATAGACCGTCGCCTCCCCTGGGGAAGGGGGTTTGGCCCCAGGAGCTTGCCCCATGTCACGCAAAGCTAAATTCCCCTGAAGGTTCATCTGGGGCTCAGGAAGGACGGACATGGTAGGAAAGGATGTGAAGAAGGACAGACGTGGCCGCGGGGTGGTTTCATCCCACAGCTCAGGCTGTAGTAGGATCTGATGTACTCTCTGCTCTCCCCAGGGTCCTGCTGGTCCTGCTGGTCCCATCGGCCCTGTTGGAGCTCGTGGTCCCACTGTAAGTGCCTGGCTCTGGCCCTCGTGTCCTGGGTACCTGGCCCAGATGTGGCATTATGTCCCACTCGGTGCTAATGAACCTTCCACCTGACAGCCTGTTCCCTCTTCTCTTCTAGGGACCCCAAGGTCCCCGTGGTGACAAGGGTGAGACAGGCGAACAGGGTGACAGAGGCATAAAGGGTCACCGTGGCTTCTCTGGTCTCCAGGGTCCTCCTGGTCCTCCCGTGAGTATACTTAGCACCCTGCAGCCCCCAGCTGTCATTGAGCTGTTATACAATGGGGGGGGTGTTGCCTCAGTTTCCCCTCTGGATAATCATTCTCATTCCTCCCTAGCAGGGACCGGGGTGTAAAGATTTATGGACATTGCCAAGGGGCTTCTGGGAGGGTGAGGGACACAAAGAGGGGGTAGAGGGGGTCTTAGCCTGTGGACACCTTGGGACTAGATGTCCAGAATAATGGGGCAGGGGGCAGGTTGCTGGCCACGTTTGATGCACATGGGGTCTTACTGCCTTTGCCTCTGTCCTTCAGGGCTCTCCTGGTGAACAAGGTCCTTCTGGAGCTTCTGGTCCTGCTGGTCCCCGAGTAAGTCGTGCCTCTATCTACCTTCCCTTGCTGGGGCCCAAGCTCAGGCTCACTTCGGGGTCCCCAGTCTGGGACACAGGTGTCCTTATCTCTCTGTAGAAGGGTCTGGGGGCAGAGGTTGGGAGGAGGGAAGAAGAATCCCAGAAGAAGAAGAATCTCCTGAGAGATCTGGGCAAGAATGAACGAGGAGGCTGTGGAGGCCGAGCCAGGCCGGGAGGGCAGTGGGCTTCTCTGCAGAGCTGGGCTGGTGGTCCTGTGCTTTTGAGCAGAATTCCTCCAACCATCTTCCCTTCGCAGGGTCCCCCTGGCTCTGCCGGCTCTCCTGGCAAAGACGGACTCAACGGTCTCCCAGGCCCCATCGGCCCCCCTGGTCCTCGCGGTCGCACTGGTGATGCCGGTCCTGTTGTACGTAGCCTCCCCCACCCCCTCAGCCCCCGTGGCCCTCAGCCCCAAGGGCGCTTGGACCCTGGTAATCCCGGCTCTCCTCCCTCTCTGTGCAGGGCCCTCCCGGCCCTCCTGGACCCCCTGGTCCCCCTGGTCCTCCCAGCGGCGGTTTCGACTTCAGCTTCCTGCCCCAGCCACCTCAAGAGAAGGCTCACGATGGCGGCCGCTACTATCGGGCTGATGACGCCAATGTGGTCCGTGACCGTGACCTCGAGGTGGACACCACCCTCAAGAGCCTGAGCCAGCAGATCGAGAACATCCGGAGCCCTGAAGGAAGCCGCAAGAACCCAGCCCGCACCTGCCGTGACCTCAAGATGTGCCACTCTGACTGGAAGAGCGGTGAGGGCCACCTCCTCCCGCTGTGACTGCGCGGAGCCCCAAGGGGCCCGGATGCCCACGGGTGCCCCACCGCCCGTACCTCCCCTGACTCCGTCTTGCTCCATCCCATCGCAGGAGAATACTGGATTGACCCCAACCAAGGATGCAACCTTGATGCCATCAAGGTCTTCTGCAACATGGAGACAGGTGAGACCTGCGTGTACCCCACTCAGCCCCAGGTGGCCCAGAAGAACTGGTACATCAGCAAGAACCCCAAGGAAAAGAGGCATGTCTGGTATGGCGAGAGCATGACCGACGGATTCCAGGTGCGTGCGCTGGTCCTGGAGCCGCTCTCCCAAGATGGGGCTGGCCCAGGGCTCAGAAGGGTCAGGAGGGGAGGTCCTGGGTGGACTAGACTCCTGATAAGGGGGATGGACACTGCTGGGCTGGGAGGCAGGAGTCCTGGGTCCTTGATCCTGGCTCAGACATGGGGTGCCCACGGTTGAGCAAGGGTTGCTACTTCTGGACGGGAGAAGGGTGCTCCGGGATGCTCTCAGAAGACTCCAGGGAAGGAGGGAGGCCGGGACTAGAGGCTCCAGCGTGGTCACTCACTTGCTTCTCCCCACTACCCCCTTTCCCCCCAGTTCGAGTATGGTGGCCAGGGCTCCGATCCTGCCGATGTGGCCATCCAGCTGACGTTCCTGCGCCTGATGTCCACCGAGGCTTCCCAGAACATCACCTACCACTGCAAGAACAGCGTGGCCTACATGGACCAGCAGACCGGCAACCTCAAGAAGGCCCTGCTCCTCCAGGGCTCCAACGAGATCGAGATCAGGGCCGAGGGCAACAGCCGCTTCACCTACAGCGTCACCTACGACGGTTGCACGGTGAGTCCCGGGCCAGGCCCCTGTCTAGGCTCCAGCTTTCCTGGCAGGCCATACTGGCCCTCACTCCACCGCTCTCACCGGGTGACGCCCCTCTCCCGTTGTCTCCCCTTCACCCCAGAGTCACACCGGAGCCTGGGGCAAGACAGTGATCGAATACAAAACCACCAAGACCTCCCGCTTGCCCGTCATCGATGTGGCACCATTGGACGTTGGCGCCCCAGACCAGGAATTCGGCATGGATATTGGCCCTGTCTGCTTCCTGTAAACTCCCTCCCACCCAACCTGGCTCCCTCCCACCCAACCCACTCACCCCTGACCCTGGAAACAGACAAACAACCCAAACTGAACCCCCCAAAAAGCCAAAAAACGGGAGACAATTTCACATGGACTTTGGAAAATATTTTTTTCCTTTGCATTCATCTCTCAAACTTAGTTTTTATCTTTGACCAACTGAACATGACCAAAAACCAAAAGCGCATTCAACCTTAACCAAAAAAAAAAAAAGAATAAATAAATAACTTTTTAAAAAAAGGAAGCTTGGTCCACTTGCTTGAAGACCCATATGGGGGTAAGTCCTTTTCTGCCCATTGGGCTTATCATACCCCAACACTGCCCTTTCTGCTCCTTTCTCCATCCCTCCTTGGGGCCTCCCCTTCACTGCTCCCCAAGTCTAAGTCTCCCCGAAAGACACAGGAAACAATGCATTGTCTGCCCAGCAACCAAAGGCAATGCTAAAACACCCAAGTGACCCCCACACTCCCAGCCCACTCCCCTCACCCAGCACCCCCAAGCCCTGGGGGGAACTTGAGGTTCTCACACTGCCAAAGAAGCCTCACCATCTGGCCTCCCCGTGGCTCCTGCTACAATCCACTCTTCGTGTTCGAGGGGGCGTGCTGGGGGACCCACGGGCCCCTCGCTGCCTGCCGGGTTTGGAGGAAAGTCAGGAGGGGCCACGACAAAGCGGAAGGAAACATCGGATTCATTCAGGGACACGTGTCAATCCCCCGTGCGACAGGGCTGGGTGGGAGAGACTGCTCTGTTCCTTGTGTAATTGTGTTGCTGAAGGACTACCTCTTCTTGTCTCCGTGTGTCACCGGGACAACTGCATGGGGGCGGGAGTGAGGGCGGGGCGGAAGGGGCTCCCCATTTTATATCAAAGGTGCTACATCTCTGTGACGGGGTGGGGCGGGGAAAGTATTCACTGGTGCTAGGGAAGTCAAGGCCCCCCACCCCCAAGCCAGCAAATGTTCCTTTTTTGTTCAAAGTCTTTTTTTATTCTTTGGTTGATTTTTGTTTTTTTTTTTTTTTTTCCTTGCGGATGGGGACTTGTGAATTTTCTAAAGGTGCTACTTAACTTGGGGGGAGAGAGTGTCGCAGCTCAGCTCGGTGCTCCCTTCCCCCCCCTCTCCGCCCCCCTGGCCGCCTCTCTCTCCACCTCTCTCTCTCTGAAACCCGCTCCTCAGCGGCTCCCCATCCTCTCGGCCTCTCTGTCCTGTGTCCTCTCTCTGGGTTTCAGAGCACAACTTCCCAAAGCACAAAGCAGTTTTTCCCCCAAGGGGTGGGAGGAAGCAAGACTCTGTACCTATTTTGTATGTGTATAATAATTTGAGATGTTTTTAATTATTTTGATTGCTGGAATAAAGCATGTGGAAATGACCCAAACATACCTGCAGTGGCCTCCTGATTTCCTGCCTCGGAGTCTAGGGTTGGGGGCGGGAGCCTGGGGGGGGGGGGTTGTTTTGGCGGGGGGGGGGGGGTGCGGACCTCTCCTGTTTTTGTGCCTTCCCTCCTCCTCTTTATCTAGCACCCTCTGCAGTGGCTTCCCCACTTCCTCTTGCCTTTCTTATGCCTAAACGCTTTCCCCCTCCCTCATGTAGTCCTCCCAGACTGTCTCCCAAATGTCCTTCTTCCTTAGGATGCCACATGCACCCTAGCAACCCTTAGCAAGAGCGCACATGCCTCGCTTCAGCTCCTGGGCTGCCCAAACCTCAGGCATCAACACCATCAACTCCGCTCTCCGCGGGTGGGGGCACCCTGCAGGGCTGGGGGTGCAGAGGGTTGGGGAGCACTGTGGGAAGCACTGCGGGGGGTGGGGAGGGGGGCACTGGTGAGGACTCCCTGGGAACCCCTTCCTCAAGGCCTCTGCCCTGAGGAAACATGGACGGTTGTCTGGCTTCTCCTCCCTCCTCGCTCACTTTGAGCTCCCCCAAGGGAGCAACAAGCAGAACAGATCGAGAGAAGGGTCCCTGAGGACCCAGAGGAGAGGAAGGGCTCTGGCTCTCTGGACCCAGGGAAGGAGGGAGGGAGCCTCCCTAGGACCCTCAGAGAGCTGCAGTCAAGGCACAGATAGGGAGCTGTTCCGCTGGTGACAGGCCCTGACCCCCCTGGGAGCTACCAGGTCCCTCTTGGCCTCCTAAGTCCCCCTCACACCTGGGATCCAGGTGGCCTGGCAGGTCCTTTTGCCCAGCCTCCGCCTCCTGCCCATGCCTGATCCTTTTAAAAAAATTCTTGCTTCCTCTGCCTCCTTCTCCCTCCCTTCCCTTCTCCCTCTCCCTCTGCCTGCCCCTTCCCCCTGCTTGCCTAAGAACCTATGGCCCCTGGAGGGAAGGTAACTGGTCAGATCCCCAATCCCAGGGAAGAGGAACAGACGTGAGCAGTCACTGGGACACAGAGGTCTCCAGAATTCTGGAGCAGACCAGGTACCCAGAGACCTGGAGACAGGGAGAAGCTGAAGCATTGCCCCCCCCCCCCCCCCCCCACCCCACCCCCCCCCCCCCCCCCCCCCCGCGCCAACCCGCCCCCCCCCCCCCCGCCCCTTGCTTCCCTCAGGGCTCAGAGAGACGGAGTCTAAGAGGCCACTGGCAGCCATGCTAATGCCATTGCTGTCATTAGGTGGTCATGACGACTAATTGTGCCTTTTAATAATTCATTGTTAGCACTTCTACCACAATCTGGACAGTGTAGAAAGGGAATTAGTCTTGAGCAGTTAAGAAATTATGACATGTAAATGAGATTTTCTTCATAGGCAGCTTACCCGACCTGCGTGGTGATGGATGGGTGATGCCTTGGTCACCCCCGGCTACCCTGGCCTCCAGCATCCCCCCCCCCAATCCGGGGGCAACCAAGGCTCTACCTGGCTGTTACCCACCTGTCCCATCTCCCTGTCCCTCTCTTGCCACACCTATCACACCAGCCAGAAAGGGTGACCACAGCTCCCACGAATGTACCACACTTTCCACATCCAGACCTTTCTTTACACCTCTTCCTCTGCCTGAACTGACAGCCCTTATCTCTGCCAGCTCAGCGCCCCCCACTCCCGGCCATGTGTCCCCTCGTCCCCCCCGCCGTCTCCCCCCCGTTATGCTCTTCAGGCCCAGCGGGTCGGACTAAGGCCAGAGGCCAGGCTTAGAGACTGGGGAGATTAAAGTGAGAAGGGGGTGAGGTGGCAAGGGGGAGCTTTCTAGGCCGCTGTGGACAGGAGCGAGAGGAAGAGCAATGAAAACCAGCCCCCTTGGGGGAGAGGCAGCCGTGGAAGGCTCAAGGCCAGTGCCTTCTGCATCCTCAAAGCGCACTCTCTTCTGGGGTCTCACTAGCATGGCCGCTAGCCACACGCGACTCAGGGGCACTTGACACATGGGTGGTGCCCCCTGGAGAACTCAGCTTTATGTTGTATTTAACAGTGATTAATTTTAAAGCTGTAAGCGGCTAGTGGCCACCACGTCGGGCATCTCCCGACAAACAAGGGACTATGCCCCTCACTAGGTGGGCACAATCTACACACGGGGACGCGAGTGCATGCGTCTGAGGGCACACGAGGTAACGCCATGTGGCAGGGCTGTGCCGGGCAGCTCGGATCCTGTGGTTGCGAGGCAGAATGTGGTTTCAGTGTGTGTGCAGGACAGGAGGGGAGGGGGACAAAGGGGCCTTTGTGCCACACTCCCGACTCAAGCCCTCCTCTCCGCTGACATCACAGCTGCCCTAAATAGAGCTGCCGGGACCCGCTCCCCCAGGCCCCGGCTGCCCCCCGCGTCATGGCACGGGGCCGGCCGCCGCTCCTACCGCCGCTCCAAGGACTTTCCTTTGTCTTTTCTGTGAGGAGCCACATTCCTAAGGTTGATTTCTTGGTCAATTTCAGATGGAACATTCTAGAAAAGAAGGAGGTTTCATTTGGATTTTATATTTTTTGCTGCTCTCTCAGCATCCTGGGTCTCTTCTGTGGTATGAGCCCATCTCCTGGCAGGATTTTTTTCCTGACTGAAACGTGGCAGATTTCCCCTCCTCTCTGGGGTCATCTCTTTACCCCTCAGCTGCCCTGGTGCCTCCAAGACTTTCCTGGATGGACATGGGTGAGGTTGAGGAGGGGAGAGGTGGTTGGGGCAGCAGGGAGCCCGCCTAGCTGGAGTGTGGGAGCCTCAGGCAAGGGGGGCACGTAGGGTTGTGCGGTGAGCAGAAGAAGAAATGTGGGGCTGCTCTCAAAACCGGAACCCCCAGGGGAAGGTTGCTAGGGGCTGTGAGTGTGGGAGGCTGTGTGAGTGGGTGGGGGGGGTGCCGCCCACACGTCCCTGTGTCCCACTCTCTGCGGCCCGTCCACCCATAAACAAACGGGGCTGTGTTCAAAGGGCCCCACACACGTGCGGGTGTGCTGGGGTTGATTGGTGGGGAGGGGGTGGTCTGTGGGTGTGAGGACTGCTCCCCCACACACTTGGCAGAGAAGGAGATGGAAAGGGTCTAGCGGTAGGGACCTGTGTCTGCATAGGGGCGACAGAGGGCATAGGAAGGCCTGCAGGGGAACAGGGATGGCTGATCAGGGAAGAGTTGGGGAAAAACCAGGAGAGGCTGTGTGTGGGGAGAGACCACAGACCTAAAGTGTCAGGATCCGCAGAGGCCAAGTGCTCTTGGGAGCACTTGTCTCCGTCCCCTTCCTGGTATGCGCTCCAGAGGGTACCAAGTAGAGCTGAGAGATGTCCATGGGCCAGGGGGCAAGTCCTGGGAAGAAGGATGGCCCTGGTCTAGCAGGGTAATCAGACCCTTCTGCACATGGAGACTTCAAAGACTTCGCCCAGCATGTGCACGCGCAGAAAGGCCCGGAGGGAGGTGAGTTTCGTGCACGCCGATGCGGGAGACTGGGGTTTTCTCTGCCTAAGGCCATGGGAGGAAGAGGAAGATGGGGTGGGATGGGGACCAAAGCACATTGTAGAACAAGGAGGCCACATATTCACGTTCTAGGTGACTTCACTGCTGTGGGGCAGACCTCCGGCCCCCCCACAATTCCTTCAGGCTTTGGGAAACTCACGCCTGCACAGAGGTCTGGTGCGAACAGGTATTCTGGAGAAAGCGAGGAAAGGGGCTGGGTTCTGGGTTTGGGTTGATCTGGAGTGGAGATAAAGAGCCGTGAACCCAGCACTGCCCAGGAAAAACAGTATGTTCGCCACAGATGTAATTTTACATTTCAGCTATATTAAGGCAATAAAAAGAAACAAGCGAAGTTAATTTTAATAACATGTTTTATTTAACCTAGTATACCCCAAAATATCATTTCACTGGCCAGCTGACCGACACCGGGAAGCATGAGCATTTCAGCCTCCACCCCCAACCTAGAGGCAGAGCATGAACCCTTCACAGGGCACAGAATGTAAACGGAGCTTACTTAAGCTGGACCTCGGGGGGCGAGGGGACCCCACGGGCCTCTCTGTTTTGGCTGTGCTCACAGGAGGTTTCATGTGTAATAATGTCTCCTTTTTTGGGAGCGGCCAGAGGCCAGGCATTTGTCTGGGGCTCACAAATTCTCCCAACAGCCCTAGGTAATTACGATTAATGTCTTATGAGCAAACGAACTGTCAGAGCCACGATTCGAGTTCTGCTTGCTCTGAGCCCAAACCCCAACAAACCCACGCTGTAAATGCTGTGTGTGTGTGTGTGTGCAGAACTGGGGAGACACAGGCCCTGTGAGGACTAAGGCCAGCTGTAGGTAGGGCCCTGTGTTTCCCTCCGGCAGACATCCTTCTCCCAGACTGAGGGAATGTCTAGAGTCAGGCCACGGTGGGGCCCTGTTGAGGGTGACGGCAGAGGCCTCATGCACTGGGTCCCAGAGCAGTGTTGGCCGTGGGACTGGAGGAGCTGAGGGTGAAAGCAGGGCATGGGGCCGCATCTCAGGGTGGTGGGGGCTGGGGCGCCACGGTGGCTGGTCTTCCATGACTGTGGAGGGTTGGGCGTGACTGCGGGGGGACCTTGCCCCTCGGGGAGGACAGAGGTGCTGAGTACAGCTGTGCCTTTCTCGCGTGCTGCCAGGGGCCCCTTGGGTGCACACGCGTGTGTGCCCAGGCACGGCTCGGCATCCTCCGCAGTCACGCCATCCTTCCAGCTACTTGTCTGGGCCACTTCCTCCCAGGCCGGCGGCCAGGCTCCCGTGTGCTCCTCGGAGCCAAGATCTCAAGGCAAAGCTGGGCAGCGGAGGGAAGCGAGGGTCCGGGAAGACTCCCAGGCCTGGCCGGGGCAGGAGCAGGAGCGCGGAGACCAGGAGAGGGCAGCCCTTTCCTGGAGGGGGCAGGGATGGAGAAGGGGCACCCCGGAGAGCAGGCTGGTGGCTCAGAGCCTCCAGCACAGGCCAACTCCGTGCAACTCCAGGTCTCCAGGTTTCAGCCAGATGAGGGGCCTCGAGGCAAAGGAGGAAATGAAGAGACAGAGACACAGTCCCGTTAGAGGCCCCGTGTGGGTGGGGGTGGCCACCCCAACAGGCACTCAGTCCAAAACGTCTACCGAGCACCTGCCCTGTGCCAGCACTGAGCCTCTGCCCGCCTCCGCAGATGCTTATGGGACAACTAACTAACTAACTAACTAGGGGGTATGGGATGCCCAGCAGGCAGGGCAACGTGAATGTAATGGTAGAAGCACTAGCATTAGCCTTGCCCACCCCCATGGCCCAGAGAAGAGGAACAGCTTCCTTAAGAGCTCTGAGCACACCCAGACCTGGGCACCCCTTCAGGACATCTTTCCTGAGCACCCACTGTGCACAGGCGCTGCCCCCTTCTGCAGAGGGGTCCCTAGAACCCTGCTCTTTTGGAGCTTCTATCTAGGGTGGGAAGCCAGCCTGGAACAGAGCACGAAGGGGGTGCGGGGGGCCCTGGAAGCAGGGGGGCTGTTGGGAGCTTTCTGAGGGCTCCCCCTTGGACAGTGGCCAAAATGGCAGTGAGGGGGGAGTTGTGTGGATGGCGGGGGAGAGGGGGGGGGATCCCAGCAGAGGGAAGGGCAGGGGCAAAGGCCCAGAAGCAGGAGCAGGCTATGAGGCAGAATGTCTGCAGTGCCGTGTGAAGGGTAGACATGAGCTCAGAGGGCTGGGCAGAGCCAGCATGTCCGGTCAAGAGCGCGGATCTTACTCTCAGTGTGACCAGAAGGCATTGGAGAATCAAAAGCTGGGAGGGCGCAATGCCATGATCTTTCTTCTGAAAGGGTGGGCCGGGCTCCTGCTGGATTGAGGCTGGAGGGGCAGAAGGGACGGGGCTCCACAGGGAGGCTGTTGCAGGGGCCCAGAGGCGAGACCCTGGGGCTGCACCAGGATCAGAGTGGAGGCCGCAAGAAGTGGATGGATTCGGACATACTGGAAGGTGGGGATTCGGGGGAATGAGAGCAAGGGGAGGGGTCCCAGGGGGCACTCACCACCCCCTTGCCAGTACATTTTGGAACACCTGGACACAGTATTCAGAAACTTAGCCATCCTCAGGGGCCCTTGGCCCTGGAGGCACCACCATGGTGTTGGCCCTCCTCATCAGCCCCAAGCCTGGGGCCATGCAAGCCCCCCCCCTGCCCCCCTGGGGGAAAGGAGAAGGATCCACCCACATCCCAGGGCAGTGGGTGGATCCCAGGCCTGGTGGGTCAAACTCAAAAAGGGATTTCAAGGTCACCATGGAGGATGTTTGGATTTTCTTGGGAGTTGCCACCCAGATCCAGGGGCCTGAGACGTAGGCCATAAGTCCCTGCTCCTCTGCCACCCCTCCTTTATCTGGGTCCCCTCTTGGGCCTGATCTCTGGCTTGGCCTCCCAAGACAGTGGTCAGACATGAGACCAGGTGTGGCTCAAGGCGGCAGTGGGCAGGGGCCCAGCTGGTCTGGCGTGGTTGGAGCCATCCGGGAGAAAGCAGCTCAGGCCTCGTCCTAGCCAGCTGAGCTCTCCAGGGCCAGGCTGGTGACACTCCGCTCAACAAGGGCGCCAGGTCATGCCATGTCCCCTAACTTCTGCCCAGACCCTGGAGAAGCCCACTGGGTCATTGAGCTCAGGCATTCAGGGTCCCGTATCCCAACCGCTCTCTCCACATACAGGATAGGCTTCCTCGCAGCATGAGTTACAAAGGGGCTCTTCCTCTAGGGGGTCCAGACAGATAAGAGCCTGGACCTCTTGCTTCTAGAACCCTTCAGCCCTCCAGAAGGCAGCGCGGAGGTGGACATACTAAGTTCTAATCCAAACTCTGCCCCTTGCTTGCTCGGTGACCTTGGGTAAGTTGCCTTTTCTCCCTGGGCCTTGGTTTCCTCCTCTGTAAAGTGGGGCTGATGACCCAGTAATGCCCGCAGTCAGGTTCTGTCCAAGGACTAAGACCTGGGCCACAGATCAGATCCTTCCGTCTTTCTTTCAGAGAAGATGAGAAAACAGCAAAATGCCAAGAGTCTGAAGGGCAGGCTGGCAGCCCCTGGCTGACTCTGAGAGCCCCCGGAGCAGAAAGGGAAACTGAGGAAGCAAGTGCTGGTGGGAGGCTGCTGAGGAGGAGGAGCTGGCAGCCACCGGTGAGGAGAGCAGCAACTATTTATTCGGGGGTCCTGACCCCAGACACCCTCACCTCCCCCGCCGCCATTTCTCTGCTTGTTCCAAGCCTGGGGGTCCTCAGACCAGGAGCCGGAATCCCCAGGAAGGATGTGGCTGTGGGTCCGCGGCTCCACGCGTGTGGGGAGAGAGGAGGAGAAGGCTGGGTCTGGAACTGGAACAGCAGAGGGAGGGCTGAGGGACTGTGATGGGGCTCCTGCCTCCCCAGCCCAGCCCTCCAACCCCGAGTGCTGGGCCCTGGGGGGCATAGCCCTGGCCCTGCTGAGCACCCCCGCCCCAGCTCCTTCAGAGGAGCAGGCAAGGCTGTGTGCCCCATCCCTTGACTTCCCTGCCCACCACTATCTGCCCCAGCCGCGAGTCAGAAGCCACCTTGTCCCCAGAAATGAGGCTGGCGTGGCCCCCCCCCCCGGGCCCACCTGGCTGCGCCCTCAGTGCTGGTCCAGGATGAGGGGCACCTGGGCGCTGTCCACTTGCGGAGGCAGCCGCTCGCCGGTGCGTACGTTGAACATGGGCAGCGTGGACAGTGGCCGGGGCACCTCCCGACTAGATGCCATCTGCCGCAGCTCCTCTGTGTTCCCGCGGATGGTGCAGTGGTGGACCATCTGGATGCTGGGGGCACAGGGCCGGCAGAGTCATCAGCTCTGGGTGTCAACCACACACACCCCCCGCCCCGCCCTGCAGGCTCCCTATGCCCCTGCATCTGAGACACGCTGCAGTCCTCCACCTGCTGGAATGCGTAGGGGGAGGACAAACAGGAGGGTCTTTGGTGCCGGCTCAGCGTCCAGTGACCGAGGCATAGGCTGTGGGAGCAGACAGCCTGGATTCAAAGCTGTGTGTCCCTGGCAAGGTACTGAACCACGCTGTGCCTCAGTGTACTCAACTGTAAAATGGGCATAATACTAGAACCTACTTCCTAGCACTGTGGTGGGAATTAAGTGAGAGAAATGTTTAGAAAAGCACCTGGTGCATGCTAAGAGCTCCCAAGATGCTCGACATGATACCCACAGTGGATCTGTATTTGAGGAGGTCACCATTTGCAGGACATACATTCCCATGACCCTCTAGGTCCCTTCTAGCACTCAGTTTCCTCCACTAATACTCTCTCCTGCCATTGACCATCCAGTCTTCCCTGTCTCATCCCCCTCGGAGTCTGGCAAATGTCCCCCTTCCATCTCTTCCCACCTCCCACTTCGGCTCCTGCTATTTCTGGCCAGACCTCCACGATCTCCTCTTCCGGCTCTTCCCTCTAGTGTCCCTGGCCTTTGTACCTGGACCTCTCCCACCCGGCCCCAGGACCCGCTCTGGACACTGACTGTCTGCTCTCTGGCTTTCTCCCAGACCACAGCTCCCTGAGGCCAGCCCTGGGCTCCGCCCTCTATGGGCCTGAAATCCCCAGGGCAGTCTTGAAGTCCTTTCTGAGCTCTAGTCTTTCTAGAAGACTTTCTTCTTTTCTTCTCAGAGAGCTCAGCCGCATTCTCATTTGAGATCCTCACAGCTTGCTATCTGCTGTCCGGGACAAGCTTCCGTTCGTTCTGAGAAGGTCGGTAGCCCAGTGAAACCAAGCACAGGGACTTGCTTTGGGTCTGAGTGTGAGTTCTGCTATTCACTGCCTATGTGAACTTATGCAAGTCACTTAACTTCTCCGTGCCACTGTTTCCTCCATTGTAATGAAGTTCGGGTACAAATTGAATGAGTTAATACAGGAAACACACTTCGATGTCTCCTGGTCAGCATCACAGAGGTAGCTAAGTTTACAAGGAACGTGATGCGGCCATCGTTATCATCAGTGCTGTTTTATTATAGGAAGCGCACCGATGTACTTGGCCTCCAGTAAAGGGATGTTCTTCCAATCCCCTTTACACGAACCCCCCAACATTTTTGGGTCCAACCGGGACTCTTCATTACAAATAATAAGAATTAGTCTCCTTGGGACACCTGTGTGGCAGTCAGTTGAGCATCTGACTCTTGATTTCGACCAAGTTCATGATCTGAGGGTCCTGAGATTTAACCCCGAGTAGGGCTCCACACTCAGCCAGGAGTCTGCTTCTCGCCCTCTGCCCCTTCCCCCACCAACTCTTAAAATAAAGTCTAAAAAAAAAAAAGGGAGCCTGGGTGGTTCAGTCAGTTAAGTGTCTGACTTCGGCTCAAGTCATGAATGATCCATCGAACCTGGGATCGACCCCCACATGGGGCTCCTTGCTCTGCGGGGAGCTGCTTCTCCCTCTGCCCCCTGCTGCTTGTATTTTCTCTCTCTCAAATAAAGAATTAAGTTTCCTTAAAGGAGTGGGGACCCCAGGCAGAGGGAAGCTACCCTACTCGCCTCTGGCTTACTGATCAAATGAGGGAGGGGCAATGATCCCCACCCCTGTCCGAGTCTCAGTTAACGGACACCAACACCAGCTCGAGCCTGGGAGATTAGACGCCAGGTCAGACTTTCGAGCTTCAGGCTGAATGGGCCCCGCTCTGCTCCTCAGGGCAGGGAGGGAGGGGGGCAGGACCAAGTTCTGTCTGGCTGGCAGGAGGAGGTGGAGTCCCCCTCTAAGGCCAGGGGAGGATCAAGATGAGCTCTTGAGTCTGGAATTTGGCAAGCAGAGTAGTCCAAAACGCAATTTTCCATTCCCAGGCAAGGGGAGGCTGAGAGAGAAAGGAAGCTAGAAGCATGGGGCTGCTTCGGGCCAGAGAAAGCCAGACAGGTAATGCCCTGGCCAGGGAAGGGCCTTAGTTAGGGGGCCCCCCTCCCCGCCCTCGGCCCTGCATCTGGGTCTCATTACTCTGGCGACACACACAGGTGGAAAATGCTCTGGGGATGTTTTTCCAGAGCAGGAGCTGAAGCCAGCCCCACTGCTGTCTTCCCCCACAGCCCTTCCACATCAGCACTTGGGCAGACAAACAAATAGGCAGGCATTCCTACACACACACACACACACACACACACACACACACACACACTCCCCACCTCCAACACACACAGCCCTGGAGCCCCGTCTCTGACACACAGACCACAGAAGAGGGTCAGGTAGGGGGACTTTCTGGCCAGCAAACTCTGATACAGGCCACAGTTGTGGATAATTTGAAAAATGGGAGACATTGAACAAGCAAAAAAAAAAAAAAAAAGGAATTTGTAGAAATAAATCGACTCAAAATCCAAACCAACAAGGGCTGATAGGGCACACGGTAAGCCCGCTGATAGATTCAACATTGATGGAGGAAACAGATTTTCCTGAGCGCTTCCAAGCTCCAGAACCCAGCCAGCAGAACGGGCTGTGCTCGAAATCACCGGTCAGAAAAGAATTTCCACAATAGCAGAAGGTATAATTGATCAAATTTGGCACAGGCCAAAAAAAATTGAGGAATAAAATGTTCCTTGAAAACGGACATGGAAAATCACTCATTCCAAATGGGAAAAAAATTCTATCAAATAAAAATGAAAATAGGAAAAAAAAAAAAAAAAAAGCAGAGTTTTTCCATGGCTTTGTGATCAAATTCACCAAGGAATCAAACTGACCTGGGTAGAGCAAGGCATGACAGTTTGCTTACTCTGGAAAATATTTTCCCATAACGATTCAGAAATGTGGGTATAATTCTGATGCTAAAAATGTTCATATTCCTCAACCTAATGGGTTGATGTGGTGGCGTCAAAACGGTGGGTTTAAAACTGAGGTCTCATGGGGCGCCTGGGTAGCTCAGTCAGTTAAGGGTCCAACCCTCGATTTCAGCTCAGGTCATGATTTTGGGGTCTTGAGACAGAGCCCCACGTCAGGCTACCTGCTCAGGGCAGAGTCAGCTTGTCCTTCTCTCTTCCTCCCTCCCCGCCACCACTTACTCTCAGTCTCTCTCTCCCTCTCAATTAAAAAAAAAAAAAAAAAAAAATCTTTAAAAAAAACTGGGGTCTCTGAGCCTGAAATCTGCTGGTTCTGATGCATACATTTCTAAATACTCGCACCCGTGCCTGACACACTACGGGACTCCAGCTGTCCACCCACCCGGCCTCCGCCCTCCTTCCCAGGGTACCTGGCTTGTCAGATGCCCACACTATCTGGGCACCTCCCAGGAAAGAACAATGGGACCACTGTGACCCTCACAGGATTCTGGTGACCTCATAATGTCCCCCTGAGGTCACCACAAAGGTAACCCTTGCCACCCCCTGCACCTGAGGCACAAATCTGCAGAGGCCAGCCGTGGGTGATCATCCTTGGTCCTACTTCTGGCCACCCAGGGGGAGGCTGGGGCTGGAGCCCTCCGCAGGAGCCTCTGAGGGAACCAGGACCAGAGACTCGCCTCATCCACTGAAGAGCAACACAGTGGAGACGTCCAGCCGTCACCCTGGAGGTCCTCGCACCTAGTTCCTTTCACCCGCCCCAAGGAGAGATGCAGAAAGACACTTCGGCGCCACCCCCATCTGCACCCTTGGTGGTCTCAAACCCACCACAGGGCGTAGGCCGGCAGGCCAGCGCCTCCGGGGCCCCCAGCAAGAATGTGACTGGGCGCCACGCCAGCCCCAAAACCCGACGGAAGCTCAGCATATCCAAGGTGATCCTGGAGGTGGTGGCGGACAAGGGCATGCACAACCACGTGAGTCTAGCCACCCTGAAGAAGGCGGTCACCACCATGGGCTACGACATGACCCGGAACGCCTGGCGCTTCAAGCGAGTGCTCAAGGGGCTGGTGGACAAGGGCGTTCTCAAGCAGGTGACCGGCAAGGGGGCCTCGGGCTCCTTCCGCATGGGCAAGAAGTTTGCCTCCAAGTTCAAGCTCAGGGGCCAGAGACGGCGCCGGTCTGGGCAGCGCCGGCCTGGGCAGCGCCAGTTGCTAATGGGCTCCCAAAGAGGGCACAAGCGGCTACACAAGGAGGGCCGCAGGGTGGCCAGAGGCTGCCGCAATTAATGAGGCAGGCGAGGCAAGAAGGCAGGGGTGCCAGGCCCGCCACAGGCTCAGTGCAGTGGAAATAAAAGGAGCCTAAGTTATTTCACACCTGCCTCCTGGAATCTTTGGGGCTCAAGGGAGTGAGAGTGGAAGGAGGCTGGGGACAGAGGAGGGGGTAAGGCCGTCGGGGGGTGCGAGCAAAGGAAGAGTGGGATGGATTTGGGGTCAGGGCTGGAGGAAGTGGGAGCACCACAGACATTAACTAATTCAATGACCCCGTCATCTGGCAGGTGGAGGAACCCGGGGCCCAAGAGCCTCACGCTGATGGTGTGGCAGAAACCAGCCTGGAACCACACCTACTGTATGCTCGGGGAAGTGTACGTGTGTGCGTGTGTGTGTCCGTGTGTGAACACCGCCTCTTCAGTGGCTTCTCAAACCCTTTCCCCCAGGGTGGCCACAGGTCTGCACACTTGGCAGGGATCCCCTCCTGTGCCCCATCCCAGGTTACAGTCCTCCACGGAGACCCAGAAAATAAGAAGGCCGGGCCAGGAGAGGTCAGGCCCAGCAACCAGCCAGCTGAGACCTGGAGCTCAGAGGCCAGGTGTGGCCCCCATCAGCCCAGAGTAATGTGTGTTGCTCATGGAGGTTTGGGGGTGGGGTCTAGCTTGGCCGTCTAGGGGTGCTCCCACCCAGCCCCCCAGCTTTCCCCTACTCACTCTGAGGTGGCCAGGTCTCTCTTCAGCCTGTGGGAAGCCAAGGGAGGGGGATTAGCTATTACCCACAACACCCCCCCCACCCTGGTGCCAGGCTAGGCAAGAGGTCCCCATCCACTTCCTGGCTGAGGACCCCACTCCCTGAGGGGTCTGTGTCCCCAGGCAGCCACAAGGAGCCCCGTGGGGGATGAGCCACAGTGCCCTCCCTGCTCTCTGTCCCCCGCACTCACTGTCCCTCCCGCCGGCAGCACATGACGTAAGCCAGCAACGCAGTGAGCAGCAAAGCCACCAGCAGGGGCACCAGGAGGGTGACCAGGGCGTCGGTGAGGAAGTCTCGGTCCGTGGCCTCAGTCGGTGGGCAGAAGAACGGGTCATGCTCCAGGATCCCATCACCTGGGGTGGGCACCTCATCGGCGGGCTCTGGCACTGACTTATCCACCTGCTCAGAGAGCCCAGGGCTCACCAAGGAGCCGTCAGCTGGACACAGAGACCCCCAGGGGATGGGGCACGACCACAGGGTTTCCTCCTGCCTGTCTCCCCCTGCTTGGGTGAGCTCACAGGACAAGCCTTGGACTAGGAACCCGGAGAGAAGGGCAAGGAGAGGCAGGTCCGTACAATGGTTAAGGCACATCTCCAGGGCCCGACTGCCTGGGTTTGAATCCTGATTCCGACAAGGGCTGTGCTGAGTGACTTCCCTCCAGGTGCCTCCTTTCCCTCACCTGGAAAGGCAGAATGCTGATGGCCCCTGTCTCTCGGGTGGGGGCGAGGGTAAAGCATGTTGATTGGCTAGAGCCCAGCACAGCACGTGCTCAGGGACATTGTTGAGGATCAGTCCTTGCCTCACTGTGGGTCAATTATCAGGAACAGAGTATTCCAGGGGTTCCCAGCCCAGGGAGTCAGGGTCTCTACGGACCCCAAGTAATTGTGCTCAGTATCCCCAAGAGCAGTAGTATCTTTGGTTTAGAACTTGGGGTAGAGGGGTGCCTGGGTGGCTCAGTGGGTTAAAACCTTGGCCTTCAGCTTGGGTCATGATCTCAGGGCCCTGGGATCAAGCCCCATATCTGGCTTTCTGCTCAGCAGGGAGCCTGCTTCCCCCTCTCTCAGCCTGCCTCTCTGCCTACTTGTGATCTCTGTCTGTCAAATAAATAAATAAAAATCTTAAAAAAAAAAAAAAAGAACTTGGGGTAGAGCTATTTGTTCCTTATTGCAGGCAGATTTGCTAGGTGACACCTTAGAAGGAAGCAGACAGAGATGTCCCAAAGAGTCCCCTAGTGGGGAAAGGGTTTTTGGAACTGCCCTATTGGAGTGATTGTTCTAGCTGTTGGGTTGGGCGCATAGGAGACTTCTGGACCCGGGATCGCTTTTCTGGATTATGGACTCTGTCGCCCTCTTGTGGAATGAAGTGGAACTTCAGCGCACGCACGCGTGCGTGCGTGCGTGTGTGTGTGTGTGTGTGTGAGAGTGTGTGTAATCACAGAAAGAAACAGGAACAGAGAGATGGGGTGGAAACAGGGCTAGGGAGGAGACTGTGATGGGGATCATGCCCCATTCCCACCTCCGGAGCCAGGGTCCCTCCTCACCAGTGACACATTGCACCAGTCAACGCGGAAGTGAGGCGCCAAGGTGTCATAGCAGGACAGAAGTGGAGGCTGACCCTGGGCACAGCGAGCGTGGCTGTCTGGAGATGCCACCATCTTCAGGCAAGTGGAGAAGGGTGAGGTAGAGCCCACCTTAATGTAAACCCTGGGCCGGGACAGAAGCCACAGTTAGCATTTGTGGGGGGAGGGCTGGACACTGGAGATTTGGGGTTGCAGGACCACCTTGAGACCTGGGTTATGGCGAGAGCACACAGAGCATCCTATTCTTCTGGGGGGCCTTATACTCCCAGGAATGTCTTTTGATAGCTGGGTCTTTTATGTTCTCGTGGGCTATCGGGGAGTCTAGAGTTCAGTGTAATTAGGGTTTGGGCCCAGGAAGGGCAAGAAGATGAAGGGGTGTGGCTGGAGGGAAGCAGACGGTGATGTGAAACTGGGAGTATATGAAGGTGCATGACGGTGCTCCATGACCACCCCTCCGGAAGGCCAGCTGTTGCTACCTCCTCCAGGAAGTCCTCCTGGGTTGCACACTTACCCTTCCTTGCGACCCTCTATGGGAAGGGGGACGCGGCCCCCACGGTCCAAGGCGGAGGTAATGTTGAGTAGCTGGAGCTCTCCCGGCTCCCAGAGCCCTCCCAAGGCTGTGAGGAAGCGACTGGCAGGCGTTGAAGGCAGCACCTCCTCCACATCATGGCTGCACACGAGGAACTCAGCTTGGTATGGCAGCAGGGGGCCTGCAAAGACCAGGTTGGCACTTGAAGCCGCAGGGACCCTCCCCAGCCCTCTCCCACTCAAGCTCCTCCCCATGCCCCCTCAGACTCCTCCCTTCCTCCCTAACTTCCCTTCCTTCACAGGCCTCAAATGCCCTTCCCACAGCCTCAGCAACTCCCCAAGGCCCCACAGACCATGGGCAGAACGGCTGAGAAGACAGCTCTGGAGCCCTCCCAGGAGCCCCTGCTCCTACTGCTCCCAAGTGTCTCGGCACCCCCATCCCTCCTTCCAAGGGAACCCCCCGCAAGACTGGCATTGGCGGGGTGGAGGTGGGGCAGGGGTTCGGCAGGGCTGACGGTACCTTCAGGATCCCCAATCAACAGCACCAGCCTCTGCCGGGTGGTGTCAAAGCTGTCCCGATTGTAGGCTGTGACCTGGGGTGGAGGGGGTGGGGGATGCAAAAGAGGGCTGAGGGAGCGGGCGAGGGAGGAAACGGGGGGGGGGGACTGAGACACCCTCAAATCAGAGCATCTAAATTATGTAAATGAACATGCACAGATGTCCACAGGGGGCACAGCCATTGGGGTCCTCGCTGGTACCTCGATGACCTGGCGCCCACGATCTTCGGGGGTGGGGGTGCCGTAGAGGAAGCCAGGCTGGTGGGGGCTGCGCTGGGTGTAGCGGAGCCACCGGGGCAGGTCTGGGTGTCCCTGGAGGTGGGCGTGGTAGGTGACAGGGGTTGTGTGGGGGACATCTGGTGGAAGGGAGGAGAGGCGATGGGAGAAGTGACAGGAGCCTTCACCGGCCCCTGGCCGGGCCTCGCCAGCCCACCAATGCCCTCCAAGCCCCTCTCACCGATGTGCTCGGGATGACCCAGGACGGCTTCCTCGTCCAGGGTGTGCACGAAGACGCGGCCCACAAGAGGCTGCAGGGTGGTCGGTGGGGCCTCGGCATCCCCCAGCCCTGCCAGGAGAACTGTGGGGACCCCATATCCCCCAAAGACACACATCAGCCTTAGTCCAGGGGAGAGCTCCCAGTGCTCTCCCCTTAGAGCAGGGGAGAAGCTCCCAGTGCCCCTAAGAGATGGGGGGCTCCCAGGAAAGGACATTGGTGGGGTCCTAGCTATGCCACACACACCGGGATCAGTGACAAGTCCCAGACATTTCTGTCACTTCCCATTCATGGGAATTCCCTCCCCCAGTCCACATTTTAGGCTCCCTTTGAGGGGTCACACTGGGCAGGAGCTGCTGTCTGGCTGAGAGAGGTGTGGGGGTGTGGGGGGTGGATGCGGGTTACAGGCACTTGTGAAAGAACTCTAAGAATGTGGGTGTCAGGGGCGCCTGGGAGGCTCAGTCAGTTAAGCATTGGACCCTTGATTTCAGTTCCTCTCCCTCTGCCCCTCCCCACTGCCCCACAAGCGCTTTGTCGCTCTCCCTGCTCTCGCTCTCAATAAATAAATAAATAGAAATTTTTAAAAAAGAACGCAGAGCGTCTGGAAGGCTGGAGGGGAGGGGGAGAGGGAAGGAACTTTTGAAGGAGGTGGGTGGCCATTCTGGTACTCCCTTACAACTCCCCTAACACACAGGGGGGAAGGGGCCCACACTAGAAGCCAATAAATGCTGAGCAAAAGAGATCCTAAGCCCCAGGGAAGGGACCTGCCCCAGCGGGCCCCCACACCCTCCCAAGGCCAAATTTAGCCTGGGCCTAGCAAGAAGGCCAACCAGCCAGCCCATTAAAGGGCCAACGACACTCCGGGCCTGTGCGGTCAGGCCCACCTCGGCCTAGGACGCCCAACCCTTCAGAGCTCTCTGAAGCTCTCCATGCCCCCCACATCCCAGAGCCCTGCTCCCAGCCCCATTTCCCTGGACCTCCCGCTGGACACAGCATGAGCACCCCAAGGTCCTTCTGGTCCTGGCCCCAGACCCCTCCCCTGAGCTACCTCTGTCTTTCCACCTCTTTCCACTCGGACATCCCGTCCCTTCGTCCTGAGCCTCTCCCAGAAGAACGCCCCAACTTGCCCGCAAGAAGAATCCAGATTAGAGCGGCTGCCATGACTGCCCCAGCCTGCTCGGCCCCTGTGAGTGACAGAGACAGGAGCAGCGGGGAGGAGAGAGGGAGGGAGGGAGAGTGGGAGGGAAGGCTGCCGGGGGAGGTGTCCCAGAGCAGCTGGCCCCAGCTTCTGTCAGTGGGTCCCTCCCCATCCCCACCTAAACAGGCACTGAATCCGGGTTGAACACTGTCCTCATAGGACACTGTCCCTCCAGGGATCCCCTCCTGGTGGCCCAAGAACATTCTCTAAACCACCAATCCGAAAACCTCAGTCCTTCCTGGAAACACTAAGGGCTCCCCTTGCCCTGAGGCCCCAGCTGTTGATGGCTTTTAGACCCTGCCTGGGCCTGGCCATCCTGCCCAGAATCCCCGCCTCTCACCCCTGCCAACCACACACACACACACACACACACACACACACACACTCTACCCCAGGCTTCTGCCCAGCATCAATCTGCTGCTGCCCCCTCCACCACCCCCACCACTAAGTCCTTTGCACAAGCTGTTCCCGCTGCTTGGAGTTCCTTTCCTGCACTCATCAGACCAGCCAATGGCCACGCACCTGGCAAGACTGGACACAGGCCTCCTCTCCTCCCTGCAGGCTCTCTGTGCTGCCTTCCTCTGCTAGGCCCAGCTGGGTGCCCGCTGGGCCCCTGGGTACAGCACTGCAGAGGGTGGGGGAGACTAGAATCTTTTTATCTCCGTATGCCCGGACTTGGCATGGGGCCTAGCAACCAGCAGGTGTGGGGGGGATTGCACGCCAAACAGCAGGGTGCCCATTCACCCAGCCCTGATCCCCAGAGCAGACACCCCCAGCACGTACCCCAAGTCTGGGAAGAGAGAGAGAGTCCTGGACAGGACTAGCCAGGTAGAGCCGGGGGAGTGGAGGAGGCGGCACAGGCTTGGAGACCTGCCAGCTGGACATGAACCTCACCTTGACCCCCTCACTGGAGACCTGGCCTTGGAAAACTCACTTGCCCTCTCTAGGCTCTGTTCCCACGACTACAACCTGGCAGGATAGTGCTCACCTCTCCGTGTGCTTGTGATGAAGCCACAGCCTCATGAACTCAGCGCGTGCTTAGAGAGCAGCCCCTGTTGGCGGGGGTGGGGTGGACGGGGGGGTGGGGGTGGGGACAGACACGTGCCCCATGGGAGTGTGCACGCGGATGGGTACTGCCGGCTAACCCCCACCTGCTGCCCTGCAGCAGGCTTAACATACACGGATGGACGGGAACTCCTTCCATCCCCGCAGCCCTTCCCAGGAGGGCTTTCATCCCCATTTTCAGACAAGAAGAATGAGGCACCAGCTCTTCATGACCCCCCACCCCCAGGGCCATACGACCGAACAGCTGAGGCCCGTGCCCTGGCTGCGGGGGCACCCTTGTCCCCCTCCATCTTGCCTCAGTCAAAGATCTGGGTCCAGGTGTGAAGGGGATGGGACGCCCTTCTCTCTGGGGGCTTCGAACTCAGAGCCAGCAGAGGGGACTCTCCCTAGATGTCCTGAGAAGGAGGTGGGGACCCACGGGTGCCTCCTGGGTCCAAAATTCCTGGTGTGTGCAGGAGTATCCCTCCTGGGCATCCCCATCTCCCCTCACCATACCCATCGCCCCACACAGGGACGCCTGGGACCAGTTCTGGTCGGACCTGAGGGCCACAGCGTTGGCCTGCCAACTGGAATGACTAGGGTGCAGGTTACTTAGTCCTCATCTCTTTTCCTCCCTGCCTGACTATCCCACCCATCCCTGGAGAGCCACCAGATTCCAGAGTCAGCATCCACTCAGGCTTTCAGACAGGGCAGGGTTTGTCCCAGAGTCACCATGGCGCCTCTCTGCCTTCTCAGACATGGAGACGGAGGGCATGAGGCAGAAAAGTTCTGGAGGCAGACAGAAAGTCAGAGGGCTCTGAGGGAGTTTGGCCAGCTGCCCAGTCCTCAGGCCCTCAGCGGCCCCTCCCCTGCTCTTTTCTGGAGCCCCCCACTCACACCTTCAGCTGTCCTGAAGTAGCTGTGTCTGAGCCCAGTGCCACCAGACCCCCAGAGGCCCCCAAGGACTGTGCCAGTAGCCAGCCAGAAGTCCCCTGTGGCCAACCAGAAGACCTCCCCACCTCAGAGCTGTCTGGATTGCAAGCTACTGCTAGAATTCTCAGTGTCTCTGTTCCCTGGGGCCTGAGCATAGAGAGAGGGGTCACAGGGTCCTTAAACTTCTTAGTTTGCAAATTTTATTTTATTTTATTTTAAGTAGGCTCTACACCAAGTGTGGAGCCCAATGAGGGCCTTGGACTCTCGACCCTGAGATCAAGACCTGAGCTGAGATGGTGAGTCAGACACTTAACTGATTGAGCCATCGAGGTGCCCCTTAGTTTGCAAACTTTAAACTAAAGCAAACTTTAAACTAAACAGAATAGGGGCACCTGGGTGGCTCAGTGGGTTAAAGCCTCTGCCTTCGGCTCAGGTCATGATCTCCGGGTCCTGGAATTGAGCCCTGCATCGGACTCTCTGCTCGGCAGGGAGCCTGCTTCCTCCTCTCTCTCTCTGCCTGCCTCTCTGCCTACTTGTGATCTCTGCCTGTCAAATAAATAAATAAAATCTTAAAAAAAAAAAGTCTACAGAATAAAAGAATGAAACCTCCATATATCCACCCTCCAGCTTCAACAGTCAGCGACTTATGGCCAATCTCCTGTCACCAGTGCTCCCCCCAACTCTCCCTCCTGTTTCATTTCCTCTGTCAAGATTTTAGCATGTATTTTTGAAAGATTATGACTCTTTTATTTTTATTATTTTAATAGAATGACTCTTCTTTAAACAATCACAGTTGTTATACTTCGTATATTAGTATACCTTAAAGTTAATAATTCCTTGATATCAGACTTATAGTGTTCAGATTTCCAATTTCTCATGAATGTCTTTTTTTTTTTACAGTGTATTTGTTTGAATCATGATCCAAATAGAACACACACACCGAAACTGATTGATGCGTCTCCTTTAAATCTCTTTAAGTCCATAAGTTCCCCATCCAAACCTCTATCTCTCTCTCTCTCTCTCGCTCTCTCTCTCTTTCCTTGAGAGAACCAGGCCATTTGCTATGCAGTTTTCCAGTCTGGGTTTTGCTGATTGCATCTCTAGGGTGTTCTTTAACATGTCTCTCTGACCTCTGTACTTCCTGTAAATTGTATTTCCTGTACATTGTTTTTTCCTGTAAATTGTAGTTGGATTGAAAGTCCTGATCAGGTGTAGGTTCTATTTTCCTTGGCAAGACCACTTCACAGATGGTGGGATTGCTTCTTCCATCCAGAAGTACAGGAACTGTGATGCTCTGTGCCTCCTCCGTCAGTCTCCCGCCCCCCACCCTGCAAATGGTGATACTCACATCCAATCACTCCCTCCTTTATTAGTCAGAATAATTCTCGACACGGAAACTGTGCCTCGCTTACTAGTTGGTTACTGAATGTTGTAGCTCCTATGGAAAAAGATAGGATCAATACTCGATTCTGTTCCTATATTTGCCAATTTTGAAATAATGAATTGATTCTCCAGCATCCCTCAAACCTCAGCCCGTTAGCTTTTCAAAAACAGTAGCCTAATTATGAATTTATGGCTTTAGGCATATTTGATTGCTTCAGTCTGTTGTGACAAGAGTCCCCTCCTGGTCCTTGGACTGTCCCTTCTTGAGCTCCTGAGGTAGCCCTCACCTGTCGGAGCATCCGTCTGGGGGGACAGGTGGGTCAGGTCTCTGCCTCTCCACACCTGTCTCCCCAGCTCTCTGCCGGATCTCCGCTTGTCAGTGTCCCGATTTAATTCCTCTGGTCCTTTGTCTCTGGCTCTCCCCATCTCAGTGAATATCTTCTGAATGAATGAATGATTGACTGAATGAATGCTTCATCTCCCCAACTCTCTCCTTCCACTTCTGTCTTTATGAACCTCTTGATTTCTGAGGACCATATTTTCTTCATCTGCATCTACAACGGGGGATTATATGTTGTCATGAGGGACAAAGGAAAGGGATTCTCATCATTGTGATCTGATTGTCGCATCTGCCTCCCAGACTCCACCCCCGTCTTCCTCCCCCTCCTCTTTGCCGCCCCCCAGCGCCTCAACAAAGGATGCGATCTGTCAGTCAGCCACGAGAGGGCGCGTTCGCGGCTGCAGCTTGGACCTGCGCCTGCGCAATACTGGGGCAGAGCCGGGACAGGGCGGGGGTCGGATGGGGGGGCGGGAGCGCTCCGCCCCGGGCTGAGGTTGCGCGTCAGAAGTGTTTGCTGAGCACTGCAGCTAGAAGGGGCGACGCAGGAGGAGGCCAACGGCCCCGAGCCTTACTTCGTCCTCCCCTTCCGGGTCCAGAGGATGTTTTCCCAAGCGGGGAGGAGATCCGCCTAGCTGCCGGGGGCTGGACATTGCCCTCTTTCCCACCATCCCCATCATTTGTATCAACCCTCCGACTTCCAAGGACATGTCTCTATTTCCCCACTCTTCGCGACCTTTGGGGGCACGAGTCTGAGGACCTAAATGTACCCAGATTCCTCCTCCCTTTTTTTTTTAATCTTTGGCCTTCAGCCCTCAAAGAGGTTCCTTGAGCCTTGTGACCGCCCAGAGCCATCAGTCCTGACTCTGAGAATACCAGACACCATCCCTAGCCAAACTTTACAGCTTAGTGGAGAAACAGAGAAAGGGAGGGACTGTCAAAGGGCTCACAGCACAGTGTTCTGCCCAGCTACATCTCTGGACAAGGAGGAGAGACACTCCCGCTCTGTAAAGTGGGGGTAATAAGGATCAATGAGATAGTGAAAGCGAAAGTGCTTTGTAAATTGTAAAGCTCTGGAGAGAGTAAGGGGTCTTTTATTTATATAGAACTGAAGGCGCAAGACTGTAGCTGCCCAGGGCCAGGCCACCCGCACAGCCCGAGAGCTGGGAGAAGTCAGATTTAAAAGCCACCACCTCTCAGCGATGGAAGGATTAGGAAAATAAAAGAAACAAAAAATCTTTGACATTTTTTGCGGGTGGTATAATTATTTATATAGAAAATCCAAGAGGGTCTACAGGCATGTTATTAGGGTTCTTAAGAGAGATCAGCAAGGTTGTTGGACGAAAGTTAATATCCAAATATAAATAAAATACGAACTCCAACAGTGTTTCTATACACTAACAGTAAGTTTGTAGAAGCTGTAATATCTTTTAAAAAATAAATCATTAACACTAAAATTAAAATTGTACAGAACCCCGAAAAAACTCACAGATACTTATGAAGCAAAACGATAGGTTGTAAAACTATAAAAACCATAGGCTTTAAAAGGAGTAAGTGGAGAGATGTATTCAATTTAGGGATGAGATTCTTAATGTCAGCAAGACAATTCTCTCCATATTAATCTTCTGATTCAATGAGAGTTCAATGAATATCCCAGTAGGATTTTTCAGAGAGTTAGGCAAACCGGTTCTAAAATTCATACAGAAGAGCCAAGGACCAAGAAAAGGCTAGACAATTTAAGAAAGAATAAGCCCCTAACAGATACCAAGACCTATTTGGAAGCGATAGTAATTAAAACAATGTGTATTGGTGCCGGGCTAGACAAAGAGATCAATAGAATAGAGTGCCCAGAACCAGATCCAAGCTTATGTGGGAAATGTGATTTATGATGTCGGTCAAATTGTGACTCAGTGAGAGGGAACAGACTAATAAAAAGTGTTGTGACAGTCGGCTTTTCGAATGAAAAATCCTCACACCATCCATAAATATTAATTCCAGATGGATTAAAGACCTAAAAGTGAAAGAAACAAAACTTCAAAATACTTAGAAGAAAATGTAGGCGATCTCAGGGTAGGAAAAGAGTTCTCAGACAAGACGCAACTCACAAAAGATTGATTGATTTTACTATATTACATAAAAAAAGGAAAAGAAAAGAAAAAGTTTTCTGGTATGAAATTATAAACAAAGTTACAAGACAAGCAACAGCCTGGGTGACCATGTCAGCAGCATGTGAAACAGACGAAAGGACCTGAAAACAATGTAGTGTGTGCAACTGTACTAAAAAAAAATATATTAGAATAAAGATAAATAAACAACTAAAAGGTTAGTATCCAAGATATATAAAGAACTCCTACAAATCAAGGAAAGCCCAGACCTTTTGCGTACCACCCTAAATAACATTCCTTTCCTTCTTCCCTGATAATGGAACCTTGGTCTGATTCAGGAATCCAGAGTCTAGGCTTTTGGGGAGGCGGGGCCAGCTGCATCAGGTGAATGGTGATTGGTCTAAATATAGTACAATAATTCAGTTCCTCTGGTCAGTGATTGGTTTAGGTATGGACACATATGGAGACTGGAGACCAGAAGGGAGATCTGCTCTGGGGCCTCTGGGAAAGATACACTAGGAAGAAAATGCCCCCTTTCTTTTACCTCTGGACATTTGTCTGCACAAGAAAACTGAGGGGAGGCCACCACTGTGGACAATTGAGGGGACCGTTCTAATATGCAAGCCAACACAGTGAGGAGGATTTTGTGGAAAGATGGGAAGAACCTGGTTCTTGATGGTCAGAGCTGAGATTCTGAATTTAACCAACCCTAAGACTTCTTGTTATGTGAGATCATAAAATTCCTTTTTTGCTTAAACCACATCTAGTTGGGGTTTCTATAACTCGTATCAAGCCAGAGGGGCGCCTGAGTGGCTCAACTCAGTTGTTAAGCATCTGCCTTGGGCTTGGGTCACAGTCCCAAGGTCCTGGGATCGAGTCCTGCATCCAGCTCCCTGCTCAGCGGGGAGTCTGCGTCTCCCTTTCCCACCACCCTGCTTGTGTTCCCTCTCTCTCTGGCTCTATCAAATAAATAAAATTTTTAAAAGATAGAAAGAAAGGAAGAAAGAAAGAAAGAAAGAAAGAAAGAAAGATAGATAGATGGTTCAATAGCTAGTCTCACAAGAGCAGATGTGGGCAAGGATGTGGCCAGACGGGATGCCCCATACAAGGCTGGTGGCAAGAGCATAAAGGGGGGCTGTCGCTGGAGAGAGTGGTCAGGCAGAGCTAGCCAAGTAGAAAGTGTGCCTGCCCACAAGCCTGTCTCCCTGCTCTGAGGTGTCTGCTCTCCAGGTGGCTTCACGCCTGTACAAGGGTGCTCACCACAGTCCCGTTTATGACGGCAGAAGGCAGCAACATGCCCAGTGCCCTTCAATGGAGGAACCGATAAATGAATGGTGGCTTAGCTCCACGATGAAATACAAACACAAGTTAAAGTGAAGGAATCAAAGTCACAGGTATCACCAGTGTGGCTCTATTGGGAAAAACACACCGAATGGAAAAAAACGAGGCAAGTAAGGTGGTTGTTTTGTACATATTAATAATACAGAAAGTATTACTGTCTGCTAGTTTTGCAATATTTCAGTGCGTAGGGAAAACATCAAATTATGGGCTAGACTTATGAAGGAAGGGAATTCTGATGCTAGAGCTTGGATCAATCTTGAGGTTATTATGCTAAGCGAAATAAGCCAGGCACAGAGGGACAAATGCTATGTGATTCTCCTTCCATGAGGTACCAAGAGTTGTCACATTCATAGATGCAGGAAGTAGGACGGCGGTCGCCAGGGGCTGAGGGGAGGAAGACGTGGAGAGTCGGTGTTTAACGGGCATGGAGTTTCAGTTGGGAAGATGAGAAAGTTCTGGAGATGGATGGTGGTGATGGTTGCACAGCAATGGGAATGTACTTCGTGCTCCTGGACACCGAAAATGGTTAAAAGAGCAAATTTTGTGTTATTTTACGTATTTTACAGTTAAAAATAATAATAATAATGGTGGCACCTGGGTGGCTCAGTTGGTTAAGTGTCTGATTTCAGCTCTGGTCGTGATCTCAGGGTCCTGGGATGGAAGCCCTCACTTTGTGGGGCTCCCCGCTCATAGGGGGAGTCTGTTTGTCCCTCTGCCCCTCCCCCTGCTCACACGCAAGTGCTCTCTCTCTCTCTCATAAATAATAAATACAATCTTTAAATAATAATAATAAATTATGGACTATAAAAGGTGCATCCCAAATTTGTGATAGTAGGTATCGTAGACAATGGGACCAAGACAAAGAGAAAGAACCAACTTTCATGCCCTTTCCTATGAAAGAACTGAAGCAAAAATGACACAATGCTAGCATTTATAAATTCTCTTCTTTTCTTTTAAGATTTTATTTATTTATTTGAAAGAGCGTGAGAGAAAGCATGAGTAGGGGCAGGGAAGGAGGATGAGCAGACTCCCCAAAGAGCAGGGAGCCTGACTCAGGACTTGATCCCAGGACTCCAGGATCATGACCTGGGCCGAAGGCAACCGCTTAACCCACTAAGCCACCCAGGTGCCCCAGTATTTTTAAATTCTCTTTGTTATGTGATTCTCTGAACTTTTCTTCCTTTTGAAGAAACTTTTCAAACGAAAATGAATATAACAGATATATATCATATGTATATGCATGCTTTTTTTTAAAGAAAGAAGAGTTGTCTCAAAGAGCGCTGCTCTGAAGCGGCAGGATTTGTCCCCTCAAGGTCACCTCAAGTACAAGGGGTTGAGTGTAGGAGATGGGAGGGCTGTGGCCTCTGGAGGTTGCTGCTGTTCAGGTACTGTGGGGTACTGAGCCTGGCAGTGCCAGTCGGGAAAGGAGCTGGTCTGGGCAAGATGCTCTTCTCCTGGCCCCAGAGCAGGTGAGACAAAGGCTCGTGGAGGAGAGTAACTCAGAGCCAGTCTCCTCCACAGGCACCCACTGCTCAAGATCCAGAGAGCAGATGAAAAATAGAAACCACCATCAAAACACAGGAACGTATATTATTAGCAGTTGGAGCCGGCAGTAGAAAGAGTCCTTCGAATCTGCTGATGACAAACTCTATTGCCCAATCTTTCCGGGTAATTTTTTCTCTGACCTCCCTGCATATCTCTGGAGCTCCCACAGCTATGACTGTCTGGGTTGCAAAATACATATTTACAGGCCTTGTAAGCCTGGCTAAATATAGGCTTTCTTTAAAGGCAACTGATGAGTTGGAGAAATCTTTCCTGTGTCCCACCCCTTCCCCACATCCCAACACACACACACACACACACACACACACACACACACACACACACCCTGACTCCTCCTTCTGTGGGTGGATCCCAAGGGACCCCTGTCCCTATACAGGCATTGGGGGAGTTGAGGCACCAAGAGGCAGGAGTGAAAAGTCTTTGGCAAGTAGAGAAGAGAGGTCACCGTCTCTCCAGAAATGACCCCAGAAAATTTGGAAGAGCTGCAGGCAGGAGACGCATCTGTCTCTGATTTCCAAAGACGTGACCTTAGAAGGAACCAAGAAGCTGGAAGTCTCATGAAGGCCCACACAGAGAGGCGAACACTGACGCCCATTTGGGCCACACCTGCTCACACATGGGCACACACCTCCATGCGTGTTCCCATACACTTGCTATCAGTAAGAGCAGACTCACCGAGCTCCTGCTTTGTGCCAAGAGCTGTTCTGAATGCATAAGGCCCTCACAGAGCTCATTTAATCATCAACTCTGTTGTCTCTGTTTTACAGATGAAGAAATTTGTTGCAGTCCCTTCACTGGGGAGTGACAGGTTGGGAACAAAAACAGTCTGGCTCCGGGGCCCCTATTCTGCTCTGTCCCACATAGAGCAGGCTAGACCCGGGGTCTCTGAGCTCAGGAGACACACTCAAACATTCAAATTGAGCTTTTTGAGGAAATTAGGCTTGGGGAGGGGAAATGACCAACCCCAGGTCACCTGGCAACCGGGTGAAGCTATGATTCACTTCAGACCTTGTGAACCACAGCCTGGTCTTTCCCCTAAAACTGGATAAGTCACTTCCCTCTGCATGTCTCAGCCCTCCTCACTCCCCTTGGGAACGGGTCAACTAAGGGCCATGGAAGGCCCCTCCAGCACTGATATCCTGGACTTAAGTTTTCCTCTTGCAGTCATGTAACAACACATATGCCTTTCCAGCATGTTCTTATCTGCCCAAGTCCCAGGCAGAGGAGGACAGATGAAGGGGAGAGATTGGGGCAGGGACCACTGGCTCCCTACAAAATGGTCGAAGGGAAGGGTCCAGGCCAGCCTCTGCTCAGATGATTGTGGCCACAGAAACACAATGTTCAGAGGCCAAGTCTCAAGGCCCCAGGGCTGGGAAGAGAAGCCAGCCTGGCACCCAGCCCAGGCCGAGCCCAGGGCACTGAGAGCTTGGGACTTATCACAGATCTCCCTGCCTTCATCACCCGTTACACCTGGTGTTTAAAACTGGCAAGCCTTGAGAAACAGTGTCAGAGGGCCCTCATCAGATCCAGGGGTAGAAGGGAAAACAGGGAGGGGCTCTATCAGGGGAAGAGTCAAGGGCAGATTATCTCTCCCTGTAGAGGCCTCCAGCATTTTTAGCAAGGACTGGGAAAGGCATCTCCTTCCCCACACTCCCTACCTTCTGTGTTCCAGCCACTTTTCTCAGTTTATCCTTTCGGGGACAGAGACACCAAATGACTTTTCCAAGGTCACACAGCTAGCAAGTGGTAGAACCAGGACTTGAACTCCAGCAGCCTAGCTCCTGGGTCAGCTTTGGGAACCTCGCCCTCTCTTCCAGGCTAGGTGAGGAAGGACCACCATTTTTTTCAAACATTTTTTTTTTTCTTAAGATTTTATTTATTTGTCAGGAAGAGAGAGCGGGAGCAAGCAGGGGAAGAGGCAGGCAGAGCAGGCAGAGGGAGAAGCAGGCTCCCCGCTGAGCAACGAGCCTGATGGATGCTGGAGTCAATCCCAGGACCCTGGGATCATGACCTGAGCCGAAGACCGAGGTTTGACTGATTGAGCCACGCAGGTGCCCCAAGGACCACCATTTAAAGACCAACAGGCTGCTTGGCCATCAAGGCCTTCTCCATGAAGGACGATAGAAAGGATGGTTAAGTCAGCGCAGGTTGCTGAACAGGAGAGGTGCGGATCACAGCCGGAGGAATGAAAATTAGGTTTAAACCTTTCCAGCTGGATGATGATCCCCCCAGTCTGCTCTCCTCACCCTCCTGGCAGGTGGGATTTCTGCTCCAGGCAGGCAGGGAGGGCATGGAGGAGATAATACTCCATTCCCCACCCTAGTCTCTTGCAGGCCAGTCAGCTTAGTGCCTGACCCCAGTAAAGCACTTATTGCTCCATAAAAGCTTCTTTGGGAATTCTGGCTGGGGGTGTCACTGAGCTAACCAGGAGCCCATGAAATAATAATCCCGCTCATTAGCCTCAGCCATCCAAGCTCAGGCGGACTCCACCCTCCAGCATCCCAAAGCACTTAAAAGGGTTTCTCCCTTGGAAGTCTCAGGACAAGGGAGATCCAAGCATCCCAGAAATTCCAGTTCACCCCAAGCTGCTGCTGGAGGTGTTTGGGGTCCCAGGGTCACTGGGCCTGACTGCTGGTTCTCAGCTCCTTCCCCCCGCCCTTAGGAGCTGGCTTTCCCACCTGGCCAGAAGCGTGGGCCCAGACCCCTTGGGCTGGGACCAGTTAAGATGACTCACTAAAGGGTGTGGGAGATTCTGGGCAGAACACCCAGGGGCCTGCACCCTCCTCCAGTCCACACAAGAACTTCTGGGGACAAAGCCCAAACTCCCATCCCTCAACTAAGTGAGGTTTCTGTCTCCCCCAGCGTCCACAGTGGGGTTGGGGGGCCTGCAGGGGAGCAGGTTTCAAGCCTCAGACTTTGAACTTGGAAACCCAAGTCCCAAAGCTTGTTCCTGGAAGGTCTTCTATAAAGGGTTAGGAGGGAGGGGAAGGTTGAGGCTGGCTTCTTCAGTCTGTCCCATCCCAAAGTATAAAATCGGGGAGGGTGAAACGTTCTGGGCTGCTAGGCAAAGAGGCAGGTGGCACTGGAAAGCCTGAAGTCTGGGTTCATTTCCGGTCTCTGCTCAGAGCCCAGATCTTCCCCTCCCTTAGCCTCAGGATCCAATCCTGTGGTTCCAGGCCCCTCCCCATCCCAATATTCAGGATTCCCAGGCAGCTTCCCACACCCCATCCCCCACGCTCTTTTGCACGTGCTAACCGGCTTATATCCCGCAAAACCCACAGACACCCCTACAGTGGAGGGGTGGGAGGATTCCCTACAACAGCCCTTCTAGGCAGGCTGGGGGGAGAGTGGGAGATTGGGATGAAGAGGAAGAGGATGGAAGAGAAGAGGGCGGGGGAGGAGGCAGAGACCGCAGGAAGGCCTGAGATGCAGGAAGCAGCTGGGAGTGGGGGGGAGGCTTTGTGCCTGAGTTGTTCTCTGGGTCCTAGGGTCCACACTGTTCGTCATTTCCTGGGATCTGTGGCGTGAAGTAGTGCATCTGGACCCGTCATGGTCTAGGGGTTGGACCTTAACTCCCAGCCCTGGCAGCTGGGGACAGGTCGGGGGCTGCCCCAGACTCCTTTCTGTGTATCATATGGGGGTTGGCGAGAGCATCACAACAGCTTTCTGGGTTGCCAGGACAGGGACTGGGTAGTCACTACCATTTTTCCCCCTGCCTCCCTAACACACACTTGCACACAGTGGCCGGGAGCCTTTACATCAGAGACCCAAGCCAGAGCTCTCACTGGTGAAACTTTGGCCCCAGGCCTCCAGAATCCTCCTCCCAAACGCCATCTTCCTGTTTAAGAGGCAAGGGTGCGCGGGCAGGGGCTTGAGGACAGGGATTCCGCCCCTCCCTTGCAGCCTGGGCGCAAAGCAGACTGGTGACAGGACACCCCCTTTCAAACTGCCAAAGGGCAAAGGCCAGCTTTGGGCTGCCACCTGGGGGATGAGGACCATTTCCTTTCTCTGTTCTTCCTCCTCAACCAAAAGGCCAGCAAACCTGGGCTAAACTTTCACACCTTGGAAGATTGCAAAAGGTTCTCCTGGAGAAATTGTTAAAATGCAGATTCCTGGGCCAGCCTCTGAGCTTCTGCTTCCCAAAGTTTGGAGGAGGGCCCAGAAATCTGGATTTAAAAAATTTTCAAGTGCCCAGCGTTTTAGATGCTGCCAGTCTTGAACCACACTGGGGAACTCCGAGGGCCTTGAAGGCAACCATCCTTTGCCCCGCCCCACTAATCTCCCTTCCCATTTGGGTAGGAGAAGGGCCCACACTGAGACCACTGGGGCTGGCATGCCTCCCCTAATATTTGGTGGGGCTGTGCTTTTGTGGGTTGTGATGAGCCGCAGTCAGAGGTTGGGATGGAAGGGCTGAAGAGGACAGGCCAGGACCGGGGGGTCAGCGTCAGGCAGTCGGAGAGGAACCGGCAGTAGAGGGGATCCATTCGGGAGGAGGGGAAGGGGAGGGCTCACAGACTCCGGCCCCGGAAATCCGATCCCTTTAGGACCCAGAGGTGCCAGTCCCCCAGCGGCGGCGGCGAGAAGGGCAGCCGCTTGGTGTCGGGCAGCCGCCGCTCCGGCAAAGCCAGAGAAAGACCGAGGCTCGGGGCGCGGGGGGGAGGGAGGGAGGGAGGGTGGCGCGGCGGCAGAGCGGCCCGGGCCGGCCGAGCAGCCATGGGCGCCGGGGTGCCGGGCCCCCCGAGAGCCGAGGCCCCCGGCCGGGGTGGGGGACGCCCGGGCTGCCAGCCCCGCTGACACCGCCTCGGACGATGTGAGCCGGCGCCTCCGCCGCTGCTTCGCGGGCAGGGCGCGCGGTCCCACCGGCCCCGGCCGCCGCTTCTCTAATTTGGGTGGGGGCGACCGTAGCAGGCCGCTCGGGCTCTGAAAGAGGGGCTGGCTGTCTGTGGCAGCTGGATTGGGGGAGGCGACCCACACAGGGCGCTCGGCGATTTTTTTTCCTTTTTTTTTTTTTTTTTTTAAAGCGGGGTTAACTGTTTTTGGCAGCTCGGTTTGGGGGAAGCCTAAAAAAGGGCCTCCCGGGGTTTCTTTTCGGGGGGGGGGGTAGGGGGCGGTGGTCCCGACTTGGCCAGCCGCCTGTTGGAGGGGGGGAGCGGGAAGCGAGGGGATGCGCCCCCGTCTCCCCCCACCATGATGAAGACGGAGCCGCGGGGGCCCGGGGGTCCCCTCCGGAGCGCCTCCCCGCACCGCAGCGCCTATGAGGCGGGCATCCAGGCGCTGAAGCCGCCCGAAGCGCCCGGGCCCGACGAGGCGCCCAAGGCGGCCCACCACAAGAAATATGGCTCCAACGTCCACCGCATCAAAAGTATGTTCCTGCAGATGGGCACGACGGCGGGGCCGCCGGGCGAGGCGGGCGGCGGCGCGGGCCCCACGGAGGCCCCGCGGGCGCCCGAGCGCGGCGTGCGCCTGTCGCTGCCGCGGGCCAGCAGCCTGAACGAGAACGTGGACCATAGCGCCCTGCTCAAGCTGGGCACCAGCGTGTCGGAGCGCGTGAGCCGCTTCGACTCCAAGCCCGCGCCCTCAGCGCAGCCCGCGCCGCCGCCGCACCCGCCGTCCCGGCTGCAGGAGACGCGGAAGCTGTTCGAACGGAGCGTCCCAGCGGCCGCGGGCAGCGACAAGGAGGCCGCGGCGCGGCGGCTGCTGAGGCAGGAGCGCGCCGGCCTGCAGGACCGGAAGCTGGACGTCGTGGTGCGCTTCAACGGCAGCACCGAGGCGCTGGACAAGCTGGACGCCGACGCCGTGTCGCCGACGGTCAGCCAGCTCAGCGCCGTCTTTGAGAAGGCCGACTCGAGGACCGGCCTCCACCGTGGGCCCGGGCTCCCCAGGGCTGCGGCCGCCGGGGCTCCCCAGGTCAACTCGAAGCTGGTCAGTAAGCGGTCCCGGGTGTTCCAGCCGCCGCCGCCGCCGCCGCCGCCGCCCGCGCCGTCGGGGGATGCGCCGGCCGAGAAGGAACGCGGCCCCGCAGGGCAGCAGCCTCCGCAGCACCGAGTGGCCCCTGCCCGGCCGCCCCCCAAGCCCCGGGAGGTGCGCAAGATTAAGCCCGTGGAGGTGGAGGAGAGCGGGGAGTCGGAGGCCGAGGCGGCGCCCGGGGAGGTGATTCAGGCGGAGGTGACGGTCCACGCGGCCCTGGAGAATGGCAGCGCCTTGGCAACCACTGCCAGCCCCGCGCGCGAGGAGCAGAAGGCCCAGGCGGCCCCCGAGGAGGCCACGGCGACCGTGGCGGCGCCTGAGAGAGGGGTGGGCAACGGCCGGGCCCCGGACTTGGCCCCCGAGGAGGCGGATGAGTCCAAGAAAGAGGACTTTTCGGAGGCGGACTTGGTGGACGTGAGCGCCTACAGTGGGCTGGGGGAGGACTCTGGGGGCAGTGCCCTGGAGGAGGACGACGAAGAAGACGAGGAGGATGGGGAGCCCCCCTACGAGCCCGAGTCGGGGTGCGTGGAGATCCCGGGGCTCTCGGAAGAAGAGGACCCAGCCCCGAGCCGGAAGATCCATTTCAGCACGGCGCCCATCCAAGTAAGTGAGCCCCCCTCCCCGCCCCCGCGCCGCCCCTGCCACGTGCACGTTGTCGCCCCCGCCTCACCAGCCGGGTTTGGCAGGCTGAGTCAGCCCCTGCCACCCAGCCCCCTTCCCAGAAGTTACCACCCCGAGGGGGCGTGGGGGAGTTCCAGCTGTTTGTCAGAAGGGAACGATTTTCAGGCCCAAGATGAGGGCGGCCTGCCCTGACCTGTCCTCAGGTTCCTCTGTCTGATGCCTCGCCCTGGCTCTGCGGCATCCACATCCTGGGACACCTGCTTCCCCTTCCTCTCCCAGGCGCTCTTCCTCCGGAGGCTAGGGCTTGGGTGGTGGGAAGGTGTGTGTGTGTGTGTGTGTGTGTGTGTGTGTGTGTGTCCTCAGGAGACCCTCCCCACATTGATCCTTACTCCACTGGGGGGAGAGATGGGGGAGCTTAGGAACACCCCCTGCGTTTCCCCTATAGAGGAGGGAGGAGCCAAGAACTTCCTAAAACGAAGGTGTAAAACCAACCCTCCTCCATCCTATCTGTAGCCCCCACCCCAAGTTTGCAGAAGTGAAAGAGGGAAGCAGATCTTTGAGGGTGAGCTGAGCTGGGGCCATGTGACTCGGGGTGGGGGAAAGGCCTGGCACTGGGGCCCTGTTCCCTGGGGTCTGTGCTGGGCCAGCTGGGGAGGTGGAGGTGTTGGGTTCAGCAGGCAGCAGGCCCCTGGCCTGGCTCATGAAGGGGCTGGGCCTCGGGCAGGGGCAGGGCACCAGAGAGAGGGGTGGGGCTGGGAAAGCCCCCAGGATGCCTGGCAGCTGCCCACATGCCTTTGCTCTTGGCTGCTGGATAGGGCAGACCTCCCATGGCCTTGGCGAACTCCAAGTGCTCTTGCCACATTCTCTGGGTGCCCTGAAAGATGGATGGGAGCTGCCCCCTTTGGGGGTCTCAGTGTCCCCATCCCCACCAGCAGTCTTAGCAGTTCGTCTGTGGCTTGTGCCAGTGCCCCGAGATGCTCACAACAGTGCCGATGCGGGGGGGTGGGGACATTCCTGGGAAGAACTAAGAGCCCTAGGTCACCCCTGCTTCCTGCCACCCTCCAGTCTTGGCTGGCACATCTAGCCTAGATAGCCCTTTCTCAGTGCCCCAGGCTGCCCAGCACCACCTTGGCTGCTCGGGGTTGTCCAGGCCCTAGACTCTCCTAGGCCTGGACCCTGCCTTTATCCCTCCCCAGCCAAGTCCTTGTCTGTTTGCTCAAAGTTTCCATAACTGCTTCTGTACACCGAGGCTGCCCACGATTCCTCCCAGCCCTCCTAGAACATCAGCGGCTGCCCGGCTCCCCGCCCCCGCCCCAGCAGAGGCCTGAAAAGGTGCTACTCCCGCTAGGCCAGCACTCCCCCTTCTGGGGCTGTGACCTTACAAGTCCTTTCTCTGCCCTCCCTGTCCTGACAGCTAAGGAACCCTGGGTGGAATTGAGGATGACGGTGTTTCTTGGGACCTGAGGATGAGGTGGGGACCACTGAGGGAATCAGGACCCCCCACCCCCAATCCCAACCAGCACCACCATGACCAGTTCTCTGAGCAGCCTGATCAGAGATGGAGTTTGGTCTTTCAGTCCTGGGCCTCTGACTGTCTATATTTGACACCTTACCCTGATTTTTGGGTAAAAATAGCACATGATTCGGAGCAGTGCTCCCCAACTCCCTGGTGACTGCTGCTCACAGGAGTGTGGGAGCCAGTGGTCTGTGGTGCCTCCTTGGTGTGTCTGACTTTTGACTTTGCTGGGGATTTCCTTCTCCCCACCCTGGACAGTGGGTCCCCGTTTTTCCCCCTTCCGGCCCCCCACCCTGTGTTGATGCTGATTCCTGGGTCTGGTGCCCTGCGGATGACCCAGTTGTTGCCTTTATGGTGTCTTCTGCGGAGGATAGAGAGCCCAATTCCATGTTGTCACTTGGGGCAGGGGACTGGGCCCAAGCCACCGATAGGCTGGGCGCATCATGGTGGGCAACGTGAGGGGTGGTCTGGGGCCTCAGAGCCTTAGTCCTGCAAGGGGCAGGGTTTGATCAGCTGAGAAGAGAGGGGCGGGCAAAGCACAGGGCAGGCTGGGAGGGCATTCTGGAGGTCACAGTGTGTTCTCTGGCTCGTGCACACTCATTGGGGAGGGGTTTTGTTGACCCAGACCACCAGATGCAAAAGCGGGCCAAAACTGGTTTGCCAGGCCCAGGACCTGAGTGCAAGGGGGACGGAGTCACAGGTGACCGAGCCACCAGGGTTCAGCTGGGTGCAGTCTCACCCTGCCCCACCACTGGCTGAGCCAGGTGACCTTGGCAGTAGACCTGGCATCTTCTACTGTGTGCAGACTGGGTGGCCCCTCCTGCCAGGGGGCGCGGAGGCCAGATGCCCCAGATGTCAGGAGGGCAGTCCGACCCCTGCCCAGCAGGCGAGGAGCTCTAAGGGCCTGTGCTCGGATTTCTCTGCTGTCATGAAATCGAGGGCAGTGAGTGAAGTGACCACACGGGCCCCTCCCAGCCGCACTTCTCATCTTGTGAAAGCCTACCGGGGAGAGGCTCGGGTGAGGGGGACTGGGGGATGACACCGGGTGAGCCCAGACAAAGGCTGGGACACAAGTCTGCTGCCTGCGACGGTGCCCATGGACCTGCTCCTGGAGGACAGGGAGCCCCAGCAGGGGCCTTGGGGACACGGTGCTCCACTCCAGCTGCTCAGGCCTCAGTCCTGGCTGTCTGATAGAGCTGGCCCCCCCCTTCCTCGCCCCCGCTTGGCTCCAAGTGGTGCCAACCTGTCACTGCAGGCAGAGAAGCGTGAACATGTCATGGTACCCCAAATGGCACTCACTAACCTCCCACCGGGGGTATGCCGCCTGGACCCAGAATCAGGCACTCCCCCAGGGCCCCTGCCCTAGTCTCTCTGTTCTGGAAGAGGTTTGGAATTCCTTATCTCGCTGAGAGACCCAGGAAGGAGACAGCAGAGAGACACAGGGGACGACAAGGTAGGGCCAGCCTTGGGGCACCCAGGCAGGCTGGGTTCACTGGGGACAAAGTCAGAGAAGCTGCCCGCTCCCCCGGCCGCCAGCTCCCCCGGCCTAGGCCTTCTAGTGCACTGGGGATAGGGGCACACCTTGGAGCTGCTTCTCTGCAGGGAAACTGAGGTCTGGCCTTGTAGGCAAGGTCATGTGGGTCTGGCATTCTGCCCCATTCATGTCCTGCACCTCAAGGGGAGGGCTGCCCCTTTCTTGGGGTGGGGTGGGGTAGAGGTGACCGTTCCTGCTTCCTGCCATCACCCCAGCCTCAACTTTAGACGTTCAGGTCAGGTGGGTCCTGGGTGCCCCTCCATCTTCCTCTGTTTCTCTCTCTCCTCCTCCCTCTGCTGTCCCCGCGTTCACACCCCCTCCCCTCCTCTCCCCATCTGGCCTTCTCCAGGATCTTCTCCATTCTTACTCCCTTCCTCCTCTGCCCCCTGCTCCTGCTCAGCCTGTTCTTTCCACTCTCCTACCGGCTGTGTCTGCCTCTGTCTGGCTCTCTGGGTCCGCATGTTTCCTTCTGCCCCCGTCTCTTGGTCTGCCTCGGACCTGGGGATCTGGCCTCCTGAGTCGGCTCCTTTCTCGAGGATTGCCCTTCCTTTCTTTCTACAGCAGCCACGCTCACACCATTTGCGGCTGTGGGAGAGAATAATGGTGTGGATGTGGCCAATTTGTCCCTTTCTCCATTGCCCCGTGGGCTGGAGCACCAGAAGGGCTTGCCATCAGAGCTGGGGTCGCGTCGGGGAGGGGGAGGCCTGCAGCAGGACAGGAATGCCGAGGGGTGCCGGGCACCTGCTGTGGCGGCCCCCTGGGCCCCAGCTCTGCCCCTGCCTCTGATGAGCAGCCCCCCTGCAGGTGTTCAGCACCTACTCCAACGAGGACTACGACCGGCGCAACGAGGACGTGGACCCCATGGCCGCCTCGGCTGAGTATGAGCTGGAGAAGCGGGTAGAGAGGCTGGAGCTGTTCCCCGTGGAGCTGGAGAAGGGTGAGAGGCTGCAGGAGGCGCAGGGGTCTCCTCTCTGGTGCCAGCCCTGCCCTGGGCCCCTGTCAGCACCGCCAGCCGCGTAGACTCCAGCAGCCAGAGCTGCCGCCACCAACCCCCGCCGCACCCTGCGCTCCTGCGAGTGCCAGGTCCCCAGGGCCATGCAGTGAGGGAGCAGCGGTCACGGCTCAGTGTGTCCTTATACACTGTAGTAGGTGCTAGGCAGGGGCGGGAGGGGCACTAAGATAGCACATGGGCTCGGGTCACTGGGGTCCCCAAGCAAGTCATGCTTGCATTGAGCTCTGAAGATGGGAATTGAGGAGAGTGTGTGGGAAAGAGAGGAGGGGCTTGGCGAGATGTTGATCACCGGGGCAAGAAGGACACTCAGGGCCTCACAGACCACATGGAGGACACTGTCTGTTCTCTCACATGGACGGGAAACTGTGGCAAGGCATGGGCAAGGGATCTGAGAAAGACCACCTCAGGTTGTACTATGGGGAGAAGGGTCCCAAGTGGATGGAGAGAGCCCACGGTGGTGTGGACAAGTTGCTGGCCGTGTGGGGAGTGGGTGTGCTCGAGAGATCCTTGGGAGGTAGAATCTGCAGGAGCTGGTGGTTTTTGGGCTCTGGCCCAGACAGTGAGGGGGAGGGAGGAATCCAGGTGACTCCGAGGCCCCAGGAGGGAGTGGCGGCAGGAAGAGCCTGTTGGTGGGGGAAGATAAGAGTTTGGATGTCAGAGCCCATGAGACAGGAGGGGACAGCTCTGGAGAGAAGAGCAGGAGGTCTTGGGTCATCGAGACTCCATGGGTGAGTCTGCGTAGAGAAGAACCCCATTGTGGCTACCCCCATGCCATTCCACCCCTCTCTGCCCCTCATCTGTGTATACAGTTGTCTCTGGACCCTGCCACCACCACCCCTGCTACCCCCCCCCCCCCCCCCGCCCCCCCCCCCCCCCCCCCAGGCCACCCGCCACACACCCTGTTGCTCATGTGTTCTTGCAAGGGGCAAAGGGCAGGGGGCGAACCAGGAGCTTCCCAGTTGGCTTGGCAAAGATGGGGTGGACGGGACGGTGTCCCTGCCCAGTTGTGGACCTCCCCTAAGTGTGGGGACCGCTGCTTGAGGTCGGGCCGTGCCCTGGGGTGAGGCGGGGGATGGGGGGGGCCTCTCACTCTGTCCCCTGCAAGCCCTGGCTGGGACGCCTAACCTCACTCTCACCCCCCCAACATCCGCCTGTCCCGACTTTCTGCTCCACAGACTCCGAGGGCCTGGGCATCAGCATCATTGGCATGGGGGCCGGGGCAGACATGGGCCTGGAGAAGCTGGGCATCTTCGTGAAGACGGTGACCGAGGGCGGTGCGGCCCACCGGGACGGCAGGTACCCCCTCCCCCACCTCCTGTCTGCTGCAGGCCACCCATCGAGCGGGGAGGGGCCGTATCTGTGTGGGGCTCAGGTGTGGGTGGAGCCTTCCAGAGTCATGTGCGGGTCCAGGGGTTGAGGCAGCCAACAAACCCAGTGGGACCCCTGCCCTCGTGGCGCTTACATTCTTTGGAATGTGGGGAGGGGGCTGTGCAGAGGCGTTGTATGCCCTGGTTTGGGGCTTGTGTGGGCTGTGGGAGGGAGATCATGGCCCCCAGTGTGGCTTCCTGGTGGATACATTGGAACTTTTTTCTTTTTAAATTTTATTTTCACTCAGCAAATACTGAGTCGCTGGCTCTGTGGTGGGGCTGGAGGCAGGCCCGGGGGAGTCAGTGACAACTTCCCTGGCCCTCAGGAAGCATGTGCTGTGGTGAGGCAGACACACATCCAAGTGGACACACAGAAAATGTGGGAAAAGTTTGGTGTGGGGGGGCGTGAAGGCATTAAAAGCAGGACTTGCTCTCTCTGGATAGCAGGGAAGGCTTCCTGGAGGAAGTGACGTTGGCGCTAAGGCCTGAGGATGAGCAGGATGCAGTTAGGTTGAGGGAGTAGAATGTGTGAAAGGTTCCAGGAAGGGGACTGGAAGCAGGCAGGCATGGCCGGAGCCTCGAGAGCAAAGGGGCGTCCAGGTGTGTGGCCTGCCCACAGGGGAAGCTGCTCCTTGTGTGTGCGCATGTATGAGCACGCAGGTCTGTGTTTGGCCTCTGAGGCTGGAGGGGTCAGAAGGTTCCGGGAGGGCCTCCTGGAGCCCTGGGTAGCCCAGTGACCCCTCTGTGGGCCACTCCACTGCGTATGTGTCAAGGGGGAAAGGGGGAAGGGCTTTGGGGCATCCCCAGGGTTGGTATAAGTTGGCAGTTGGTATCAGAGGTGCCTTGTGGAGGCACTTTCAAACCCAGACCCCCTCCGTATGACAGAGACAATTGGGTGTCCCTGTGGGGCTGGGTGACTTTGGGGTCATGTTGCTAGAGCTTCTGCCTGCTGTGGCCCAGGTGGCATGAGGGGTGGACAAAAGGATGGTGACAGCCAGTGCTCTTTCACTTACCCCCTCCCCCCAGTTTGGACTCCCAGAGCCATTCCTGTGGTCACCTGTTGGCTGTTGGCCGCGTGGGGAGTGTGTGCACATGGGAGAGAGGGCCTGCATGTGGGGCGCAAGGGGGAGAGCCGCTCACAATAGGCCGTTTCCTCTGCTTCTGCAGAGGAGCCCTGAGAGAAGGCCTGGAGCTCGCAGGGGAGGGTAGTGGAGGAAGGAGATAGCCGGGGTCCTGCCGCCCCCCACCTCTTTCCTTCTGGGGTGGAGAACCAGGGCTTCTGCTGCCGCACCAAGCACGTGGTGGGGGCTTTCTCGGGGTGCGGCGAGCACAAGAGTGTGCCATGGGGCTCTCAGGCATCTGGGAGAAAATCTGCAGACCTGTAAGAGGACTGTGTGTCACCTGTGCTTTGGACGTGCGTGGTGGCCATGAATTCTGTGGGTGTCACACTGCTCCATTGGGTGTGATGGAGGAGGGGACAAGGGTGTGATTATCACAGGAAGTGTGCTTAGTCCCGCCTGCCTGTGTCAGATTTGCTTGCTCAGGTCTCACTGCCCGGTGGTGGGTCTGGCTGATCCCTGACCCTCTGGGCCCATGCACTTTGCGCCAGTTAGACAAAGTGCCAGGACCCAGTGGGGACTGAGCCTCAGCTTTCTGACGGAGGGAGACCACTGCTCCCTCCGCTCCCGTTCCTGTGGCGGCCCCCCCTAACCAGTGTGGCCTCTCCCAGGATCCAAGTGAATGATCTCCTGGTGGAGGTGGATGGCACAAGTCTGGTTGGAGTGACCCAGAGCTTCGCAGCCTCCGTGCTCCGGAATACCAAGGGTCGAGTGCGGTAAGGGTCGGGAGAGCCCAACTGGGTGGGGAGTGGGAGCAGACTGGAGGCCTGGTCCTCATCCCGCCTCCCTGCCCGCCTGCCCACACCCAGACAGGGTTCTAGGTGGTCCACCTCATAGAGGAGCTTCCATGGCCTTCCTGCCTGAAGGAACAGCCGTGCCCACAGCCCCGGCCCACGCCCACCATCCTCTCCCAAGCCCCTGAGTGCTGCTGGCCACCGGCACTCGGGCTTCAAGGCCCGTGGTCTGCTGCGCCTCCAGATTGCCTGACCGTGACCCACTCACTGGAGAACTGGGATGTGCTGGGAGAATGCCAACCAAATTGGGGTCCCCCCACAGGCACTTCATCCTTCCCTCTTCACCAGCTGTGTAATCCTGGGAGGACTCGCCTCCCTGGGGCCTGTCAACCGAGGGAACTGGGTTTGAGGCTCCTTGGGTCGCTCTCTGGCATAACACTCAGGGACCACTCCCTGCCCTCTCCAAAAGGGGCATTGCCCCCAGGAAAGGGTGGTAGAGAGAAACAGGATGTGGGTGGCCGCGGAGAGGAGGGGCTAGTGCCTGGAAGTTCCACTATTTCCTCTCCATCCTAATCTCCACTCACCATCATCCCGCCCCTTCCTGAAGCCTGGAGGTTTGGAGCTCCCACAGGACACCCCGCCACAGCCCCAGGGCAGGGGAACGGGGAAGCAGGCTGCTGGGATGGGTCAGCTGCCCCATCTCCCTGCCTTGTTTTCTACCCTGTGGTGGAGGGAGAGCCCCCGGCCCTGGCAGCCCCTGAGCAGCCCTGGCAGTCCCTGAGTGCCTCTCCCCTGCAGCCCAGCAGGGGGTTTGACTGATCCCACCCCTCCCCCAAACCTGGCAGTGAGGGTTAGTGGGCCTTCTGGCTGTCCAGGGAAGGAAATCCAAGAAGGGCCCCCAGCTCCCCCATTCATTATTAATACTCTCGGGCCTCTGGACTCAGCCATCTCATTTCCCCTCCCTTGGGAGGGTCTGGGTGTGGAGAGGAGAACACCAGCAGGGAGGATGGTATCACCAGCTGAAGACAGAGGCAGGGGGATGACGCTTGTGCCCCTTCAGGTTTATGATTGGCCGGGAGCGTCCAGGCGAGCAGAGCGAGGTGGCCCAGCTAATTCAACAGACCCTGGAACAGGAGCGATGGCAGCGGGAGATGATGGAGCAGAGATACGCCCAGTATGGGGAGGACGACGAGGAGGTAGGGACTCCTGTCCTGGCTGGCATTATCATCGCCCCCTGGTGGCTGGACGGAGCATTACACCCATCCTGCCTCTGCCGCTTTCCCAAGCCTCCTGAAGGAGGCCAGGACACCTTGCCTTGTCCTGGGGGAGTCCCCAGACTGAGGGAGGAGATGCAGACCCTTCCTTCAAAGAGCTGACGGGCGAGTCATACTCTGTCTTCAGAGAGCCTTCCTGCTCCTACAAAAAGACACGGTTCTCTCAGAGTTCCTGCTCTGAGGGGAAGGCATGGCCTCTACCCTCGGGGGAACTAATCTGAAGGAGGCAGCTCCAGACCTCAGAGGACCCACAGCGTGAGCGGGGGAAAGTACAGGCTCTTTCTTCAGGGGTCCCAGTCTCATGGGGGAACTACCTGTGCCTTCAGGGGACTCCCTGGGCTGTTGGGGTAAGACAGACCATGCTACCGGGGTGGCCCCAGCTTGATGGGGGAGGCGTGACCCACAGCCCTGAGTAGCTCCCAGTCTGACGCGGAAGGACTGTGGCCAGTCTAAGCCCTGCTCGTCAGGGCTCAGGGAGGCTGAGGTGGGCAGGGCACACAGCCTCCACGCTCCCTTCGCAGACAGGAGAATATGCCACCGACGAAGATGAGGAGCTGAGTCCCACGTTCCCGGGTGGCGAGATGGCCATCGAGGTGTTTGAGCTGGCGGAAAACGAGGATGCCTTGTCCCCTGTGGACATGGAGCCCGAGAAGCTGGTGCACAAGTTCAAGGAGGTGGGAAGAGGGGGGTCCCTGGGGTGGCGGAGGGCAGAGGCAGGCCTTGACCCAGCCAGAGCCAAGTGCCTGCCTCTCTGCCCCCACAGCTCCAGATCAAGCACGCCGTGACTGAGGCAGAGATCCAGCAGCTGAAAAGGAAGGTAAGAATGAGGGGGCGTGAGGGCTGGGGGGATAGCCCCCCCCCGCCCCAGCCTCACCCCTGCAGACACTGGCACTGTCGGTCACCCACAGAGACACAGAACAAGCTCCTCTGAGGCAGGGGAGCCTAGTGTTAAAAGCTTGAGCTCTGGACGCCTGTGTGCCACCATCCGCTTGCTGCTCTGGGCCTCAGTCTCCCGCGCCATGGAATGGGATGGTAACAGTGCGTTCCATTGTGAGAATTCAATGAGATAACACGTATGAAATCCTTGGCAGAGCACCTGGTTTGTAAAAGGTGCTGAATAAGAAGTCAAGCTATCAGCTGCTAGACCAAGGGACACCAGGTCACCGTAAATGTCCTCCCACTCTGGCTGTCCCACACCCGTCCTCTACAAGCAGGCCCAGCAATCATTGTAAACTACCCAGATACACTGACCCATGCCAGCCTGGACCCCAGGCCTGCTCGCCAAGATGTCTGGAGACACCCGCTCCGTGTCACATGGAGACAGCGGACCCAGGCCTCGCATGACACGATATCCGGGAGCAGCAGCCCGGACACGTAGAGACGTAGACCCCTTCTTCCATCGGCTGTGAAACACACAGGCATAGCCGTCTCTCTGGAAGAGTGTCACAGGCCTTGAGCATTCTCGTGGAGGGGCCGGTGCTGACCCTCCCAGATGGGGATGCTCCTGACACACAGAAACACGTGTATTCCACGCACTGACACTGGAAGCATGTTGGGGGCTCGCCAGCATGCTGATCTGCACACTTTCTGTTACACCCTGCATTGGACCCCTGCTGGGCCTGGACACGAGGCGTCCCAACTGCCACAGGGCTTCCGGTGTAGCAGGGACAGACAGCTCGTGAGGGCTGCACGGCCATGGCCCACCCACCACATGGAGACTGGCAAGGTCACAGCTGAGCCTTGGTGGGAGGGGCCAAGCAGGGGTTAGTGACTGAGGCTGAGGAAGGGCACCCCTGCCCCTGGTGGGGGAGAGGCTGAGCCTGGAGGAGGCCCTGGAGGAAGCTGGCTGTGGCAGCCATTCCTGTGGGGACCAGGTGGGGGCTGTGGCTGGCAGGGTCGGGATTCCCCACAAAGGACTCTGGCTTTGGTCTTCCACTCAGAGGCCCTGGCGGTGTCCTGGGGGAGATGGTGGCTGGGGTTGCCTGGAGGGCAGGCAGGGGGTATGGAGAGGAAAGGCAGGTTGGAGCTGGTTTCTGAAGTTGAGATGATAGGCCACGCTCCTGGGTGGTTGCAGAGTGGGAAGGGGGTGGGGGGGGGGGCAAAAGCCTGTTCCTCCTTTTTGACTTGTAGACACTGCCTGCCAAGTGCCACGCACCACTCCCATCCCTGCAGGGCGCAGAAGCCAATTTGATCCCTGCCCTTGTGTAGCTTAGTGCACATGCGGCTGTCCGGACACTTATCAGTGGACATGGGGCTCTGCAGGAGAGCACAGAGCTGCTGAGCTCCTAGAGTAGGGGAGGAAGGGCTGATCCAGCCAGGGGGCTATGTGCGGAAGGGGATGGTGCTGGAGGACATCACAGGAGACTTCTCTGGGGAAGTGATGCACTGAACAGAGAGTGGAGGGCTGAGCTGGTGGGAACTATTGAGCATGGGGTGGGAAGGGAGGACGGTGGGGACATTACAGGTAGAGGGAATGGCATGGGCAAAGGCCCTATGGCCAGAGGGAACCGGGCAGTTCTCAGGGTCTGCGGGAAGGCCCAAGTGTCTGGGGCACAGACAGCAAGTGGCATTTGCAGCCCATGAGGTTGGACGACAAGCTCCAGTGTGGCAGTGAGATCATGGAAAGGAGGACTAGGTTTGTGCAGGTGGGGTCGGGTTTGGGGCATGGTGCCTGTGAGGAGCTGGGAGACAAGGTGGGAGAGGAGCCAGGATTGGGAGGAAGCCACAGAGACAGGGACTGGTCAGCAGAGCCAGAGCAGCAGAGGGGACAGAGGGCAATGGTGACCCTCCTCTGGCCTGCCCTTTCACATGTACCGTCTTCCTGGAGCCCTGTGAGCTTGGCAAGGCAGGGATAGGTCCCATTTCACAGATGGGAAGACTGAGGCTTAAGACAGACGTTGCCTTGCCCCAGGTCACAGAGTCAGTGACTAATCTGGGCCTCTTACCCGATAGAGCATGCTACAGTGTGGGGGTCCTGGCTAGGGGCTCTGCGGCTGAGCCCCCACTTCTTTCCTCTCCAGCTTTTAGCTCTCAGGCTCAGCCAAGGAGAGTTAGCTGTTGGAGGGGGAGTGGGCTCCCCATCAGTGGGAGTCATCCAGATGGGGGCGCTCCTCAGCTCCCTGTGGCCACCTCCAGTCCATAGCCCCTCCTTCCTCCCTCAGCTGCAGAGCCTAGAGCAGGAGAAGGGGCGGTGGCGGGTGGAAAAGGCCCAGCTGGAGCAGAGCGTGGAGGAGAACAAGGAACGCATGGAAAAGCTGGAGGGCTACTGGGGCGAGGCCCAGAGCCTGTGCCAAGCTGTGGACGAGCACCTGCGGGAGACCCAGGCCCAGTACCAGGCCCTGGAGCGCAAGTACAGCAAGGCCAAGCGCCTCATCAAGGACTACCAGCAGAAGTATGTGGTCAGGGGGCTGGGAGTGGGGGGGTCCTGGCCCTGGGAGGACTGAGAGGCCATTAGTGGCAGCCCCTCCCCACCTCCAGCTGAGTTAGGGAGGCAAGGAGCACAGAAGTTAGAGGGCCCCGTGGTGGGGGTACCTGGGCCCAGAACGACAGCAGGGAAGCCAGCACAGTCAGGCCCAAGAGGCTTTGGGAAGAGCTGGGGCCTCCCCACCTAAATAAGAGGGACAGAGCTGCCCAGGTGGGGCTGAGGACAGGGCTGAGGATCCTGAGACTCCTTGGATGGAAGTCAGACTCTACACTGTTACCCACGGTCTGTCCCCTCCTAATCTCTAGGGAGATCGAGTTCCTGAAAAAGGAGACCGCACAGCGCCGGGTTCTGGAAGAGTCAGAGCTGGCTAGGAAGGAGGAGATGGACAAGCTCCTGGATAAGGTAGGCTCAGGGTGCCCTGGGGGCAGAGGCCTATGGAGGGTGCAACAGAGAAGCCCCCCTTTAGTCCCTTCTCTGTGCATCCTGGGGGGAGAGAGGGAGTCATGCTGTTGGCTCAGGGTCATGTCCCTATTAGGGGGTCAGAAGGGGCAGGGCCCCTGCCTGGTATCCAGGCCTGACCCCCTCTCCCTTTTGTTTGCCAGATCTCAGAACTGGAAGGAAACCTGCAAACACTGAGGAATTCCAATTCTACTTAACAGGAATCATTCCTTGACCGGACAATAATTAATCCCCTCCTGTTGTCCTCCCTCCCCTGTCCTCAATACTTCACCCCGCCCCCTACCAGCCTGGGGACAGGTGCCCCGACTTCCCCACCCTCCACCCCACCTCCCCCAGCTTCAGGGACCAGAGGGCCTGGGCAGACAGAGGTGGCTGGAAGGACAGCCTCCTTCTTGCCCTATGGGGCTGAGGCACAGAGGCCAAGGGATGTGAGGGTTGGCCTGGGTGGTGGACGGACACAAGGACCTGCAGACCATACTGCCAGACTTTACAACCTCCAGCCTTTGTCTCTGGACTGGAATGGGGCTGGGGGCTCTCCCAGCATCTCACCACCTGGAGGCTGCTCCCTGCCCACGGGGCTCCTAGGTGGCCCCTGGGCCTCTTGACTTGAGATTCTACCTTCTTGGCCCTTTCCCTGTCCCCCATCATTGTGCTGTCTCTGTTGCATTCTGACCCTCCCGCTGGGAGGGGCTGCCTCCACACCTCCCCCAATCCTGGTCCCCCCACCCAGGAGGGATAGAGCCCACCCTTGAGCCTGGAGGCTGGGCCTGGCCCTGCACTGATTTCTCATGCACCCTTCAGGAAAATGGGAGAGTCCAGGACACCTGGTTCCCAGCTCCCCCTTTCTTGGGGCAGCAGCCCTCAGTTTTTCCTTGTGCCTCCCCACCCCCAGGTGCCAAATAGCCATAACCTCCTCCTCCTCCTGGAACTGTTCTGTGGCCTCCCTGGGCTCCAGGTTTCCTGGGAAGGCTAGGGAGGAGAGGTCAGCTTAGGGGGCCTGGCTACAGAGCCCTTGGTCATAGGCAAGGGGAATATTTCCCACTGGAGAGCCAGGCCCTGCCCTGCCCAGGGCCACACCTGGTAGCCTTGTACTAACATCGCAAATTCAGCCTCACTGCGCCCACACCCACAATTTTCCAAGGTTTTGACTGGAGGGCAAAATTTTACTACTACTCATCTTTTTGGAGACCAGGGCTGCCCCAATGGCAGCCTGCTTTCTAAGTGAAATCCGCTCCGTTTCCCCACTTTAACCCCAAATTGGGGCTTGGACCAAGGGAGGTGAGACCCCCCCCCCCCCCTCCCCTCCCCATTCAGGATCCATCTCTCATACTGCTTCTTCCTCCTGCCCTTGCCCCAGACTGGATTTTTGTTCATTTTTTAAAAACAGACAGCCCCCATTACATCCGTTTGGGCTTCTCGTCCCCTGTAAATAGACCAAGCCATCTATCAGTATTTCTCGGCCCCCTCCCCACCGCCCCCCGCCCCCAGACGTGCCCCTACCCCCTGAAAGAGCTGGCTGTCTCAGTACCCGGGCCCCTGCGCTTCACCTCCCCTGCCGAGGCAGAGGGAGGGGGCGGGGCCGGGTGGGCGGGGCCGCGGGGCGCTTCCGGTCTCTCGGGCCGGCACCGCCCCTGCCCCCGCCCCCCCCCGCAGGACTGCGTCTCTGTATATAATATATATATGTATGTATTGTTCCCGGTTTTGTACGGACCATGCCCTCTGTCAGGTCGTCCCCATAAAAGCAGCCCCCAGAGCCTCGCTGCCTGGTTTCTTGATTCGTGGGTGGGGGCGGCAGGGGGAAGGATAGGGTCGTCTGTCGGTGCCCCAGGTACCCTGCTACTGGTGCCTTCTTCGCTGTGAAGATCCTTCTCATGGGGAGCCTGTATTTCCCGCTTTCAGCAAACTCCCTCTTTGCCACCATTTCCCCCATCAGCACCCATGCTTTTTATCTATTCATCTTGGTTAGGGCTGGGGTTTCTAGAGCGCCCCTTAGCCCCATTGCATTGCCTCTTTTTAGGAGGCCTCCGGCAAAATTCGGAGGCTGGGTTACATGTGAGACGGTAAGGTGAACCGCAGATCCCTTCCCTGAGAAGTCTAACCTCATGGGGATATGCAGCCTCTACTCTCACAAGGCACCCTGCCTAAGGTCCTGAATGATTCAAGGTCACCTGGGGGTGGGTGGGAGGTGAAATGTCAGAGCAGTTTTGTGCCCAGGGTCCTAGAGGATCTTTCTGTCCTAAAGAATGTAAATAGCCCCAGGCCCCTGCTCTGTGCCAGCACAACTCACCAGCTCTAATGGAATGGGTCAGGCAGTCCAGATAGATGCCAGGGTCCTAAGGACAAGATTTGGTGAAGTCCCAGAGAGCAGAGAGAGCAGGTGGGAGGTAGGGCCAAGGTTCAGTCTCCGACACCAGCCTTGCCTTGCTTGCTCTGGGTGCTGGAGTGTGTATGTGTGAGAAAACAGAAGCATAAGGCACTTGCGCTCAGTGGCCTGGCCCCCAAGGGGATTCTAACATTCCCTTTTGCCTGAAGGAATGAAGTCCCAACATCAAGGCTCTTCAAGGTCACTCCTATGGGTCCCTGAGAGCACCTGAGGTGACTGATCACTACCAGAACTCCACTGGCAGTCAGTACCTGAGGCAGCCACTCCCTTGAGGACAGTTTTCTCACCCAATTCTCATGTCAAGCCAAATTCAGACTTCCCACTCCTTCCTCTCAAAAATCCTACCCCGCAGGGCCAGAGAGTGACCATCCAGCCTGCTACCCCCTTTGGGGGGCATCTGGAAACCTGGGGATGGTGACCATGCCTCTCAAGGCATCTTCTCTGGGTGGCTCATCTTTGGGACGCTTCTGGGAAGAAAGATCCAGATCATGGCTCCAGCCAAGAAATTCCAAGATGTGAAGTGGCTTGACCAACCTGGGTGGGAAGGTCGACGTGGGGTGGTGATGGCTCCTGCTGGTCTGACTGGAGCTCTTTCTAGGTTGAGGTCCTGCTGCCCGCACCGCCCCCCTCCCTGCCCATCTTTCCTGTGTATCACATGAGGGGCCCGCACATTGTATGTTCCAAAGGGTCGGCCACGTGATCCCCTGTTTCTAAGCCCGAGTGTGTTGTACAGCTGAGGCGGGGGGGGGGGATGCGGTTTGCTTTGAGTTTCTCAGGCCTAGGATGTGACATGACCATGAGCTATGTCCATGTTTGGGGCTATGTCAAGTGGCCATGGGCAGGCCCATGGGAGGCTTGTGGCCTCAGCCCTGCCCTGTCATCTGCTCCATTCTCAGGAGTTTGAGCAGCTTTGCCACAACCCCAACACTTGCCATGGGGCGGGGGCGGGGGGGAATCAAATGAGGAACATTTTCTGAATTCCCTGAAGCTTGAGCATCACTAGGAACAGGGGTTCCTCTCAGATCCTATGGCCTAGAAGACACCCTCCCACAGAACCCGCCCCCGCCTCCCAGCACTGATGTTACACACCCATGATCTCCCTATTTCCTACAGGCCTATATAACACTCCCTCACACACTCAAATCTTACCAGAGGCCTGAAAACCATGTCCTCTTTCAAAACCCCAGACTTAACCCTGTAGGATGTCACCCAGAGTCCCCACCGCCTCCCCAGATCTCCACAGCACTCCACGGCTGCCAGCAGATTCTGAAGACAGGCAGAGACCCCCAAACTCCCCCAGGTATCCTAGGCTACCTTCAGCCCTCAAAGCTTAATAATTCTGTCTTCACCCACAGCCTCAAGACCATCTTGAGGTGGCTCAACACACCACCTCCCACAGCCCCTCGGAGATCTGTGACTACAGAGAGTCCAGAGGGTCCTTAGGGAACTGTCCCTACAGGCTGTACCGCCCTGCTGAGCTCTGGACCCCTCTATCCAACCTCACCATTTGCTCTTGGACAGATCGCTTTCATTCTTCAAAGTTTCTGTTTAACCCCCTCTTCGAACTGGGGTGATAGAAACAACTAGGTTTATTGTGAGAGTGACATCGACAATCAGGGAAAAGTGCTTAGGGCGATTCCAGCGCTGTTTGGCAGCTTGATTATTACACTGTCTCCCCGGGGTTGGCCTGCCACCACCTCCAGCTCACCACTCCAAGTGTGATCTCATCCCTGCCCACCCTCCCTCCAGGACTCCAGCCTCAAGCCAAGCCCTCCTCCCTCGGTGGCCGGTGGTCCCCAAATCTGATCAATTTCTTCCACTCTTTATCCTGAATAGTGCTCAGCTTGATCTGCAATCTTCATGCCTACTGCCCTCATCTCTCATCAGCCTCACCAAGGCTCTCCCTGCCTCGGGCTGCCCTCTCCAATCCACTCTCCACAGAGGAGCCAAAGAGTTCTCCCTAAAAGGCAAATAAATCGGAGCCCCCTCACTCCTCTGTTACTTTCCCCTATGGCTCCCAGGATAAATGGCAAGCATTCCCTCCACCCCCGCACCTTCGCAGCCTCACTCCTCTTCCTACCTTGCCCTCCACCGCCCAGCCCCACTAACACTTCTACCCAGTCCTGGCCTGCCTGGTAGCCAACGGCACCTCCACTTTCACCCTGACCCACCCCCAGGCCGCGCCGGCGTCCTCCCGTGCGCTGTCTCGGCGTCGCCGAAGTGCCCTCTGTGAACCGGGGCTCAGGGCACCCAGGCCTGTGACGGCCTCCCCACTGGTCTGTGCCCCCCCCCTCCCGAGGAGACCCCGACTCCTGGGCCCGGGTGGTCCTGTTTCCCGCGATGGCCTCAGGCCTTGGCGCACACGATTGCTCGATGGACGTCCAAAAATTGGATGAATCGGGAGCCTGCACAGACCTCGCAGAAGAGGCGGAAGCCCGGTGGGTCCGGAGGCGGGGATGCTCCCCACACCCCAACCCCCAGCCCCGGACTTCCGCGGCCAGAGTAGTAGCGACAACTCGGAATCCCCTCGCCCCGCCGCCGCGCGGGGCCGCCGCCTCCCTCCCCTGCTGCCGCCTCCGCCCCCTCTCCCTCCCTCCCTCCCGCTCTTTGTCTCCCGGCGCCGGCCTCCCCGCCACGCGCCCCCCCGCACTGCCCCTTCCCGGGAGACCCCAGCGGGCCCCAACGGACGCGACGCGACGCGTGTGGGCCTGCCCCGCGGAGGGCCTGCGTCCCGCGGGTGGCGGGTCGGGGAGGTGGTTCCTTCCCTTTCTCCCTCCCCCCTCCCTCGCTCACACGCACACACACAAACACGCGCACACACACGCGCGCACACACGCGTACACGCGCGCGCGCACGGAGCATCCTCCAGTCAGGGCTCTGGTCCAGCCCCGCCCGCGCCTCCCGCTCCCCGCAAACCCTCTCCTCCTCTCTCGCTCCCCACATCCCTTACGGCTCCCGGACCCTCGGCGCCCGCTCCCGCGCCCGCCCCTCTCCGGGGATGGAGCGGCTCGAGCCCGCCCGCAGTCCCCCGCGGCCGGGGTGACGGCCCCCCGCCCCTCCCCGCCTGGCCGGCGCCCCGAGCACCATGGGCCTGAGGGGCTCCCGCGGCGCAGGACGCTGAAGATGATTGATGCTGGAGGTGAGGACCCCGACGTGGACTGGGAAGCAGAGCCGGGGTCACCGGGGCTCGCGGCGGGACCCTGAGTGGGGTCGGATAGGGCCTTTCTTCCCCATCCCTGGGGGGCTGCGCGGAGCTGGGGTGCTGGGCAGTCGGGGGAGGGGGCGGAGATAGGATTTGTGTCCCTAATCCTCTCCCTCCCGGAGAAATTAATTTTAAAAAACTGGTGTGGGGGGAGGGGGAGAGGGCTTAACTCCTTCTTGCCCGGCGCGGAGTTGGACGGCTGGACGGGAGAGAAACTAGCCGCCCGGCCGCAACTGGGAGTGCGGTAGGTGCCCCGGCCTCCACGGTGCGGGGAGCGCTGTCCCACTCGCCCGTCGCCTCATCCCAGGCCTAAGGGAGGGGGCGCCGCTTTCTCCAGCTCCTACTGCTCCCCTACCCCCAGCCTCCCCTCCCGGACTTTCCTTCCCGGTCTTTCCCAGTTGCACTTCTGTCTCGGTCTCTTTCTCCTCTTCCAGGGCCCCCTTCCTCTTCCCTGCCCCGCTGGGGCCCTGTGCCTCTCCCTACAACCGCCCCTTGGCTCTCTCCTCAAAGCCCTCCCTGGAGCCTCAGTCCGAACCGGGCCAAGGGATCCCGGGCTCCAGCACTGCTTCCTCCGCCCAATACATCTCTTTCCTGCCCTTTCTTGGCTCTCTCTGCAGCTCGGGTGGACAGTCTCCACCAACCTGTCTGTCTCCGTTCCTAGTTCCCACTCCCCTCTGGGGCTTGTGCATCCTTTTCTCTTTCTCCTTCCCTGGCTCTCAGGAAGCCTCCTATGCTCCCAGAGAAGAGTCAAAGGTCACAGGTGCTACTCCTCTGGAAACTGGAAGCTTTTGTAAGAAAGAGTGGCCTGGTAGCCCTGGTGCCCAGACTGTGTCCTAAGGGACAGGTTCGTTTCCACCTCGTGCCAGTTCCTGGTTAAATGTGTACGTGTGTGTGTGTGTGTGTGTGTGTGTGTGTGTGTGTGTGTGTGTGTGTGT